>NC_085867.1:48116735-48156735 GCF_034702125.1 Engraulis encrasicolus
TAGCATGATAATTACAGAATTTTGTTCAATTTTTGTTTACTTATTATACACTTGAAGGCTCTTCAAGTTTATCAGGACCCTACTCACCCTCTGATGTGCTTTCCAGCTGTTGCCATCTGAAATAAGACTCAAAGTTCCAGTGACAAGGAAGAATGGTTACAGGCGGTCATTTGTCCTATCTGCTGTGGACATTCCCAATAAAGATCAGTCTCGGCTAAAGTAACATAGAGTAGACAAGCTCTAAGTGGACCTCAAACAGTCTTTTAGCAGTAGTATGGTAACTGTTACATGGTTTTAGTATTTGGGTGAAATTAAAACACTGTTTCACTTATTCTATAGTTTTTTTTATCTCATTCTTACCCACATCTTTTTATTCGTTATGTGGAGTGTGATGTGTGTTTGTCTTTGTGTGTCTTTATGTCACTCCCAAAGAGAGTTTTCCATTTCGTGTAAGTGTAGTGGACAATGAAGAATTCTAAGTCTAAGTCTGGTGTAATGGCAACATTGGTGTAGAACCATTGTATATTTTGCCAGCAATTAGAAACAACTATTATGTTAAACAATCCGAAAAAAATATTATGCTGTACTAATGTAAATTACGTGTTTCCCATAGAGGGTGTGGCAAGTTTGTTGTCCGTATCTGTGTGTGTGTGTGTGTGTGTGTGTGTGTGTGTGTGTGTGTGTGTGTGTGTGTGTGTGTGTGTGTGTGTGTGTGTGTGTGTGTGTGTGTGTGTGTGTGTTTGTGTGTGTGTTTGTGTGTGTGTGTGTGTGTGTGTGTGTGTGTGTGTGTGTGTGTGTGAGAGAGAGAGAGGCCAAAGCCTCTGTCCATCAGCATTTACTGTATATATGTGTCTAGCTGCAACCATGCTCCATAGAAAACCCTGACAGAGGTGAGGTGCCATGCAAGAGTGCATTGTGTTTGTCAGTGTGTGTATGTGTGTGTGTGTGTGTGTGTGTGTGTGTGTGTGTGTGTGTGTGTGTGTGTGTGTGTGTGTACGTACGTGCTTGTGTGAGTATGATAGATCGTAGTGAAACTGTGCCTATGCTTTCATACAAATATCTGCGCCTATGCTTACATACTTATATATTTTTCTTTGTGTGTGTGTGTGTGTGTGTGTGTGTGTGTGTGTGTGTGTGTGTGTGTGTGTGTGTGTGTGTGTGTGTGCGCATCTAGGATCCACTGGGCAGGTACGGAGACTGCCACCCAGTGGTGCGGCTACATGAGTGGCGCTATCCAGAGTGGCCAGCGGGTGGCGCTAGAAGTTGCAGCCCGTTTGAGTCCTCACACTCTGACCCAAGAGGAGAAGGAGGCGCTGCAGGGTCCTGGCCAACCGCGTGCTCGGAGCGACCTGTGGAGCCACGTGATTGGCTACTCTCCACTTCCTGTCACGCTCACCCTAACGGTTGTCGCACTAGGGGCGGCACTGTTATGGGTCAAACCCCAGCTGAGAAGTGATTTGATTGGCCAGTTGGTAGAATGGCTTCCCAAACATTAGCGGAACCAAGAGGTCCCTGGCCAAACAAAACATTTTCTCAGTCTCCTGAAACACGCTTGTATTTTAATTACTGTGGCTAGCGTGAATTGCTAATGTTGGTTGGAGAAAGGCATTAAATATCACAAATCAGATTCCCAAACTTTGTGAAAAATAAACCTACCATAAATGGAGCTGCATGAAAAGTCTGTGTCATGTCCTGCATACTCTATCACAGTCTGTAGATAAAACTGATGGATTACCATAATTTCTGTTAGCTGAAGCACATTTTTGTAACTTTGGCTGCTTTGGCGGAACTATTCCCACAGACGCACAAACCTATAACTAAATTAACCAAGCTAATAGCACAAAATTGCTTTGCAATCAGTTTGCAATTTACAATATAACACACACTTAACAAAATATAACAAAAAGAATCCACTGCATCAACACTCATTTTGCATAACTGTCAACACAACTCACTGCTTTGCACACAATTTCCAAATGATAAACACACCCCTCGACTCCTAACCTCCTAAAAAGACATACATTTTGAATAGCGAAACCAAGAGGCAAAGTTTTTCTTTACATTTTACTGTCTTAGTTGCTGCAATGTGTGCTAGTAATGTGATCGGTGTCGGTGTGTAAACATCGATTTGTTAACGTCATTTTACAACTGTGTGTGGGGTTAAGCAAACTGTGTTGGGTTTTCCAATGTATCTACTCAGTTTTGTTGATTTGGTGTGTGAAGAGTTCTACAAAAATTGAGCTTAGTGATCAGGAAAAAAACTGGTCCGTTCAGGGACCAGAAAACTATTGTAAAAGCAACATTGTTTTTTTACTTTTGCTGTGAAATGGTCTTTTATAATTCTAGTTCAGTCCTCATTATCATTTGATATGAAACATTTTTTGATAGCAACAAATCTGACTGTAGCTGGTACATTAGCTGTAGATGGTACATTATGTCAATTGCTGTTAAATGTCTGCTAGATGTAATGTAAACAATAATGTAATGTTGCCATTCGTGGACAAGGCCACTGTCCCTTGAAAAATAGAGACATCTTTTCACCTTCCTGTAAGGAGTTGTCAAACAAGACAAAGACAAAGAAGCTTCCGCACACTGTTCACATTTGCAGTTTTTTTTTACTTGCGACGTTTCGGTCCAAAACACAGATATGTGTCACCTTTGACAAAACAAATCAGATAAATGTCACTTCAAATGCCTAGTGTATAAGGTTCCAACGAGGTTTCAAGAGTGAATTTTACTAATGTTTTACCATCAAGGTCTGATATTTGTTCTCCATTACACTTGGTTCTCCATTACGCCTGGTTCTCACCGATGGTGCATGTGTACACAAACTACCATCTGGTAGCACTGCCGTTAACATGCTTAACAACTCGAGTCACAAAATAAATGGTGCATTTATTGCAACTCACCAAAAAAGTCAGCCAAAAACATTTTCTGTTCATCTCTAAACAGTCAGTATAGCAGTGTTTCCCAACCTTTTTTGAGCCAGGGCACACTTTTTCCCTTCAAAAAATCTCGCGGCACACCACCAACCAAAAATGATGAAATAATGAAAACAAATTATAGTAGCCGCCTAACAATATAGTCATTCTTATAAAAGTGTCTTGAATAGCAATCAAATAAATCATTTTTTATATTTCCTCTTTCAAATAAAAAGTGCACTTTGTCCCTTCTTAAGGAAGCTATAAACTTCAAAGTAGGCCTAGTCTTACTATTTACAAATTGTTATTCCAAAAGCATTCTATTTGCAGGAATGTAGAAAATAATGCTTATTCTGACAGTAGCAATGTTATTTAGGAAAGATTTCACTGTTACATTCAAGATTCAAGATTCTTTTAATAGTCCCGAAGGAAATTTGTCTTGGACATACATAGCTGCCACATACACACATTATGAATATGCATGTTTAATATCAATCTTTGTTCAATGCCTTGCAAAATAGAACGCTTTCTCTAATTGCGTCTCCATCCACAAAACGCACATTGGCCAGGAGTTGCGCATGTCCACTAATATCAGCCTCGTCAAGTTGCAACGCAAATTTCTCACGGATACGGATCTTTTCCAAAACCACACTTTCGATGTCAGCAGACATGTCATCAATGTCTGGAAATTGTGTTATTTGAGGGTGGGACTTTGGCTATTTCTTTAACCGCTTAAGGTCCAAGCATCTCATTTACAATGGCTTTGCAGGCAGGCAGGTAATATTTGCGTCTCTGCCACTTTGTGACTTTTTTGATTTAGCTACAAGTTCAGCTACGTGATAGTTGGCTTTAAGGTTCTCTCGTTTACCTTTTTCCCTCATAATTGTTGCTTGGTTCTCTGTTTACTTACGCAGGCCAACGAAATAGTATGCACTCTTGTTTTGTGAATGGTGTTTCGTTTACATACCAAGCACAATGGAATCGGTGCCGTTGCATCCCACGTACCGGTAGTACTAAATCCAAATGAAATGCAACTCTCTTTGTATTGACTCGAGCTCACGGCACGGCATTTGCCTTGTTTGACAGCTAGGCCTACTACAATGCAATTGGCTACCTGCTGCCACCTAGTGATAAGGAATTATTACATTAGGACGCCAGTCAACAGCAGACACTACATAATGACATATAGGCATTATTTGCTGACAATAATGAATTCTTTTTTTTTCTTTTTCTTTTTCTTTTTTTGAAAACAAGAATTTTCCACGGCACACCTGACGATCTCTCACGACACACTAGTGTGCCGCGGCACAGTGGTTGGGAAACACTGCAATATAGTATATAATCTGTCCTGTGACTCATCAATGCAAGCTGCTGTTGATATTTAAGCAGTAAATGCTCTGTGTTTTTTCTACTGGAGAGGAGCATGTTAATGGCAGCGCTACCAGACGGTAGTGTGTGTAGCTCCGCTCCACCAGGGGGGTCCGGAGCTACACACACTCCCCATCGGTGAGAACCAGGCTATATTACACTCACCCCCTAGCCTAGTAAACCAGAGCCACCTGCTGGACGCTGAATTTTTTCGGCTTCGAGTGGTTTGGCCTCTTTGAGTGATCTACCAGGCTTGACAAGAATTTGGCAAACCAATCACAACACAGAGATTTGTTTTGAATTTGTTTTGAATCAAAGCAGGCAGAGTTTTGATGGAGTGACGTCGAAGCTCACAACATTGGGAAAGCACATCAACGAGAAGGATAGCACTGATTGGTCAGAGCGCCGGCCTACAGGCACAGGCACGGCTTGAAAAACATCGGGTTGTTCTCATCAACAATCTTCGGATGTATTGTTCATCGGGGCCAGACTAAATTGCACATCCAATCTCACATTTTGGCTGGTTTATCAGGCTACTCACCCCCCAAAATATCACTCCAATCCAGATGTACAGCTCCAGTGTGACTGAGGTCATTTTGCAATAGTTCGACATCTGGGACTTGCATCTGGGACTTACTGTACATCTGGGACCTCATAGCTATAGCAGTATTGGCATGGGAGCAAATACAGGTGCAAACCCTCTCAATTTTAGCAATCCTTTGGCATGGGAGCACCGTTGAAGTCAACCATTTAACTCTGATAGGTGACATCTGTTGCATGCAGGAGCAGGAGAGAAAATGGCCGCCCGTGAAGCCATCTGGAGTCTCCTCACAGGAAGCTGCTGATTCATCGCAGTGAATTATTTCCTGTTACAACTCAAAACATGTCTCTTTTGTTTGTTTTTTATCTTTATTTGTGCTTTGTTTCAACAGGGCAGTGAAGAGTAGGGCAGGAAATTATGGGGAGAGAGAAATGCGGTATGGTAGGGAAATGTCCAAGGCTGGCTTCCAACCTGGGTTCCAATGGGCAATGTTGGTTTTGGTAGGTGGCCAAAGCATGACAGAAAATGGCCGCCCGAGAAGTCGGCTGCACGGCAGGCGAGTGGGAGGTGATGGAGAATTAGGAAGCTGCTAATTTATTGCAGAGAGAGAGAGAGTGGTTTCCTGTTAGCCCCCAGAAGGACATGTGGAGATGGAGGAAGAGGATCCTTTGCGTTTGAGTGAAGAGAACGCCACGGGGGAAGTGAAACGCAGCAGAATTCAGTTTGTTGGTGAACGCTGTTGCGTAATGTGCTGCTAACTATACGAGGAATGGCATTAGGGCCTGTCCCCTATGTTGGCTAATCAATATGCCAAATGACTGGCAGTGATTGGACCGGACAAGCATTCGGAGGAGAAAACCATGGAGTTTAATGGGCGGGCCAGAGGAGCCGACTGGTTGAATGCTCACTCCATGTTCTCTCTCTCTCTCTCTCTCTCTCTCTCTCTCTCTCTCTCTCTCTCTCTCTCTCTCTGTGTGAATATATATATATATATATATATATATATATATATATATATATAAAGAATTTGTCTCTCTCCATGCATATTTGTGAGCTAGCACTGAGAGTTCTGGCAAGCAATGTTGTACCAGCACCAGAAGCACAGATTGATGGAACTGTGCACTGCATGCACAAACCTCTTGGCGTGCACAGACATGATGCAGATATTGCATGGCAGTGAGATGGATCATGAGTTCCAGCTGGTTGGATAGATAACGCAACTTTGTAGACATTGACTTTGAGTGCTGAATCTGTGCTGTTGTTGAATTTGTGCTGTTTTCAAGTGTCATTTCAATTGATGCCTACATGCTATATCAGTACAATGACTACATCACAATGACACATCATTACAATGACACATTAATGGCACAGATTGCCATGGCTGACATTGCTGAGTGCAGCTGCAGAGATTGTAAACACATCAATATAATCTAGCATTAATCTATTCATGCAAGCAGGAACACAAGCACACTGAGGCATGCATGCTGACACACACACACACACAGATGCACGCACACACGCATGCACGCACAGAGACGCACACACGCGCATGCACACACACACACACTTATCTGACCATAGGCCTAACACCAGTAAGAGTAAGTGGAAAATGTGTATAGTTGATGAATAACTGAAGGAGGCTGCTAGATGCTATGGCAGTATTTATTCTGATGGGCTGTCAAAACACAAACACACGCACACACACACAAACAGACAGCACAAGCAGTTCTGACACCTCCAATAACAGGCTGTGCAGTACATAACGACAGGGCTGTCATCACGCTGAGTAAGGAGGGCTTTGCCATCTTCATTTGCAGACTTCCTAAGCATGACAAAATGCAGAGATGCGTCAGTACAGTGCCGTCAATGTATTTCAATTAGTAAATACATTTTGACAGCCCTCTACTAACCTATTAGCCAGGCCATGCCCTGCTGGTGACGCAACAGCTTCAGCGTTGCTACCAGTCAGGTCAAGAGCAATCCAAGTACTTTCTGAGCTCCCACAAAATCGGGAACTCCTCCCACTTTGTTGGGAAGCAAACAATCGTTAGCACACCAAGGGAGTCCGTTTGGGAAATGTTAATTGTTTTGCTCTTGGTCAGACCAAGTCTCGACGAGATTTGAAAGTCGATGATAATCAGGCTACTAACCCAATGCTCCATTAGTAAATGTACTGTATTTTAACAGCCCTCTACGAACCTATTGCCTCTTAGAGGAATACGGGGAAGTTCACAAAGCATGCTGTAATTAATAGTACAGTGATCAATACAACCCGGTGATGTATTTGGATTAATGCGCACATTAAGGTAATAAAACAGTGACTCATAGGCACATGCATGTAAAGACACACACACACGCACGCGCGCGTGTGCGCACACACACACACACACACACACACACACACACACACACACACACACACACACACACACACACACACACACACACACACACACACGTGCCAGGTGCTACATAGATGAGCACATCATGTGACACTAATGCCCCCCATCCCCCCCCCCATCCGATACCACTGCCACCCACCCTGCACTAAGCCACCCCGGGTGGAAGCAATTCAGCCGGTATCGCTCGATTGCACAGGTGATTGAGGTGATTTTGGTCGGGCGCTCCCAGGGGCTGCCTAACTCATGCTTCCCGGTTGGGGCCTGACAGCCGAACAGAGCAGCCCAAGCTTTTCGCTCGCCTCGCGCGCCACTATTTGTCTTTGTTATCAGTGCCGTGCAGCAGATCAGCGCTCCATTTTGCGACGCCTGGACTCCGGGAACCACAAGATTAAAGCCCACCTGGGCCTGTCGAGCGCCGCCGCTGCTGCTCTGCTCGCCTCCGCTCCGCACACATCCAATCCCGTCGGCCCCTGAGGGAGGGCGGGGTGATGGCCAGCCGTGCTGTACGGGCCCCCGAGCCCCTGACGAATGAGGCCCAGGGGAAGAGCAGAGCACTACCAGGGATTTTCCATTTGCGGAATGAGCTCTCAGGGTCGGTCTCCGAGCATGCTTAGCTGCCTCCAGGGCCACTTACTGTACAGACTAGGCCGGCCGGGCCCGGGACAAAGCGATCTGAAAGCCCCCCCCCTCCCCCCATAAGCAGTAATTTTGTCAGTGTTAAAGGGGTATGCCTCTATTTTGGGGCTTAATACAGTTAAAATCGTTGGCTGGGGTTTATAAAGGTGGTAAAGTGTCTTATTTTTCATGTTAAGCGTTGTCTTGCTTTAAGACAAGTTAAAAGAGGGAATATGTCGCTAAGCTAATGAAAGTCAATGGATCCGTGTAGCATTGTAGCATGCTACACGGATCCATTGACTTTCACTAGTTTAGCGACATGCTCCCTCTTTTAACTTGTCTTAAAGCAAGACAACGGCTTACATGAAAAATAAGACACTTTACCACCTTTATAAACCCCAGCCAACGATTTTAACTGTATTAAGCCCCAAAATAGTGGCATACCCCTTTAATTCAACGCATAGAGAGTCATTTGGTCCCAAGAGTGCTCTCTAAGTGTTGACATACAGCAGTTTTCTCAAACTTTTCATGCCATTCCCCCCTGTCTGTCTGCGCCCCCCTCGAGCAAAATGGTTACGAAAATACAAATAAATAGGCCTTCGTAAAGTTTATTAGAGCCTAATATACACGTATGGCCTATGATGTTCTCTAAATATTAGTGAATAAATTAATGAATATATTGTGATTGTAAAGTGAATGTGTTGACAAAGCAGAAAAGTATTAATAAAATAAAACCTCCTGACTTCACGCGCCACCCCTCCAATACCTCCGCGCCCCCTAGGGGGGCTTGTGCCCCACTTTGAGAAACACTGACATACAGTAACACGCATTTGTTTTACTGTGTACAACCAATGTTATGGGGACCTAATGATGTGCCCTCACCCCCTCTCTCCCTGGGCCAGGGACAACTGACCCCTTTGCCTACCCTGGTTGCCGTAGTGTAACTGCCTGGGTCCTGCCTGCTCTGCCCTGCTCTGCTCTGCTCTGCTTGCGCGTGTCGTGTCAGCTGATGTCTGTTTCACTGTTCTGCGGTTGCTCAAGGCCAGCCTCTCTAAAGAGAAATATGGCTTTCAGTCAGGGTTGCCAGATGAGACTGATGATTTCCAGCCCATAAAATGCTCAAAACCCATCTGGAAGCACTAAATCCCACCCAATTTGAACTGAATTATATTGATGTCTATGGTCATAAACCTGCAGAAGAGCCCGCCCAAATGCCCCCTTTTTACCCACATTTACCCACAGACTGGCTTCCTAAGAAACCGCCCAATCTGGCAACACTGCTTTCAGTGCTTGCATTGCACAGCAGTGCTCCCACTTGGCCTGCTGTCTCTCTGGAACCCGTGGGAGATGGCGCACACATTTCCTTTATTGCATTGCAACGGCTGCTTTCACTCTCACTCTCGCAGAACTCAAAGACAATCTGAGCCATTTAGCAGGAATCTACGTAACTGGCATTGACAGGCATTGTAAGCTTCTCGAACTGGCAAATATTGTAATGGCATTGTGCAATCCTCGACATACAAACAGACACACGCACACACACACACAACACAACACACACACACACACACGCACACACATACACGCACACACAGCCAGAAATACACACCTACATACATGCATCATGCATGCTTGCAGGAGAAATCTGGTGTATAATGAACATGTTAAAAACTTAGATAAACAACATTAGGCTGATGAATTCTGAACCATATTATTTTGCGTATAATAACAATAACAAATAACAAAGAGTTTCCATTATAATGATCTGGGTGCAGATGAGGCTATTTTCAAACCACTAGGCACTGGCTCCACACTTCATTAGTGGTTTAGCAAATGACCTGACATTTCAAACGAGGCATCATGGTGAACTTTTGTAATTGTGCAGATTCCTATTTATTTTATTAAATTGACTTTTTTTACTACAGGCTGAATAGAACCTATTCAGACCAAAGCTGCTTTTAAATGAGCTCTCCCATGGGGATGTTGGTCTTACACATCTTTCAAGGGAACATAGCCTTGTTGAAATGTCTTGGGTAGCCATGGCCTAAAGTGGTTGCCATGGCCCTAATGATTAGGGCAGGGGTGTCAAACTCAAATTGAAAAAAAAAAGTTTTTTTTGATTGTGCACAGACACACACACAAACTTAATACTTATATATACACACCATACATTTATTGTGTATGTGGGCCAACTGTAATACACATTTGAAATAATCTTGTGGGCCGAATAAAATGACTCCACAGGGGAAATTTGGACCACGGGCCTCAGTTTGACACCCCTGGATTAGGGTCGCGACCTTGGATTCGAAGGTTGCAGGTTTGATTCCTCCGCCATCCAGGGGAGTTTTTGCTCCTCACTGTACCTATGAAGTTGAACTTTCTACCTTTCATGTCCACACGCACACACGCACACACACACACACACACACACACACACAGTACACACACACACACACACACACACACACACACACACTCACACACACACACACACACACACACACACACACACACACACACACACACACACACACACACACACACACACACACACACACACACACACACACACACACACACACACACACACACACACACACACACACACACACACACCACTAGCTATAACAATAACAATCCTTCAGTGATGTGATGTGTGTGCTTGGCTGCATTGCTGTGCTTCTTTCCCAAGCTGGCTGTGATGGCGGTGTATTGGTCATTGTGGCCTCAGGAGCTGGCACTCAGGGAGACGCATGTGGAGGTATGCCATGGCCCACTGGAGAATGTGTGTGTGTGTGTGTGTGCCTGTTTCTGTGTGTGTGAGTGTGTGTCTGTCTGTCTGTGTGTGTGTGTGTGGGGGGGGGGGGGGGGTCTGGCATGGGACCTGTGTGTGGCTGTGGGCATAGACATCATTCTCAGTATATCAGTGTCATGAGAGAGGGGTTGATTCGGTGAATGAGTGTCTCTCTCTCTGTCCCCTAGTGGGTGTGTGGTGTGTGAGTGCCCGTGCGTGCGTGTGTGCGCTTGTGTGCATATGGCTTTGCACTGGACAAGTGTGGGCATCATTCTCAGTGTATCAGTGTCACAGGAGTGTGGGCATGTTTGTGTATTCCTCTGAGAACAAAATTGTTTGGTGTGTGTGTGGAGGCATGCCCACTGAGAATAAGAATATATCTGTGTGTGTGTGCCTGTGCGTGTGTGTGTGTGTGTGTGTCTGTGCGTGTGCGTGTGCGTGTGCGTGTGTGCAGGGAAGCCGACAGGGGGGACAAAGGGGTCTGTTGGCCCGGGCCGAGGGATAGAGGGGGCCCGAAATTGGGTCCTCATTACATTGTATGTATTGGATGGGGGGCCCTTTCAGATGACGTTCTTGGGCCGGACAAAAGCTGTCAGCGGCCGTGTGTGTGTGTGTGTGTGTGTGTGTGTGTGTGTGTGTGTGTGTGTGTGTGTGTGTGTGTGTGTGTGTGTGTGTGTGTGTGTGTGTGTGTGTGTGTGTGGAGCAATGCAGAAGCACCAGCCTCTGTGCCATGAGTATGACAGTAGCCGTGGGGCTAAACAGATACACACGCGCACACACACACACACACACACACACACACACACACACACACACAAAGAACTTCGCCACCCCCCCCCACACACACACACACACAGACCCACAACACACACACACACACACAGACCGCCTCCCTCCCCCCCCCACACACACACATACAGACCCACAACACACACACACACACACACACACACACACACACACACACACACACACACACACACACACACACACACACACACACACAGACCCACAACACACACACACAGAGACCCACAACACACACACACACACACACACACACACACACACACACACACACACACACCTCAATGTACCACAAGGTCATTATTCAATGCTGTATCCTGTGTGTTTCAGCCCACAATAAGCAGAAGGCAAAACCAGTTCAGTGCACGCGCACGCACACACACACACACACACACACACACACACACACACACACACACACACACACACACACACACACACACACACACACACACACACACACAAACACACACAGGCAACCCAGAAAAGCAGAAGACAGTGTGACGGACTGTGCCCTCAAGACCAATCCAAATGTCCACATGCACACACACACACACACACACACACACACAGACAAGCACATGACATGCACACACACACACACACACACGCGCGCGCGCACGCACGCACACACACAGACAAGCACATGACATGCACACACAAACACACACACATACACCCACACACACACGGACAAGCACATGCACACACAAACACACACACACACACACACACACATGGCCAAGCACACACACACACACAAACACATCAGTGGCCGATGGTCCACAAAAAATGTCCACAGTGTTACAGGAGGTGAACATGCCTACAGCCACACAACATGTTCACATATGCACAACAAAACTTCTCTCTGCTCTAAAGTCGTGCTTCTATACTTGATTCTTGATTCTTGCAAGGCAATTGTTTGCCCACTCCCACTCGCTCATTTGAATTCTTCACTCACTGACTCACTCACCCCACTCTCCAAACTTGTGCACTCACTCACACCCTCCCACTAACTCATTTGGAAAAATGTACTTACTTGTTCCCTTCAGTTAGCCTGATAAACAGGCCTAAATGTGAGATCAGATGTGTAATTTAGTCTGGCCCCGATGAACGATACATCCGAAGATTGTTGACGAGAACAATCCGTTGTCTTTCAAATCGTGCCTGTGCCTATACTGCCCTACAATTTCAGAACGCAGTATAATTAAAAATGGCAAACTGAGAAAAAAGGCTTTAAAGTTTCCTTTCTGTCCACGCGACTGTGTTGGAGGTAAAGTGGTGATGACACTTCCATATAATACTTTTTTATGGTGAACATTTATGCACACAAGAAAAAAGCAAAAAAAACAACATTCTCATTACTTTTTAGCTGAAAAATCATTATACTGCGTTCTGTTGTGGTATTACTGTCTACACCAAAACCACGGTGTCAATGGAGAAGTGCAGTATAATTCGCATTATACTGCGTTCTTGGCTAGTACGACGTAACCTCCTAAAACCAAAAAGCGCAGTATAATCAGTTTTTTGCGTTTTTTTCCGAAACGGGACCAAGTTGGGCCAAAAAAATTTAACACAAGAAAAAGAAGGTATTTTAAAGCCCATTTCCAGTCTAAACCCATTTTCGACCATTTTCAAGATACTGCGTTCTGATATTGTAGGGCAGTATAGCCCGGCGCTCTAACCAATCAGCGCTATCTTTCTCGTTGATGTGCTTTCCCAACGTTGCGAGCTTCGTCGTCACTCCCTCAAAACCCCGCCCGCTTTGATTCAAAACAAATCTCTGCATTGTGATTGGTTTGGCAAGCCTGGCAGACCACTCAAACGATGCGAGACCAGACCACTCGCAGCCGAAAGATCTCTGCATCCAGCGGGTGGCGCTGGTTTACTAGGCTACCCTTTAGTCACTCTTTTCGCCAAATCACTCACTCCACCTCTCACTCACCACACACTCATGGATAAAAATAAAGCAGACGCGGCGACCTGAGTGACTCCGGCGACAGAAGTAATTGACTTTTTCTATTGAGTCGCTGGTGAGAGAGGAGACAAAAGGCTATTTGAGCAGCTTGACAGGCCCGTAGGTAGCCAGCATTGTGGTAGGGGGGGATCTTTTCCCCCCCCAAAGTGGACTTCATTTGGCTCCCTACTCCAATGTCCCCCAAATACACGAGCACACTTCAAATATTTGAATTTAGACATATTTTATTCATTGGTTTCAAGGCTGACAACAGCAACAACCATTTTTAATTTCCTTACTTTAACAGGCAAACCTTTACTATTTTATTTCAAAGGCTTAGTTTAGTGAGGGGGATGAAATGGCCTTCCAGTCACAGTGGGGATGCGACGTAGTTGGGGAGTTCGAGTGGGGGTGCGGGATGGGAGGGGGGGTTCGACCGAACCCCTAGAACCCCCCATGGCTACGGGCCTGCTTGAGCAACAGTTTGTAGTTGGACTTCAGCGAGTATCATGCAAATCAACTATGATGCAGTTCGGCGACAGACGCCACAGCCAATTGGAATGTCAGAATGCTTGCATTCTGCTTTTAACGGACATACTCTTTCGCTGCTGTCGCTCATATCGCTCATGCTAGACAGTCCAGCGATTATATCTATCGCTTAACTTTGTCGCCGTTGTGGTGTTCGCCCGGTCTCTCAGTAACTCAATCATCAAATTACTCATTCATTCACTCACCAATTCATTTTATCCTTCTTCCAGACATTTGTCAAATGTATTCACTTATTCGCCCAATCACTCACTCCATTACCCACTCACTCACTTAGGTCCATTGTATTATCCAAACTCCTGTCCTTGACTTGTGCTTCTGCCTCTGCAACCAGGGTTGCCAGATGAGGCTGATTTTTTTTAATCTTAGGTCCTCAGACGAGCCTTCCATCGTTGCTTCCAGTCATCCCGATTCTCTTTTCAGTTCGCTGGTACTCTGGGCTCCGGCGTCCTTCTTGAGTATGTCCACGAATGTTAGTGTGTGGGTCGTCCTCTTAACCGGCACCCCCGTGATGGTTCCCATAGCACCAGTTTGCTGGCTGGCAGTTCTGGGGGAACTCACTCACTCACTGTGTAAAGAAAAGGTCAAAATACTTCAAAGAAATCTACGAGTTTACAGAAAAATATATAGACGTAGTGTGTGTAAACAAGGCCAACTGACTCTCTCTCACTCACTAACTCACTCACTTTCAAATGGCACATCCACTCACTCAATCACTGTCCAAATAATGTCTGACTCAATGACAGAACATCTTGATATTGAAACTTTAATAGAGTTCTTGCACAACTGCAGGGCACCCCAGCTGAGTTGGGCAGTCGTCTCTCACATCCAGAAGAAACGTTCTGTGGCTTTTGGTTCTTTTGGAGAGAGAGAGAGAGATAAAGACAGAGTAAAGGCTCAGAGTCAGAGAGAACTATTTTAGAGATGAGTGGGATGGATATCCTTAGGACAATGACTCTGTCCTCAGATGAACCCTTATATTTATGTCCCGAGACAGATAGAGAGAGAGAGACAGAAAGAAAGAGAGAGAGACAGAAAGACAAAGAAAGAGACAGAGAAAAGAGAAAGAGAGAGAGACAGAAAGACAAAGAAAAAGAAAGAGAGAGAGAAAAAAAAAGAGAGATATGACTGTCCCTGGTCCCCAGGTGGCCCCCTTTTATATCTGCCACCAAGTGTGGGTGGTGGTGGTGGCATCTTCACATTCACACAGCAGGTCTGCAGAGGCTTGCCTATGTTTAGCTTAGCTGTGTCAAGAACCAGGGCTGCAATGGTAATCTGGCATGTAGGGCACTTTCCCAGTGGCCCAACAGTTCACAGGGGGCTGATGCTTTTGTTGTTACTTTGTTGTTGTGTGAGCTTCGTGAGGGATTGATCTATACCACTGTTTTAGGCCCCAGCCAGTGGTGTAGTCTACGTAGAGAACGCAGGTATACGGAGTATACCCACTTCAAAATTTCAGAGATTTCAATATACCCACTTAAAATTGATTGATCCATTATTTAGAATAGCACAAATTTATACAGTATACCTACTTCAAAAAATGCTCAAATATACAGTATACCCACCATAAAAAGTAGACTACACCACTGGCCTCAGCCCAGCTCTGTCAAGGACAAAAGCTATAGAGCCTCCTCAACAGAGCACTTCAAAGAGCCTCATCCTCTCTCCTGGTCGAAACCTCCGGACCTCGTTACATCTTACATCCACCCCACACTATCCTTTCTTCTCTTCCCTGTATACACACATGCATGCACGCATGCACGCGCACACACACACGCACATGCATGGCCAGCATGCATGCACGCACGCACGAAGGTGCGTGCACAAACACACACACACATACACACACACACAAACGCACGCACACACACACTAGTGCAGGTTCAATTGTCTCAAAAATAAGGTTTAGGAACATTTCATATAGATTTTTCCAAATTGTGTTTTTTATCAACTACAGACCCCATAGTCTTCAGATCCACCTGTTTCCAATTTTTTTCTGAAGTGGAAACGCCCAAAATCCAAGATGGCGGATATATGGTCATATTCTAACACAATTGAATGTAATTGAAAGAAACATGTCATATACATTTTTGGAATTGGTGTTTTTTATATTTCCTACACCCCCTGAACAAAAATCAACCTGTTTCCTCCCCCGCCCCTTAAGTTTTAGTACCAAAATCCAAGATGGCTGACATGACATGTAGCATAAATTATGTATTTGGTGTTTTAAGGTATCTAAAGTCATAGTTTTTTCTTGTATTTGTAATATTCACAATGGATAAAGGACTGTTCAGTCAGCCATTACATGAACTTCATTCAAATATTATTCAACCTGTTGTAAAAATTCAACATGACATCAGAAAAGGCATTGAACGGCTCTTTTTATGACCAGGTAATGTGTCTTATCCTATTTATTTGTAGGACCCCCTCTGAATACAAAACAACTTGTTTTTGTTTTCCCTTTAACTTTCAGAAGCAAAATCCAAGATTGCTGACATTATAGCAAAATATGGACATTTTAGTGTTTTAACCCATTAACTCATTGGCTGCCAGCCATTTTCATAAAAGAGTACCTTGGAGTGCCAGAGATTTTTCAGCATTTTGGGCGTTTTTTGGAGGCTCACAGAAAATTGAATTCTGTGTCTATGTCAACACCATACCTATCAAAACACAGATTAGACGCTCATCTGTCATCAGAAAAAAACGGTGTCTCTCTACCCCTTTCCGTTCTTTCATAATCATCTGTTGAAATTAAGTGGAATTCGCCAAAATGCTGCTTTCTAGCCAAAAAGCTGAGAAAACGTCATTTGAAGTGGAACTATAACTGCAAACGTTTTTGCCCATAATGGCATCGTCCTAACAACTCCAAACCTATCAGATGCTATTACAGAGTCTTCTGTCATCTGTAGCCTGAACAAAAGATAGTTTGTATGACCTTTTCAACCTAATATACTGAAATATAACGGGGGTGGACTCGAAAACAAGGGTGTTTTGATTTAGTTGCTGGCGCGCAGAATGGATCATGACAGCAGGTGCCCCTAACTCAGGGAACTCCCTCCCTCTCCCTCTCCCTCTGATTGTGCTCTCTCTCTCCCCTCGTTGGAGAACGAATCACAGCTGGTTTATTTCCTCCATAGTACCGTGTTGTGTCTTGTGGCAGGGGAAGGAGGCAGGTAGGCAGGCAGGCAGGCAGGCAGGCAGCTTCGCTTAGCGTAGCTTACTGCAGCTTCTTTGGCAGAGCGGACAATTTGCTGATTGATGATTACTGTCATCATGGTTCTGCTATAGTGATCTTGTCATATATTGTTCAATGAATTTTCTTTTGATGAAGTACTGATCACATATCCAGCATTTCACAAGCCGATTGGAGTGGTGAAGGCTAGCTGGTCTGAGGCTAAGTGCAATGCTTTCTCATGTGAGCTGAAAGCATCTGACCAGACACAAAGGCTACTCTGTTCCAAGAATCTGCAATCCCCCCTGTCTTTTTTGATGATACAGTAAGCTGATCATACTATACAGATCCATAAAAAATAACTGTAGAATGAGTAAAAATAGTTGACTTACCAAGGCTCCTTTATTTAGGCTTAGTTGTAAGTTGTTAGCGATTTCGTGCTAGCTAGCGTAGCAAACTTTATAGCCAAACATTTCCCAACTGAGGTGACACATCACCACTAGTCCCGTGCATTCTCCTGTTAGATGATATTTTGTAAGCATCATCCTGATGTTGTGTAGGCTGATCACATTATCCAAAATGAAAGGTTGCCACACAGATCATCTCATAGTGTATTTTGGGCAAGCTAGGTACAATGCCTTCTAGTTAGATGGCAACAGGGGGTTGTATTTTGGTCATGAGAGGAAGGTTTTTTTTGGTCAGGCTCTGACACTAAAATCAGTAGCCTACCTGTGTTAAAATCAGAGGGCAAGAAAGTAGACTACTGTCACAGGTGCTTTACTTTCAAAAATGATTTTGCTATGCTACTTTTGAGATTATATTATAATAGTAAAAAAAGGGGTGTTTTTGTCTTGACATGTCCTCTTGTTCTGAACTAAAGCCCTGCCTTGACAGTTCCTAAGGACACTTCTGCCACCTACAGGAACAGTTAGAAAATGCCTAGAGGCTTGAAATGTATACAGAAGATAGGTCAGACCGTCCTCGAGGCCTGGCTGTAAAAAAACGCAATTATCGGCGAACGACGTCGAAGGCAGGGGGCGTCACTATTCGAAATGACGTCATAGCGACGTCGAAGGCAGCCAATGAGTTAAGACATGGCGTTATAAATTTGCTGTTACCAGAATGGCAATGACCAACTCGTGGTGCATTACTAATACAATACTTCATAGTATTGTAGTGCTATGGTAGTTAACTTTCAATGACTATTACAGTATGCCATAGGAGGTAAGGCGTGCATTAAGGGGCTACGGTCTATAAAGCCATTCTGCAGTATTGTACGCATATTGGTAATATTTTGATAGGCACGTTATCAACATTTATCTCATATTTTGCCAAAATTCAACATGGTGTCCAAAAACCCTTGAACTAGCAAATAACCTAGATCTAATCTATATCTGAACTGACCCCTGATCTGAATAGCATAGCAGCAGGTTGAGCCGGTGTGATTTATGACAGGAGTGGAGCCCTCTGTCCATCCTCACGATGCCTCAGTCTCAGAGGTAGAACATCTGAAGTTTGGGGTGACACACCTTAAATGTTGTGCGCAAAGATTGGCTTGCAATTTGCCAGTTGCAAAAAAAGGCCTGTTGCCTCCAACTAAACACTATAGACTGATCAGGAAGTACAAAACAATCCTATTAATTCATTTCATAGAACTATCCAGAAGAGTGGGCAATAGGACTACCTCATTCCACACATTAATATAGAGAGAATACTCTGTAGCATCATTGAGGCAGACATGGGCGCCGCTAGGGTGGGAAAGGTGTTACAGATTCTAAGGGCCCAATCACTGTCAGCACTGACAGGGGCCCTTATGGGGGCCCAAAAATCAAATCTTTTGTGGGCCCCAAAATTTCTTGAGGCAGACACAATTTACATTCACACTTGTGCCCCCAATACTTCATGATGCCAAAGGTCTTACAAAGGTATGATAGTGTGGCCATTACTAGGGTCATGGGTGTACACTGACTGTCATGCCAAAGAGCCTAGTTCTGTGAGCAGAGAGCATGGCAAGATTGTTGGAATTGGAGGAATGCAGCATCCCAGGCAGAACATTTGGTTTCATAGCCTTCAGATAAGCTGAAGCCGACCCTGAAGCAACTTTGTAGACCTTGGCCTTGACATAGGCAGCCAAACCAGTCCATATGCAATACTACTGTACAGGTAGCACTGCATAACAGGTACTGTACATTAATTGATTCATAGTAATTTTTGTTTGAACAATAATTTGGACCTGCACACAATCTTATGTGCTTAAATTCACAAGTGAATGAATGGCGTTATAGACCTGAAATCATTATGTTAATATTGATTTTGCTATATGAAATGTTGGCCATCTTGGATTTTGTAATGGATTTAGTTTATATGATGGCTGACTTCAGTCATGTAATAATTATTACCAATAAAAGACAATAATGCCTTAAATATGCCAATTTTGCCAAATATGATGTCAGCCATGTTGAATTTCCCACTACAAAACAAGCAAAACATTGGAAACAAGTGGTTTTCTATGAAATGTTGTCCTGGAAATTAAAAAAAAAAGATTAACTGAAGAAATTCAATCCTTAAAACAGCATTAATGGCGAATGTTCTGTACACAATGGCAGCCATCTTGGATTTGCCACTAAATATTAAGGAAAAAAATGGAAACAGGTGAATTTGTATTCGGGGGGGTCCTAGAAGTAAAAAAAATGCTGAATGGAAAAATCTATATGAAATGTTCCTAAACTTACAACTGAACCTGCACTACACACTCAGGTATTCTTCCCCCCTTAGAGTCAGACAATACCTGCCATGCATGCTCAATAACACACACACAAACTATGGAGACAAACCTACGACACTTAGACACATAGACATACGGCTGTCCAAACACACACACACACACACACACACACACACACACACACACACACACACACACACACACACACACACACACACACACACACACACACACACACACACACACACACACACACACATTCAACTTTCAAGTTTCAACTACCCTGCGGAGCACAAAAAAAAAACCAGCCACAACAAGTGTTATGGAGACAACAGTAATGAAAGCACCTTCTTTGAAGTTTTGCCTTCATTAATTATTAGAGGCTTTTTGGCTGAACCCCTCTCTTTTTATTCTACTGCCGAAAAAAAACATCACTGATATGTTTCCCCGAGTTTGGAGTCATAACCACCACTGTTTGTTGTGTGTTTTAAAAGCGCTTAATTGGTTCGCTTTGGCTCATGCGGGATAGTCTAGCCTGTGGGAATTTCGATTTTCACAGATTGTTTATGAGAAGCATAGACTGGATGTTAACTTTATAATTTACTGAGAGCGTGGTACCACCTCAAAAGAATCCCAGCACCCAATTCTCGCTTAAATGGTGTCAACGCATAGCTTATTTATAAGCCCTGCTCTCTGTGGTGTATTAGAGGTTGTGCACGGAAGCTATATGATCGATACGTATGTAAAATGTGGACATCATTGCATGATAAACATTAAAATGATTAAGGGCAACGGGGTTGCCAGATGAGGCTGATGATTTCCTACCCAACAAATTCTCAAAACCCGCCTGGAAGCACTAAATTCCGCCCAATTCTATTGATTTCTATGGCCAAGAATTGGGCGTTTTTTTCTCCAAAATCCTTTATTTTTCCCGCACACGGCCGTCCTAAGCAGCCCAATTGGGTGGGAAACCGCCCAATCTGGCAACACTGAAGGGGCAGTGGGCTGGGTATTAAATATGGCTGGCGGGTATTGAAAATTTTAATTACTCATTGACGAGGCATTGTGCCGGCGACTACACATCAATAACGCATTGAAATGCGGAGTTATGAATTTTTTATTTTTGTCTATAAGAGAATGCTAATTGGATGTATTTCCCATGCATTATATATGGTGGAGTAAACACCATTTGTCAACGGCACATACGGTGGGAAGAACAGAAAGGCGTAAGCAGTGGTGTAGTCTACGTACCTGTAGAACGCAGGTACATGGGTTCTAAATTTTGTTTATAACCTGACTGCGAGAACCATAGCTGCGCACAACTCAACCTCTGATTACTGGAAACCGCTGTTGGTCAAAAAATTAGCTCACGTGGTTGGCTGCCAGTGTCTTGCCCCTCCTCATAACATTGTGTTGATAAACACTGAGAACCCATGTATACACAGTATAGCCACCTGAAAATTTCAGGGACTTCAGTATACCCACCTAAAATTGATTGATCCATTATTTAGAATAGGACAAATATATACAGTACACCTACCTTAACAAATGCTGAAATATACAGTATACCCACCACAAAAAGTACACTACACCACAGGGCATAAGCTTTTCTTAATACTACAGGGAGGCTTTCCAGTTTGCCACTTCACTAATGGTGTTAGTCCCATCACTTTTACTTGCTTACTCTTTTTGCTCGCACACATGCTGGCAGGAACACACACATACACGCACGCGCGCGCACACACACACACACACACACACACACACACACACACACACACACACACACACACACACACACACACACACACACACACACACACACGCATGGGTGCCACTAGGGGGGGGGGGAAGGTGTTACAGATACTAAGGGCCCGAGCACTGACAGGGGCCCTTAAGGGGGCCCAAAAGCATTGACAGGGGATCTTAAGGGAGCCCAACATTCAAATCTTTCATTAGGCCCAAAATTTTTGGCGGCGCCCCTGCACGCACGCATTCACACACACACACACACACACACGCACGGACGCACGCACGCACACACACACACGCACGCACACACACACACACCTTCAACAACAAAGGCAACAAGCAAACACGGTTTTCCAATAGGTGAGACAGAAACACATGACACTAAACACTTTCAGGTGTGAATATAGAGGTGACTTTGTCTCAAACCTTTTGCTTCAGCACGCATTGTTCTGCTTTGACACGCAAATAGATCTTGCCATACTGTATATACAATGCCACATGGATGTTGAGAATAGAAGCATTTTACTGGTTGTGCAGACGTGTCAAGAACATCTCATTCAAGGGCTCATGATCCTGATATGATTCTCAAACGCGATGACTTGCAAAGCTGCTTCTTCGCAGGAACTGCAAAAAAAAGATATTCACAAACTCAGAATATAACAGAATATAATATTTCATCTGTTTTTGTCATGATTGTGTTAACATTTCCAACCTTGCACATATTGCCCAGGTGAAGTTAACCCTTGTACGGTGTTCGCGTCATTTTGACCCCTTTTCTTTTTTTGCTTGAGAAATTCACTGGCTTCTGTGAAGAACATGGATCTGAAAAAATAGTGACCACCCCCCTTGATAGTGAGAGGTATGCGAGAAGAGCACTATTGGTTCAATCCGAGAGCTTGGATGGAGTTTTCTCACTTTCCTCACCGTCTTCTTATCTTTCTCTGTCTCTGTATCTCCCACTCTCAAAAACATATATACACAGAAATTCACAAGCATGATGAAGGAAACATGAAAAATTTTCCTTTTACAATTATATTTCTATATGCCCGGGTCAAAATAACCAGAACACCTTCTATGTAACAAAAACATGAACACCTTACAAGGGTTAAAAAACCTTGAACTTTAGCAGTTAAGCATTATTGAACAAATTGACTTTTCGGTAACACTTTATTTTAGGGATACATCTATTAGCACTAATACATACAATGTTCCTGTATAAGTAACTTGTAAGGCATGTACAAAGCAAAATCAAACATTTGTTAGGCATGTATTCGCAAATGTCTTGTTCATGCACAATAAGGGATTTATTACCAATTTAACCTTAGTAAGGACCCAGTAGGCCTTATCGTTTGCTTAGTACATGCCTTACAAGTTACTTATGCAGGCATTAACATTGTATGTATTAGTGCTAGTAGATGTATCCCTAAAATAAAGTGTTACCGACTTTTCCAGCCCTGCTCATGCCCCCTTCTTGTACACAGACATTTTCTAGAACACTTCACCTTGATGTTGAGAATAACATTTTATTTGTTGTGCTGGTTTTGGTTGGATGCATCTAACCAAAGGCGTTTCAAACTTTGCGTTAATGGATTTTTCCAGAAAATTACACTAATGTTTTTCATGAGAAACACATTTGTACTCTTGGGAGAGCTGAGGTGAGTGAAGGGTTTGAACAAATCATTATGTGAACAAGCCATAAGTAAACCAATATATTAGGCTACTCCTCTACAATTAGAACAGCATTTGTGCTCCAAGTCTTTGTAGCCTACTATGACCTTGGGAATCAGATCAGATGAAAGTGAGCCTTTCAGAATGTGTATAGCGTTAGAAGTTTGAATAAATCTACTGAAAGCATGACCTTCACTATCAGTTTACTGTGAAATTGCATTACATTACATTGCATTTGGCAGACACTTTTTAACCACAGCGAGCTACAATCAAAGGCATAATCGTAGCCACATCACTAGCAGATACGAAGTGCACAGGAAATATACAGAATAACAGTACAGAGTGCAGAGTAGTCGTTTTTTTATTTTTTAGATAAAGTGAAGTACACACACAAATACATGATGTCAAGAGTCTGGCCTGGGACTAGGGCACCTCAAGCATTAAAGTGGAAATGAAGCACTGACAACTATTATCATTTTTTGGCGGCTTATTTATTTTCTTAAACGAATGGATGTTCGTTGAACTGCACTTTTAAGTAGTTTTGCTGAAAAATGACATGTTATTACCGAGTTTCGCCACAAGGGCGCAGCCATGTTCGCCGCCTACATAACGCGAATGGTAGAACTTGGTGGCTAATGTAGCCTTCCATTCACTTAACGTTAGCGTGTGCTAACTACAGCGCTAACTGACTCTAATCGTGGCAGTAAAATTGAAGAAGGACGAGGGGTTCATTTTACATTGTTCCTGGGTTTTCTATGTTATATACCTACTATCAGATGAAAGAGAAATGCCAAGTGTCATTATCACTTTGTGTCAAAAAGCGCTTGCTACGAGCATGGTGGGATAGCTGCAGCCATCCACCCATTGCATCCACCATAGGACAGGAGTCAGGACTGGGGCTGCTCGATCTCATAGGTTTGTAGTGACAGACCGTCACCAATAACGTCTTTTTCCTGCATTGTTGGACGCTAATCTGAAAGCCCATGTCTTTAAGTTGGCTATGTGGTTCAATTCAGTAATAGAAAATAACTTGCAAAATTGGCGGAAGTTTGGAAAGCTTTGTGAAGGGAAGGGACGCAGCCTGTGTGTGTGGCTATCCCATCCCCTCTCTCGTCTCGCTCTCGGAGTTGGAGGAGCTTTGGGGATTTGAAGTTGATGCCATGGGAAATGACACGTTAAACTATCATGGCCTACATTAAGTTATGGCAAGCTTAAAGTAGCTGCATCTATTGTAGTAAACTATTATGTTATTGAAGTCGCGGATGCATCCTCAAACTGGCTGGAATAGCGTTGTTGCCTTGGATTATTGTTGACTGGATAACACCGATAAACGTGGGCACGGAGATGTCAAAGTAGCCTAATTCAGGTGCTTGGAAAATGTTGGCGAAATCATCGGAAGATGAAGGTAGGGAACTGCAACATTGCACGACATCGCACGATTATGAATAGTGATCATGTTGGCTCATACCAAAATGTGTTAGCGACTTGTCACCTTAGCAAAAAAAAGCTGGTTGTTTACCTGTGGTTCAGGTGATGGGATGTCTTGTCTGCCTTCATGCCTCATATTTGTTCTGTCCCACCCAAACACGTATTCTTGCTTCATTTGGGTTAAGCAAATAAGCTCATAATCAGCCACGCAAGTCCCAAATGTTTAATTCACTACTATCATAACAGCATTAGAATAGGAGACTACCATTCGCGTGACGTCACCCGCTGTTGGCTGGAAACGTTAACAGAAACGTTACGTATTTGTGCTTTATTTTTTTTATTAACGGCTTAAATTTCAGACAAAAAAATATATATATTTGCTGGCTTATCTTACTGGTGTTATAGACCCCTATATTAGGTCACTCCTTCATTTCCACTTTAATGTAGGCTACAGTAGTAGGGCCTAGTAGTAGATAGTCACGGAAGAGGAGAGGCTTTACTGTAGGCTATGTGCAGATTTCATCAATTATTTTTATTCGATTTAGTAAAAGGGAAGCTATTTGGACACCCACACTGTTGATTCTGCAAATACCTCAACCCATTTCCTGCCTGTCTTCATCTTTTTTTCATGGCTGCAAGCTACTCTATATACACGTAACACATCAGACCAAAATCATTTTGTTTGTTGATTTTTGCCTGTTACGTCTGCTGAGCTTGTTTTAATTACAAGAAACATAATCCATGAAAAGAGCATTTCTTATTCTTATTCACTCCTTCTTTTAACAGAACAATGAATTCTACGTAAGTGGAATGTTTGGCATGGCATGCTTTATTGAGGGCGGTTATATGCGCAAAGTATTCCCATTTCAAATGGAATATTGTCAGTATTCAGTTTCCGGAATATTGTGTTTAAATGTGTGAAACTTGCGTTATGCAAGTGGTAACCTGGATACTGCCACCATTCTGTTAAACCTGTTAAAACACGGCGCCATGAATGTGTTGTAACCAGAATGGCAATGGCCGAGTCGTAGCGCATTACTAAAGGCCCTGTGGTCTGTCATAGTAGAGTACTATGATAATTAAAGGTGTGGTTGCAGGTTAACCATTTTAAGAAAATGTACTATTATCACGTTGGGGGTTCCGCAGGCTCATAGGAGTCTTGGAATCCTGGGGGAGTTCCCCCAACGTGATGTCATACCTGCAACCCCACCTTTAACCTTTCAATGGCTATTGCAGTGTGCCTCAGATGGTACGGTGTGCATTATGGGGCTACAATAGGAAAATTCCCAGCAGCATATAACTGCACTCCCTGCAATGGCTTTCCCATACCGCCTCTGAATCGGCAGTGACCAAATATTTTGTCAGTTTACAAGCCGTTTGACAGTGACCTCTTTTGAACTTCTGAGTGCCAAAATGTCCGTAAATGACTGCAGCCGTGGTGCATTTTTGATGAAGTTCAACCTTCACTAAAGGAGGTTTTCATGAATTTTGAAAAAGGTGGGGGACTGGTTGCAGACCTGCAGATGAATGTCAGTGAATCAGTGCAAACGAATATGTTTTTTGCTACAGCACACTTCACATAAAGCTGGATCTAAAAGGGTTTCTTTTTCATTGACTGAGCTTTACACTGGTATATCTGCGTGTAAGATGTGTGTTTTTGCGTTTCACCATATGTTTACCCTGCAGCACTACAGCAGGGCCCAGAGGGAGAGTGTAGAGTTGGTGGTACTGCACAGGAGTCCTACACATGTTTCCTCACATGTCATGCATGCATACACAGATGTGATGTGTCCACACATGCTGACAAGGATCTTGTTCATGCACACGCACGCACGCACACGTGCACACACATGCGTACACAAGCACACAAACACACACACACACATGCGCACACAAGCGCACAAACACACACACACACATACACACACACAGGAGTCGTACACATGCTTCCTCACATACACGCATGCATACACAGATGTGTGCACACATGCTGACAAAGATCTTGTTCATGCACACACACACGCACACACACGCACACTCACACACACACACGTGCGCGCGCACACACACACAGACACACACACACATGCGCACACAAGCGCACAAACACAGACACGCACGCACACACAAGCGCGCGCACACACAGACTTTCATGGCCAAAGAGCAGGCAATTTTATTTTGTTTTTTTTGTTTTTCACTTCTAATTGAGTCTTTCAAACCATCAGAACGTCTCATCTTTTCCAAACTTTTAGCTTTTCCATCTGATGAAAACAAAAACAAAATTATCCTTTTGAAATCTTTTATTCTGACCTCAGTCCTAGTGTACCACATAATTATTTAAAAGCTTTATGCTCTCAAATCGTATGAAAAAAGGCTAAAAGATTCTGTTCAAATCTTTGACGTATTTCTGACCTCAGCTTCTGATGAACGCATTATTATGGCCATTCATGCTGTACTTGTTCCAGCAGAGACCGACATGCGTGGCAAAGTGGATTCTTTGTGTGTGTGTGTGTGTGTGTGTGTGTGTGTGTGTGTGTGTGTGTGTGTGTGTGTGAGAGAGAGAGAGTCTGAGTGTGTGTGTGTGTGTGTGTGTGTGTGTGTGTGTGTGTGTGTGTGTGTGTGTGTGGTGTGCGTGTGTGTGTGTGTGTGTGTGTGTGTGTGTGTGTGTGTGTGTGTGTGTGTGTGTGTGTGTGTGTGTGTGTGACTGTGTGTGTCTGTGTCTGTGTGTGTGTTGTTTGCATGTGCGTACGTAGTATGTGCTGTGTACCTGACTTTTAAATTTGTTTAGTGCATGCAACTCTCTCTCTCTCTCTCTCTCTCTCTCTCTCACACACACACACACACACACACACGCACACACACACATGCACACACACACCCTGCGGATTGGAAAGTGGCTCCACATCTGCACGGGTCTCTGGACAACACATCCAGATCCAAAAGCTCTGGACTGGCTGTCAAGGCGGATAACACTCCCCTGGCAAGACCACTGTCCCATCTGGCTTCATGTATAGTATAGCCCTGCAGGCGTGTGTGTGTGTGTGTGTGTGTGTGTGTGTGTGTGTGTGTGTGCACGCGGGTGCGTGAGTGCGTGCGTGCGTGTGTGTGTGTGTGCGTGCATGCGTGTGCGCACGCGTGTGTTTGTGTGTGTGTGTGCGTTTGCGTGCCTTTGCATGTGTCTCTGTGTGGATGTTTCGTTTTTGTGATTGCGTACTTGTCCTGGAGGGATGTTGTTTTGTGTGTGTTTGTGTTTGTGTAGCATTGCTGACTTGGTCCACCTTACAGTGGCTGCCAGGTCTACGGCTCCCCGTGGAAAGGAGTGTGTGTGTGTGTGTGTGTGTGTGTGTGTGTGTGTGTGTGTGTTTGTGTGTGTGTGTGTGTGAGTCTGTGCGTGAGAGAGTGATTGAATGTATGTGTTTATGTGTTTCGGCGTGTGTGCATTTGTGTTTGTCTGTGTGTGTGAGTGAGTGTGTGTGTGTTAGAGAGAGAGAGTGAACATACAGTATGTTTATGTGTTTTGGCGTGTATGAATTTGTGTGTGTACTTATACTATAAGTGTGTGTGTATTTGTGTGTGTGTGTGCGTGTGTGTGTCTGTGTGTGCGTGAGAGAGAGAGAGAGAGATTGAATGTATGTGTTTATGTGTTTCGGCGTGTATTTGTGTGTGTGTACCTATATAAGTGTGTATGTGTGTGTGTATTTGTGTATGTGTGTGCGTGTGCGTGCGTTTGCGTGCGTACATGCGTGTGCTTGCGTGCGTGCGTGTTAGGTGGATTCGAAGCTGTTAACCCGGGTGCTGATGAACCTTGTTACTGCTGTGAGGGGTGGCCGCCATCAGTGTTGCCAGATTGGGCTGTTTCCCGCCCAACTGGGCTGCTTAGGATGGCCGTCTGCGGGAAAAAATGGCATTTATCAGAAAAACCCGCACAATTTTTGCCATAGAAATCAATACAATTGGGTGGGATTTTGTGCTTCTAGGCGGGTTTTGAGCATTTGAGCTGGAAATTATCAGCCTCATCTGGCAACCCTGGCCGCCATTCCAACTCTAACTGCTGCCAAACACATAAACACATCGGAGTCATAATTGCCTCATGTTGTATCAGTGCTTTTTACTGCAGCGTGTGGCGCGGGCCACGGCACAGAGGAAAAACCACGAGCTTAGGGTAGATAGGCTGAAAGCAAACAGGTACGTAAATCAGCGGAGCAAAGTCCTTTGTCCAATTTAAGGCAGCAAAGGGGGTTAATTCAATACAACAGGATATATAGACCTATTTCACCTTTTTTTTTTGGAACTTCTTTATTTTCATGTAAAAAGTGCAGTCATACAAAACAAGTTAGAAAGCATACAACAAAAATAACTGTACATAACACGAAGACAAAGGGAATAGAGAAAAAAAATACTATATTAAATGAAAATGTAGGACAACTCTTGTTCATTTCCAAATAAAGGCCTCCATTTTTAAATGTAAGAACGCTGTCAAATTCTCTATGCTATAAACCTCTTGGATTTTATCTTTCCATTGTGCAATTGTTGGAGGTTGTGGCTATAACCATAAGGTCGTAATAACTATTAGCAATCAGGAGAAGCGTTCGTAATAGATCAGTATCATCATTTTCATCAAGATCATCTGGTAGTACCCCTAGGACAAAATATGATGGTTCTAGAGGCAAGTCTATTAATAGGCATTTCTTAATTTCTTTTTGTACATTTTGCCAGTAACCAGAGATAATCGGGCAATCCCAAAAAATATGTGTGTGGTCCCCCACCATACCACATCCCCTCCAGCATTGCCTTGAGGTATTGCTCCATTTTGATGTTATTTGTGGGGTCCTGAAGTACCTCATTCTCATCTTCCATCCAAACTCTCTCCAGTTGGGACTACTGGTTAATTTATGTCCACATTTGCAAGTATTTACCCATTGTTCATCTGAAATTATGACCATTTCTCTTTAGTGTCCATACTATTATCCTTCAAATCATCTTGCAATATACTATAGATATGTGATATAAACTTGGTTTTTATTGTGCCTTTCAACCTTTTTATTTGCTTTTGCACACAGGTGTAAAAATGCACCACTGCCATTAGGTGCGTGAATCACCGGCCTTGAACAAACACATTTTATTTATTATTTTACCGGAGTCCTCTCGATTCGGACCAACATATCCTGCATGACGTCATCACAATGCACAAAGCACAACTGCCATTATGTGGGTGACTCATGGAAATCCTCTTGATTCTGTACGATGGAGTAGATGAGTTTTTAAAAAATCAGAACAAACATCCAATGCAGTTGTGCCAGACAAATCACTAAAACCTTTTAGTGGCGAATTTTGTGTATACCGGTATACTTTTTTTTTAGTATATTGTCCTAAGTATACATATATTTTTGTGATTCACTTTTTATAAGGGGTGGGGGGTAGGCCTTTGTACGGAAACAACCCTGACCACTCTGTGAGTTTCGCATCTCTTCATGAGCAAAACTTGAATGCATGTTGGGAATGGTTGTGTGCATCCCATTGTAGTTGTGAGAGTGCTACCTACCACAGTAGCCGCTGACTGAAAAAGTGTGTGTGGGAAGGCTCCAAAAGACACCCTTCCAAGAGAGGACAGACTTGATGTTGTAAACATGCCAATAGAACTGACACTGGACCCTGCCAATCATGCCCAGATAAGCACAGAAGAGTTAAAGACTCTATTGACAAGACAGTTGACTTCCTCTTGTACAGATGCCAACAGAGTAGAGTAGACAGAAACTGGACTTGAGCAGTTGTGTGTGTGTAGTGTACTGAAGGTGTAAGCGGCGATGTCAACACAAGTTGGTGTGACGGGCAGGCGTCTGAGGGGACAGTGACGTGTTTGGACAGGGAGCTGTCCCCATCAGCCTTAATGCCTTCTGTCCTCCTCACAGGGGACACAGTGCCAGATGGCATCATGACTCCAGGAGGGTTTTTTTTTTTTTTTTTAATTTTGACCATTTGAATAGGTTAGCTGGAGGATATCATGAAGTGTCATTTGTGTATGATGAAATATACGTACAGAAGTTATTTAAGAATGAAGTTTCAAAACGGTCATTTTTGACCGTGAGACAACCAGAGGGTTAACCTAAACGTCAGTGGCAAAAGACGACGCTATGTAACCTCATAATAATGAACCAATGTCGATACCTATCTATGTTGATAAGCACTTGCTTGATTGCTTGACTGAGTGATTCATTCATTCATTCATTCATTCATTCATTTCATGGCCTGGCGACCTCACGCGTATAACAGTCGCATATATTGCTTGTTCGTTAAGCACATGGATTTCTGAATACAACTGTACAGTGCTACAACACTTAGTTCTTGCATATTGGAAGTGCACAAAGTGCTGCGGTCTGAAAACCTCCCCCACCCCTCCCCCTAATTTCTTTTCTCCTCAGCAGGGTGTGATATGAGGACAGTGGAGGTGACAAGTGACGTAGGTGTATAGGAGCTGTCGTCAACTGCTCCACTGCCTCTGGCCTTGCTAAAATAAAGCATGCTAAACTGATCAAATTCACTCTATCTTGTCAGTAAATAAATTGTTTGTTTATTGCACTTTATTGACAACAGAAAAATCACAATTTGCATTTAATCATTCATCAACATGACAGAAATACATCTATATCCACAGAAATTTGCTTTAAAAAAATCTGTGCTCAGTGGGCACACTGACGTGGGTTTTTCACGTGTTTTTAGACATCTTTGATTCAATCCATTCAAAGCAGATGAAAGCAGATACATAGGCCTACAGTATACACAGCACTGTTCTTTGCCTGAAACCGTATGTACCTGCTTTACTTCAAAATGGAACTTTCTTGATGTCATGATAAGGTTATCTTCCACACACCACGCTCTTCCGTCTTGTTGGTGCATCTCTAAAGTAATCTAGAAGTAGGAAATGGATCGCACTCAATTTTTCTTCTTTCTTGTTTTAGTTTTATTTTAACATTGCAGGGACTGACATGACAGACGTTTCGGCTGTACAGAGCCTTCTTCGAAGAAAGAAGAAAAATTGAGTGCGATCCATTTCCTACTACTTGATGTCATGATGAGAAAGGCAAATGATATACATTCTGATGAGATGACAGGAGCATGAAGTGGGTGGACAGGGAGCAGTCCCCAACAGCCCGTGCAGGGATACCTCTGTCCTCACATGGGGTGGCTGGTGCCAGATCATTCCAGACAGCTGGAAGCTCATGCACAAGGACTTACGTGGATTTCCTAAATAGTATTTGCGTACATGCACTCGGTAACACTTTATTTTAGGGATGCATCTATTAGCACTAATACATACAATGTTCCTGTATAAGTAACTTGTAAGGCATGTACAAAGCAAATATAAACATTTGTTAGGCATGTATTCACATCTAGTAGTGTTTACTTAGTACATGCCTTACAAGTTACTTGTGCAGGCATTAACATTGTATGTATTAGTGCTTATAGATGTATCCCTAAAATAAAGTGTTACCATGCACTCTTCAACCAAATAGGTGTATCAAAACGTGCAAAAACAGGTCTTCACACAAATTCTTATTGAGCAGAAATGCACTTGTTCACATCATCAGTACACCTGCATGTTTGCGTGAGAACTTGGTACAAAGCTTTTTAGAGCATAAGAAAAAATAGAACTTTATTACACTTTATTTACACTTTTGTTTTGTTATTTGTATGCTTTTGCGACGCTATATCTTAGTCGTAGTCATGCTAATAAAGCACAATATGGGTTTTAATTTGAATTCGGAATGCCAATGAATTAAATGGCAGAGTAAGATCAGACCATCTGCCACCCTCCACGGAGACTTGATTCCTCTTGGCTTTTGCCAGACTGTTTGACGGTTTGAGTCAACAGTCGCTCTCGCCCAGGCTACGCTATTACATGAGTCACCTCAAATTAACAAACAGTGAGGCGGGTGGATGGGGAGCTTTCAAACAACCCCTTTAGACCTTTAGGGATTTGAAATGGGTCTAGAGATGTTGTGCAGATGCTGCCCCAGGTCTTTTTTTACCACATTAACCAACTGAAGTGCCTGGACCAAGGATTTTTTCCCTTTAGTCTTTTTTGAACATTGAACTCCTTCCAAGACCATCTACCAACTCTTTTACTGGGTTAACACACCTGTTGACATGGTGTAAAATTGACTCACCGAAATGACAATGCATACAAGAAGCTGACGCACAGTTTTATATCATATCATGAGATTACAAACAGGCGGTGTTAATTCTACACTCACCATATGCACATCACCAGAAGAAGTTTAATCGACTCTGAGTGTTAAAGGGGCTCCAGGTAGAATTAAAAGTTGAATTAATCACGCATCATTTATCATCACGCATAATTTATTGTCATGAAACACTTATCATTTGAAAACATCACTTAACATACCGTATTCAGAGTTGTATCATCAACTGCTGGCATTCCGGGATGAAAAACAGTATCACAGCGAGTTTATTTGAACAGCATTTTTTCATTACGGTGTAGATTTTGAGACAGGCATGACACAGGCACCACGCAAATGACGTCATCTTACCTAGTGCCTCTTTAAGTTATCACTTTTTTTGTTAAACTTCGACTTTTTTCGCACACCTCAGCTGGCAGGTGCGTCGGAGATGGTCCATGGGTCACTCAGCAACAACTTAAAGAAACTCCCGCACACTGGCCATTTCGCTGTTCTTTCTTTAATAACGACGTTTCAGTACTAGACCTTCATCAGGCAATCACTTTTTTTGTAAAATATGTTATTGTGCACAGTGACGTGGGTGTGTGCTGTGTGGAGCTGCTGCCCCCAGTAGCCCTGTTGCCTCTGTCCTCCTCTGACGTGGGTAGCTGCCCCCCTCCCCAGTAGCCCTGTTGCCTCTGTCCTCCTCTGACGTGGGTAGCTGCCCCCCTCCCCAGTAGCCCTGTTGCCCCCCCCCAGTAGCCCTGTTGCCTCTGTCCTCCTCTGACGTGGGTAGCTGCACACCCCCCCCCCCCCCAGTAGCCCTGTTGCCTCTGTCCTCCCCAGACGTGGGTAGCTGCCCCCCCCCCCTCTGTCCTCCCCAGACGTGGGTAGCTGCTCCCCCCCCCCCCAGTAGCCCTGTTGCCTCTGCCCTCCTCAGACGTGGGTAGCTGCCAACCCAGTAGCCCTGTTGCCCCCCCCCCCCCCCCCGTAGCCCTGTTGCCTCTGTCCTCCTCAGACGTGGGTAGCTGCATGATGCCAGAAGACTTCAGACAGCTGGTGTTCCTCCACTCCTCCATACCCTCACCTCACCTCACCTCACCTCACCTCACCTCTGCGGGACTCCGCTAATGTGGCTAACGTCATTATGCACTGGCATTAAGGGAGCAGAAAAGAGGCCCCGAAGTGTTTGGTGTTGACTTGACTGATGCATGCCGACGACTGTTGTGAGTCTTCTCTTCTAATTCTTGCGGCTTTTTTCGCTTGGCGTGTGTGGTGGTGTGAGAGGGAGGAAGGGAGGCAGGGAGGCAGGGGTGGTGTTTTGTTTATCTGGTGGCTGGATGCCTTGGCAGGGTTTTTCTTGACTTGGGTTTGGTTTTTGGCTGAGGTAGTGGGTGGTGGGTGAGTGGTGGGAGTGGAGGGAGGGAGGGGAGGGGAGCGGAGGAGAGAGAGAGGGAGGGAAGTCTGCGGCGGACGAAAAGGGCTTTCTGGGCTGTGGGGAGGAGAGGAGAGAGAGCGATGTGCCGGCTTTTTAGGTCCTTCCGGGAGAACGTCTGTGGACTTGGCGTGGTCTCAGGTCTCAGCAGTCTTTTGCAAAACATCATAAAAGCCATTTATTCATTTATGTCTTTTTGTTCCAAAATTGGTTTTAAGGTACCATCAGGGAAACTGGAAATGGACATTTTCATCAGATTTTTTGTTTTTGTTTGCCAAATTCAGACAACAAAACGTTTTTGTTTTTTTACTAATATTCACTGAGAAGCATAATGAAAATAGTCTCTATTTTTGAATATTTTTTGAAAATGCATAAATGGCATTTTGGGAAAAGAGCTCTTCCAGACAGAGAGTGAGAGACAGAGTAAAGAGAATGAGATGAGATGATAGAGAGAGAGAGAGCGAGAGAGAGAGCGAGAGAGAGAGAGAGAGAGAGAGAGAGAGAGAGAGAGAGAGAGAGAGAGAGAGAGAGAGAGAGAGATAGAGAGCCAGACACACGGAGATAGAGTGCTGTCTCAGGAGCAGTTGCTTGTTCCTCAGCTAATGAATAATTTATACAGTGGCCAGTGTTGAGCACAGAGCTGTGTCTGTTTCCAGCGTCACTGCTGCCGAGGAGAGGAGAGATGCACGCACACACACACACACACACACACACACACACACACACACACACACACACACACACACACACACACACACACACACACACACACACTTTACTTTTTTATTTGTGCCCACAATTCAAAACGGCACGCACATACAGACGCACACACACACACACACGCACACACACACACATAAAATGCGTAAAAATGTACCTGTATATCCGCAGTCTTACACATGTATGCACGTGTGCACATACACACACACACACTGAGGCGCACAAAAGCAACACACATGCATACACGAGCAAACACACACACGCACACACGCACACACGCACACAGACACACACACACACACACACACACACACACACACACACACACACAACGACACACACACACACACACACACACACACACACACACACACACACACACACACACATCCCTTCTCCACAAATGTTCACACCCTTCATATTGGCATGGCTTCACACATGCACCAGCTGGGCTTGGGACACAACAGCCTGACACTCACACATATGCAACTGTCAAACCTCTACTCACTTACATACTCACTGACTTACTCACATAGACACACACGCACACACACACACACAAACACGCACAGACACACACACATACACACACACACACAAACACACATACACACACATACACACACACACACACACACACACACACACACACACGCACACGCACAAACACACACACACACAAACACACACACAACGACACACACACACACCAAGAGGTTTGATGTATTGTTTTTCTTCCTCCTCTGTCTCTGCGTCAGTAGAATAGGAGCCACTGATTTTGAGTTTGTGCCATGTGTTTTCTCGTCATGATTGCTTTTTGCAAGGTCCTTCTCGAAAAGCCTTGGAAGTCTTGGAAGTTGCATGGTATGAACTGCAACATGAAATGAGTCGCAACAAGAATAAAATAAGAGTCTCCTACTACAGCTGCCAAGTTTCATGGTATGGTCTTTTCTGTTATTGTATTGTACTGTCAGTAAGGCCCCCCTTCGAAAATGAGATGGCACATCTCAAGGGGCTATCCTTGTAACAAAAAAAAATAAAAATAAAATAAAAAAGTATGAACTGCAACAGGAAATGAGTCACAACAGGGAGAAAAAAATAAGTGTCTCCTACAGTATCTGCCAAGGAGTGCCTTGATCAAGAAAATATATTCTTCGTTTCATCTTTTTCAACAAATTTGAGTTTGTGAGGCTTGTGAGGATATTGTCTGTCTCGCAGAAAGTTCTGTGCCAAGTACCAGAGGTTCCGGATGATACAGTATACTGTAAAAAATAGCTCTGTTAGAATTTAGCTAACACTGCACACCTCAACAAATACAATACAAAATGAAATGAAAACTTGCACATCATTCCCACTCACCTGGCACCTGCGATCGTTTGGAATGGATTTCAGTGGCAAGTGGAGTGATGTCACAAAGCAGTAAAGAAATAGTTACGTTACATGGATTAAAAGTGTGCTTTTTATCTTGTCTCAGGTAGGTTCATGGTATTGGTTGTGTCAAAATTTGGTTCAGTTAGGTTATTGGCTGTGTCATACTCACACGTCTGTGTGGGCCTAAAATATGCATGGCAACACGTTTGTGCACGAAACCTGCAACAAGCATATCCCGTGCGGGCCTCGGAGCCACTGCTGCCCGTCAGCAAGCAACGCTCGGGAGTTGTTTGCAGGGCCGCTGACAGCCTTGGCTGGGCCCAAGACAAAGTCCTCTGAAAGGGCCCCCCACCCAATACATTTAACCCCTTAGCGCAGCACTATGGCTCTCTGTAATGTCATAGCAATGTTGTTATGATGTAGTTAAGCATTTTCAGCAAGTGAATAGGGTCGCCGGTGACCCCTGCTGCAGTAAGAGGCTACTGTAAAGTAATGTAATGTATTGTAATTTAATGTTAATGTAACCCAATACATTTAATGTAATGTGATGTAATGTCATGTTAATGTAACCCAATCATGCCCCCCCCCATATCCCTGGGCCCAGGACAACTGACCCCTTTGTCCCCCCTTGTCAACTTCCCTTGTCGTTTGTGCCATTTCATTCTCAGGTGTGTTTGTTTGTCGTATTGATTTGTCCCGTCTCCAGTGAGTCCATCCTGTGCAGAGCAGACATCAAAGCCAGCGAGACAGAGCCAACTGCATTCATATCATGCTCAGTTTCACTGGAGCCAAAGAGCTTCAGGGCTTGTGAGGGGATTGGGAGTCAATGTGACAACAATGATAGATTTTAAAAACACAACAACAAATCCATGTGTAGCACTCACTCACTGTGTACAGGAAAATTAATAGTAAAGGTCCGCAACACTTAGTATCAATGCTCCCGAAACTTTAAAGGGTTTAAACTGCAGCCAATTTCGACATGCAGTTGTAATGCTCACACTACCCTGGACTTGTCAGTACCAGAGATTTTTTTTCAGCCTTTTCCGAGAGCCTGGTCATTGTAAAGGGGACAGGTGTTTGTTTACATTTAAAAAAAAACAAACATCTTGATTTATTCCCAAAAACATCCAAAAGGTTATGCAACATCAGCAGACAACTCGCAAACAGTGATACCTTTTGGGAAAATATTTGGAGTAGGCCTATGTTAAGATTTTTAAAAAAATGTAAACAAAATTTTGTCCCCATTAGAAAAGCTCATATCTTTGGAGCCAAAAAATGCAGCAGGGTCAAAGATGTGCAAAATGGCATTGTCATTCAGTGTAATGGATGCCTTCTGCTGACTGTGGAAGGTGTCCGTAACATTGAATGACAAAGACGTCTTTGACCCATCATCACCTGGTACTGCCAAGGAAAGGGTAGCGTGAGCAGTGTGGGCAGCCTTGGCCTAACGGTTAGGGAGTTGGTCTTTCAATCTGAGGGTTGTAGGTTCGAATCCCACCTGACCTCTCCCTACACCTGCATCCATGGCTGAAGTGCCCTTGAGCAAGGCACCTAACCCCACATTGCTCCAGGGACTGTAACCAGAGACGTTTTAAATGAATAGAGAATCTTTGCTGTAACCAATACCCTGATAAATAGTAAATGTAAGTCGCTCTGAATAAAAGCGTCAGCTAAATGAAATGTAATGTAATGTGAGCATTACAACAGCATGCTGAAATTGGCAGGAGTGCTCCTTTAATAGCAGTGTTTAGGTACCCAGGTTTCACCCTCGCAGTGACGCAACACCTTCTGCTCTTCTACACTTGCTCAGGAAAAGAGCTTGTTCAGGTACACTCTGAGTGTGTTACAATATGCAACCTTGCCTCCTCCACTTGTGCTTGTCTCCTCGTACCAGGAAGTAATATGTCATGATAACATCACTGACAACAGCATTATATTTCAATATCTTGCAAAAGCTGAATTGTAGAGTCTTTTTCTCATTTGCAATTGGGATGGTGAATGAAAAACAGTCCCTCAAAAGTTGTTGTGGCTAGGCTGACAACTGGGAAACTTTATCGTTTTCTCCACGGAGGAGGGGCCAGGAGGCGGGACGAGGAGACAAGCACAAGTGGAGGAGGCAAGGTCGCATATTGTAACACGCCCTCTGAGTTCCCCCTGGCCCCCTGGCAGGGGAACTCCACCCACCTTGTCGGGAACCAATCCACTTTGAGCATCTCCAACAGTACTGGGTAGAGGAGGCGTGTTCAAGGCGGTGATGTGGTTGAAGCAGAGACGTTCTTTTAGGACTAAGAAAAAACTTTGGCTCAACCTTTTCTGCCCTCGTCCAGTAGCAAACCAAGGGAGGTGGGTCAATCATACCGTTTGAGAATGTTGTTGTTGAGAATGTTGTTATGCTCTTGGTCAGACCAAGTCCTGAGAGAGATTTGAAAGTCATGATATTCAGGCTAGTGTTTAGGCCCTAGTCCTTAGTCCTTCATAAGTGTTACAGACAGAACAGGAGGAGCATTGGGAGCAATGATGAGTGTTGTGGACCTTTATCATTATATCATTTTAATACTTTAGAATTTCCTGTGTGTTTAAAGGGACATTTTGTGAGATTTTTAGTTGTTTATTTCCAGAATTCATGCTGCCCATTCACTAATGTTACCTTTTTCATGAATACTTACCACCAGCATCAAATTCTAAGTATTCATTATGACTGGAAAAATTGCACTTTTCATACATGAAAAGGAGGATCTTCTCCATGGTCCGCCATTTTGAATTTCCAAAAATAGTCATTTTTAGTTGTGACAATGACTGTACTTGGACTATACTAGTAAATATTAATATAGTAATATATAGTAATCGATTACTTAGTAAACTTTCATGTAAAGATCAAATTTGGCAATAGGCAGCCCAGTTTCAATGAGCAGCATAGTTGCAGTACCTTTTTTGACCATTTCCTGCACAGTTTACCTTTTAGACTTGGTCATATCAATTCTGGTGATCATAGATGTGAAGGAGATGACGCATTGGAGAGGGCCTTGCCTGGGGCTCCTATTCATTGTAGGACCGTCACTGCACACACACACACACACACACACACACACACACACACACACACACACACACACACACACACACACACACACACACACACACACACACACACACACACACACACACACACACACACACACACACACACAGCTTCCATAAGAACAACACCAGCTCCTTTGTTCCACTCTCTGCATCTGTCTTTCTCTTTCTATGTCTTTGTCTTCATTTCACTTGCTCTCTCTTTCTCTCATTTCCTTTCTCTCCTGACCTCACTTAAAGGGACAGTTTGGTCAATTTCAACATGCAGTTGTATTGCTCACGCTACCCTTGACTTGTCAGTACCTGGTGATGCCACATTTTTCGGCTCAGCCCTTTCCGAGATATGAGCAATTCTAATGGGGGCAGCGTTTGTTTACATTTTTAAAAAATGAAACATAGGCCAACTCCAAATATTTTCCCAAAAGGTACTGCTGTTTGCTAGTTGTCTGCTGATGTTTTATAACCTTTTGGATGTTTTTGGGAATAAATAAAAATGTTTTTTTAAATGTAAACAAAGAGCTGC
>NC_085867.1:48161735-48164235 GCF_034702125.1 Engraulis encrasicolus
TCCAGTCCTGATCCAGTCCAGCAGTCCAGTGTCAGATGAGGGATGAGAGATGGGGCAGGCGGCTCCTCTCCTCTCCTCTCCTCTCCTCTCCTCTCCTCTCCTCTAGTGGATGGTTGGGATGTCACCTAGCCAAGATCCCGGCAGCGGCCTCGGGCAGGGGAAGTCACTCTGAGATTGAAAACCACACAGGGGACGCATAGACAAACAGACAAATGGGCAAACACAGGAGACAGAGAGAGAGAGAGAGAGAGAGAGAGAGAGAGAGAGAGAGAGAGAGAGAGAGAGAGAGAGAGAGAGAGAGAGAGAGAGAGAGAGAGAGAGAGAGAGAGAGCAAGAGAAAGAGAGAGCAAGAGAAAGAGAGAGCAAGAGAGAGAGAGAGAGAGAGAGAGAGAATGTTCAGTACAGACCGACAGACAGACAGACAGACGAAAAAGCAGACAGGCAGTCACACAAGGACAGACAAGTGGATAAACATGTACACACAGACATATGAGAGAGGGAGAGAAGGGAGAAATAGAGAGACGTTAGGGTAGTACCGCACAGCACACAGTAAAACAGGCAGATATGCATTTCCACTGAAATGATGTTCCAAGAGAAATGTGATTCATTCAGACAGCATTTTGTGTTTCTTTGTGTACATGCATTATGCCGTGTCCAGACCAAGAGCGAACTACCTGCCTGGTAGCGTGGGTAGCAGAAGAAATTTCGCCTTGAATTTGCTGTATTCGCTCCAGACGCAGCATTGACATGTTTGATTCAGCTAATCACATAACGGCTCTGGCTTGATAGCCTGGGACATTCGGAGATATAAACGTTCCAATTGGTTTTCGCCGAACAGCATCAGAGCGAATTCGCCTAAGATTAGATTGAGTTTAATCGTCAAAATTCGCTCTGGTCGCTCAAGAAGCTTCGCTCCTGCCGAATTCGCTTTGGTAGTGCAGTTCACGTGCCCTCCATAGAGAAATAATGACTTCCGTCGCTTCATTCGCTCCGTTCGCTCTTGGTCTGTACACGGCATTTGAGTGAATGTGCATATGAACATGCACTGTATGAACACGTGTAGTGTGTAGTCCTGTATATGTGGGTTTGTACATGTCTGTTTGCATGTCTGTTTGTGTTAGAGAGGGATACATGCAGGTGAAAAGGCATGGGATGCTATGTAAAAACAGTGCTTGAGTTAGTGCTAAGGTGTTTAGGGTGCATTCGCTGTTGCATCATCATGCATTTCCCCACTTTTTAAGCGCTCTATTTAGAGCCATTTCGTCCAAAGCAGAGCAACACGGTGAAATCCGGACTCTTGTGCTGTAAGCCATATTAATTTGAACAGCTTTCATGCGGACAAATAGCGGTAGGCGTCTGCTCAATGTTAAAAAACATTTCCAAGGTCACTGTTTTTGCCGCCATTTTCCCTGAGGCAATGACACACGTGTGCAATAACTCAAAATGGGATTTTATTTAGCGTTCAGTTACAGCTTCCACAACAGCAACCTACACAACACCTAATTACTCCCTTGGCTTCAGTATAATAATTAAACGCTTTGAATTATTATTATTAGTACCTCGTCGCCTTGTGTGGTTGGAGGTGAAAAAATAGCATGGCTTCTCATAGTGAATGGACCCTGGAGGCATGTGTGTTTCACTCTGAGAAGTTGACAGGGCAAAGTGGTAATTTGTCCCGGACCCTGGGAGAGAAGGGGCCCAGAATTGGATTCTCATTACAGTGCTTGTATTGGCTTTGGGGCCCTTTCACATGTCTTTGTCCCGGGCCCAGCCAAAGCTGTCAGCGGCCCTGTGTTCCACTGATGGACTGATGAAATATCAGTGGCTGGCAATAAGGAAGAAATGGAGCATTGGAGAGGGGCCTCCTACAGCATTCGGGTTTAATTCGAAGGTAATTGGACTAGCGAGAGCAAATGACCTTGTGGGCGATAAGAGGTTTATCTAAACTGGATTAAAAGGCAAACTTCCAGAAGGATAATTTGTGACCCTGCACTGTAACACACAGGGTTCTTTTTTCTTGTATTTGCAATCACAATTAGCCCTTGGTTCAACATTGCCTATATAAAATCCCTCCCTCCCTCCTCCTTCCTCCACCCCTCCACCCCCTCCCTCCCCCCTTCGCCCTGCTGCGACAACACTGATTATGGGTCAGCCGTGTCTCACCGCTTGTCGTGTTTTGGGGCCAAGATTGTGGTAATTGCCGTAATGACTTGACAAATCTCTGCGCCGTGCTCCTTTCCTTTATCTTTGAATGCGGTCGTGTTTAAGCTATAAGCTCCCTGCTGTTTCCAACTCTCCCTAGTGGTGCTGATGGTGGTAGTGAGAACTCAGTGAGAACGCTACAGAGAGCTATAGCTAGCTGCATGGAAAATGACAGCAGCAGACAGGGAAGCTGACAGGAGAGAGACACAGCAGGGACAGTCGTCCCGGGCCCACAGAGAGAAGAGGGTTTAGAATTGGATCCTCATCGCAATGTACAGTATTTATGCATTGGTTGGTT
>NC_085867.1:48169235-48176735 GCF_034702125.1 Engraulis encrasicolus
ACAGCTACATATCTCATTTTTGTTATCTGACCTTGGCTTTCACTCAGAGTGAAAATGCCATGCTTTAGTAAGATTGTAGTTTTTTTTATTCCAAAGCACAGCCAGCCTTGGTTTTCTGTCTGCCTACTAACGCTATGCTACAGTGACATTGCCACACAAAGTGTGTGACACTGACTTAACTTTATCATGCAAAGTTTGAGCAGTGTGACCATGGCCTGCCTTTAGCAGGCTTCACCTGTGGTAATGTGTCACTGTAGGATAGCGGTAGTAGATACTAGTGGTGTGGATTGGCACTGCCCTCACGATCCGATTCAATCACGATTCGAGAGGGAGCGATTCGATTCGATTCGATTCTATGCGATCCAATTCAATTCTACAATGCATTGCAATGCATTACATTTCTACTGAAAGCAAAGCAAATGTTTAATCAGTCATGATGAGACAATTAAGTAGTCAGATACTGAGCAACAATTTATTGGCTGTTGTCTGTATCAGTCTGTATCAGTCATGTATCAGTCTTGCAATGTTTTGAAGTGCTTTTATTTAATTTAACATTCATTTGCTCCCGAAATATCCATGGAAGTAATTGAAACTTTAAAAAAATTGCTGGATCGATTCTGGAACTTGCCGGATCGATTCTGGATCGTCCATGCCCCGCATCGATTCGGATCGCCGAATCGATCATTGTTGACACCACTAGTAGATACATAGGCCTAGTTCTCTATACCAGTGGTTCCCAAACTTTTTCACATCACGTACCCCTTGGAGCATTTCAGCTCCATCCGCGTACCCCCCCCCCCCCCAAAAAAAAACAATATACAGAAACAGAAACGTCCACAGATGAATGGGCATAGAGTTAACATTGTTGCAACATGTTGTGTAGGCTACACCAGTAGGTCACTATGAAAGACTTCCAGCCAAAGATGTAATGGCCCATTAAGGTTGCTATATTCACATGTTTTCAACCAGCCATTATTATTTAACGATCTCTCAGCACTGATTAAGGAGAGGGTACTTAGAGGCGTGAATGTAGATGAAAACGTGCCATGGCTAGTAGCCATGTCAACGTTGTAGACAAAGTTAAAATTTGAATGAAATTTGATGGACCTGTGACTGCGCTAAAAGTTATGGAGTCACCTACATTGAACACACATACTTGTTCATGGCTAATTACGGATATTTAGGGTGGTGTTATAATGTAAGATGACTGCTCTTGGCTAAAAAATGACATTGCATGAACATAGCAGTTCGGTAAATGCATGCTTACAAACACATAGCCAGCTGCAGTCTGCCTGACGAACCAGACCTGACAAAGCTTATTTTGTCAAAATCCCAAAAGTAGCAAGTTATTACCTTACTCTTGGCGTAATCACAGGTACTTGTGGATTAAAGCACATAGTCCCAGAAACTCTTCACCAACTCCAGAAGTTAACGTGATGATGCTTTGTTTATTAACAATAGCCATTTGATGCTGCACTATGCAGACTGGAGGAGAAGGCACTGAGATGTGCCACGCAACGCGACTCTCCTCAACAGCTGATTTTGCGATTACCGGTAACCCCCATGGAGAAATAAATTAAGATGTGTACTGAAAACGATGTTTACGAGGAGGCAATTTAACCAATACCCATGAAATACCCAAAACATCAATGCCCATGCCTGATTCGAATATTAAAAGTTATTGATTTTTTTTCAGCATTTTTTTTTTTTCAAAATTCAAAATCCTCTCGCGTACCCCCTGCCATCACCTTGCGTACCCCTAGGGGTACGCGTACCATAGTTTGGGAACCACTGCTCTACACAATACAGAAGTAGTGGTTGACCTTGGCTGTTACCTTATGCTCATGCACAGACCTCAATAATGTACTGTAAAGATCCAATGAATAGACAGTTCTTAAAGACAAGACAACACACAAAGAAATGTACCAAATGCAAATGCCTTTGAATCCCTACAAGCAGACAAAAGATTATGATGACATAGGCTACTGTATACCGCTTAGTGGCTGATTTCTCAGGGGAAAAAAAGAAGACAGCCAAGAACAGTCATGTTGTACATACTGTATGTAATCCTCTACATTAAATCAGTCATGTTGTACATATGTAATCCTCTACATTAAAACTCATGTAATCCTCTACATGAAATTTGCACAAAATTTCAGTCAGTGTGTTTAACTTGGCATAGTGTGTTGAGTTATCCTCCTCAAACAGTACAGACTCACGAGAGCCGTATATAAAGAATCATTTACAGCGATGAACCTTGTTATACTGGCGGCCATGGGGCCAGGTTTCTAGCTCTGATTGCTCTAATTTGTGACACTGGCACCAGATCACTTCTGAAGTCTACGGTGCATTTATGAATTATGGGTCCATTATTGCTGTTTTTCAGAGCTATTTGATGACCCCTACATGCACTGATTGAAAAGGGAAAGATTCGGTTGTTATTTTTTATTCTTGCATTTCTATATATGCTCTTTGACCACATTTGGTGGAAGCATCAGGAAATTACATGACTTAAACCATCCTTCATAAGAGTAGCCATGGAAACAGCTCCTGGAACATGTCCTTAAAGAATCTTGAGTGAACATTCTCTCAACACACTACACATGTCTAGCATTAACAATAATGAAGACAGGATTGAGGTATATAAATGTGCTCGTGCCATTTTAAAAGCTGCATTAACTGCGCTCACATGCCTTTGCCATCCATTACAATCCCAATTACAGATGGAAAATGAATGACATTAATATATGTGGAGAACAATTTACACTACACTACTTCAGCGCTCGGTCTAATTGCGGGCGATTATTAAAATAGAAACCGTATGTGGGAACAGCCGTGAAACTAATAATCAAACTCCTTTGAAGCGATCTGCAATTTACACATTGAATTCTGAGGATCCGTCCTGACAGTCTGAAGAGCTTTTATTCTTCCTTCATCCCTTGTGGGGTTAATAATGACCGACCAACAACCATCATTATACTTTCGGACAAAAAAGAAGACAAGAGTTAACTCCTACCACACACACACACACACACACACACACACACACACACACACACACACACACACACACACACACACACACACACACACACACACACCCACACACACACACACACACACACACACACACACACACACTCCATCTGCCTGCGTCTCTTTCTCAGAGTCCTGCTGGCAGAAGCTAGATGCTATTAAAAGATTGCTTCGCCAGGCAAGCACTGAGGCCTGTACACTCTAAATTATTACGTGGGTTATTCCAGTTTAATAATATGCACTGCTTTATTTAGCAGCCATGTTTTTCGCCAGCCGTCAGTGCCTGCGGGATGACTGACAGAGGTGGCAGAGAGAAACCGTGCACACACACAAACACACACGTCTTTGAAAAACAGCGTTGAAGCTTTCCTCCTCCTCCGCCCAAATGGCCCACTTTAGCGAAAGCAAACACATTATAGAGGTTATTTCAGAGGTTAAAGTGGGTCTCTTTTTCTTTGTGCAAATGGGTTGGAATGAAAATTACGATTTTAACTGCGAAAGATGCATTTCACTCCATTAATTAGCTGAGTTTTCGTACATGTCAGGGATCAGCCATCTCTCGTTCTGTACACAGGTGGTCCTTCACAGTATAAAGCTTTTAACTCATCACTAATAGGGAAGATTAACTGCCGTTACCTTGTTGAGGTCATCGCAGGCCTACTTATTTCTGTTTTGTACTAGTACATGTTTGTGAGTCAGCCAGAAGGGCGTTTTATTGTCAAGCAGAAGGACTTCTGGCGAGGTTGAGCTGGACAATGGGGCGGCTGTAACCTGATTAGTAAGGCATCAGGGAAAACCAGGTCCAGTGGTGTAGTCTACGTAGAACGCGGGTATACGGAGTATACTCACTTCTAAATTTCAGGGATTTCAGTATACCCACTTAAAATGAATTGATCCATTATTTTGAATAGCACAAATATATACAGTATACCCACTTCAAAAAATGCTCAAATATACAGTATACCCACCATAAAAAGTAGACTACACCACTGACCAGGTCATTTAGGATATGTTCAGAGGAGTAGATCCCAATGGGCCGGGTGCAGGACAATAAAGGCAATAGTCCAAGTAAAAAGGAATAAAGTCCGCCAACACTGCTTGTCTTCTGTGAAAATGTAATAGCAAGAGCACAACATTTCCACCTTCAGGTCTTCATCAGGCAAAGTTTGCAGACTTTATTCCTTTTCACAATTTAGGATATGTCACACTGGATTATAGCTTTCTTAGGGTTTCCCATCACTCCCCAGAGGACTTCATTTGCTGAAACTAACACTGCCCTCTCTACCTACGTAACTGTAAGTTGTGTTGAAAAAAAAATGTGCATGTCAATCTAAGCTTCCTGGACAAACAAAGTTCAAAGGGGCATACTGAAGCACTGGCAGTTAATAACCTATGCATTCATACATTTGTCCTTATTGACGTATCATGTGCCATATGTCGCAAACAATACCAGAACACCAATCGATATGAGCAGCAGGGCTTGCAGTAATATACGTTTTTTTTTTTTTTTGCTTCACAAGAATAAAATAACACAAAAGAGTTCCCGGAGGAAAAATGAGTTAAGATCTGGAGGCGAGACAGCAGTAAATAGAGAGCACGGGCAATAAAGATGGCCTGCACAAAGGTCACACCTGCAAAATAATAGAGCCTGATAGAACAAATAGCAGCAGGGCAATGAGGTTGGACTGGCCGTCTGGCATAGCGGGGCATTTTCCGGTGGGCCCTGCACCATCGTTGTCCCCCATTTTCAGAAATGTATTTTTTAAAATTATTATTATTATTTTCTTACATTTCTGAAAATAGGGGCCCACGAGGGTGCGTCAACTCTGTACCGCTAATTATGAGGGGCCCCTTTAAGCCAAAAGTGCCCGGGTCCTACTTCTCCCCCAGCTCAGCCCTGAGCAGGGCTATGAGGCGAGGCAGGGCAATGCAGTGCTGTGTTGCTTCCATCATTAATCAGTCCTAAGCGTCAGGGCTGGACTAGGGGAGATATAGGGCCCGGGCACTTTTGGCTTAAAGGGGCCACTCATAATTAGTGGCGCAGAACTAACTCACAGGTGGGCCCTGCACCCTTGTGGGGCCCTATTTTCAGAAATGTTTAAAAAATTATTATTATTATTATTTTTACATTTCTGAAAATAGGGCCCCATGAGGGTGCAGGGCCCTCCGGGCAATGCCCGCTATGCCAGATGGCCAGTCCAGTCCAGCCCTGCTAAGCGTTCAAGAGGAGAAATGACTGATTGATGGGTAAATATATACTGTGGAGTGTTGTTTGCAGGGTTCCATGATCTGTTGTTGTTTGTTGAGTGTTGTTTTGCAGGGTTCTATGATCTCAGTGACATTTTGAAACTACAGGGACAGACTAGCCAGGCCGTGCCCTCCTAGTGACGCAACAGCTTCAGCGTTGCTACCAGTCAGGTCAAGAGCAATGGAAGTACTTTCTGAGTTCCCGCAAATACGGGAAACTCCTCCCACTTTGTTGGGAAGCAAACAATCATTAGCAAACCAAGGGCAGCCATTTGGGAAATGCCGTCGATGATAATCAGGCTAGGGACAGACAGTATAGTGCTGCTGCCATTTAACCCATTGATGCCTAAAGCACTTGCAAAAAAGGCTGCTGAATGCCTAAGCCCTTTTTTTGCCCTCAGCCTATATATATATATTGAAATATCTCAGCCTCTGAAGCACATTAAAACATTCAATAAGTTGCATTCAAACACCAAGACCCTCATCTTGCATTAGAATGTGTTCATTCAGCTCCAACATACCAAGATTTTTTATAGAATTGTCTTAAATCTCATGAGCCTGATTGCATTGCATCATGCCGCTCCAGGCACCAGGGCCAATGTTGCGCATCCAGCATCCAGCATCAATTGGTTAATATCTCTGCCTTTCATGTGTTTATATACACTGTAAAGAATACACAGTTAATTCAACACTTACAGCAGTGGTTCTTAACCTGGGGTGCGGGCACCCCCTGGGGGTGCGCCAGAGATTTCAGGGGGTGCGCAGAATTTTGTTTGTGTTGAGGTTGCGACCAAATTTCTGCTTGCAAACATTATAATTAGGCCAAATTAAGACCAAATGAAAACATATTTTAAGGCATTGATTCATGTCTCAAGCAAGAATCATTGTAATTAATCACTTAAAGAATTTTTAGTGTGTGTACACATGTAGAAGATTGGGTTGGGGGTGCGCGGCTTGTCTTCGGCACAGGGAAGGGGGTGCGTTAAGAAAAAAAGGTTAAGAACCACTGACTTACAGAGTCAATTTAACATCTTCTAGAGTGCTCAGAAAAAAGGTACACAGGTGCTCTAACAGTAGGTGGGTAAAGTTGACATCAAAAAATAAAGAGCAGGAAATTGTGGCACTCATGTTTCTTATTTTTTTACTTTTTCAAAGGCAAATAGACAGTATATTTGCTTTTGAAAAAGTAAAGAATAAGAAACCGGAGTGCCACAGTATCCTGCTCTTTTTTTTAACATCTCAGAGTGCATTTGGTTCAAGGGTACACTCTACATGTTCAATTAACACTGCATTTTTTTTACTGTGTTGCCAGGGTTACTGTGTGTGCTTTATAACACAGTACACCACATCGTGACTCCTGTGCACTGCTCACCCATAATGCATTTGAAAGAGCAAAACACTAGACATCTATTTAAATTCAACATACAGTACAACATGTATCAATGATGTTTTGATGTTCAGATGAAAGAAATTCCTTTCCTCTGTACCGGATCGACTTTTTTGTATACATAAATAATTTGCCATAAAACCCATACAGTTAGCATTTCAGAAATGTCATAATCGGTACAATGGCTGCTATTTGTAATTCATGCTATAGGGCGTGGATGTGTTGGTCTGGACAGCACACTTTCACATTTACAAAAGCTGGGGTCATAGGGTTTACCTGCTGTGCACTTTGTCTATTTGCCCACAGTTGGAAACCCCAAAAGAGAGAGCAGCATCTGATAGTTGTTCATATGGCATTGCCGTAAATGATTTTACTTGTGTGTGCCTACAATAATAAAGATATATATATATATATATATATATATATATATATATATATATATATATATATATATATATATACAGTATATATTGCTCGAATTATGCACATGGACATTTGTCATGTCATTATCATAAAAATACACATGAACCATACTTAACTAAACACACAAACTATAGCTGTACAGCACAAAATGCAATTTGATTCAACACACAGAGAGTCAATTTATAATGTTCTGTAGTGCATGTAGTCCCAGAGTACTCTCTTACATGTTGAGTTAACACTGCATGTTGTACTGTAGGGGTGAGCTGTCCAGAGAGTTGACTGATCTTGGGCTGACTACTGCCAAGCTGGCATGATAGGCATGTATGCCTATACCCTATGCCAGTGGTTCTCAAACTTTTTGTGTGAAGTACCACCCGATAAAATATTGAGCTCTCCGAGTACCACCT
>NC_085867.1:48181735-48184235 GCF_034702125.1 Engraulis encrasicolus
CGGGATCCGGATCATAGTGGCTCGATCCTTTCAAATGGTCATTCCAAATGGCTCACTTGAACTAATTTTCAAATATTTATTCAGTGTTCAGAGGATAACATTTATCCCATTGTGTCCTGGAGTGACATGTAACACTGCATTAAAGTTCTTGAGATTTGAGCTGTTTCATCTAAGATGTGGGTACGTTAGAGCTGAATGAACAAATTCTAGTGCAAAATGAAGGTTCTAGCTTTTAAGTGCAACTCATTTCATGTTTGTATGTGCTTCAGAGGCTGATACATTTAGGTTTTAATAGGGAGAGGGAACCTTTTCCCAAAAAGGGCTGAGGACAAAATGGCTTAAGAAGCCATCTCCGGCTTGCTTTGTCCAAAACATCACCGGACTGTCCTCCTGTAGCCATCCTCTGTACTCCACCCAAAGATTTTGGCTCCGCACATCGTCTGGCAAAAGCCTCAAGCTCGGTTCTCTCAGTGTTTCGCCAATCAGCAAACAGTTGAGAGTGGTGACGTAGAACTCACCCACGAGCTCCGTTACTGATTGGTTAAGGTAACTATATTCACACTTTCGTTTTGTTATTTGTATGCTTTTGCGGCGCTATAACGTAACAGACATGCTAATAAAGCACAATATGGGTTTTAATTTGAGTTTGGAACTTCAATTAATTTAAATGATAGAGTAAGATCAGACCATCTCCCATCGTCTACGGAGACGGATTCCTCATGGCTTTTGCCAGACTGATTGACGGAGTCAACAGTCGGCTATTCGCCCAGGCTTTTTTTTTCATAGGACAGTGAAGGTGCGACAGGAAGTGAGTGTGGAGAGAGATGGGGCAAGGTTGGGAAATGACCCCGTCCGAACTCGAACCGGGGTCCCCATGTGCATGCAAGGCCAAGTGTGGGGGGATTAGTGCGCTGCGCCACAGCACCCCCCAAGTAGGGGCACATTTTTTCTTCGCCACCATCCGCGGGCCACATGATCAGGGATCGGACTGCAACTTGCAGAGTTCGAGGTGCAGTTGGTTGCTCACTGACTGCCAATATTGTTTGTAAAAGGAATGGGAGTGATCTCTATCGGCTAACAGTATAATTACAATGGACCACGGACGGTAGTGTTCTGGAAAACCTGGTCATTATTCATCTATTTATTTAATTATGTTTTATCTAAGGGCTACCCTGAGTGAGGCGGGCCACATGTAGCCCACGGGCCTCCCGTTGCCCATCCCTGGTGTACAGTTGAACTCATGGCTACCTACTCAGCTGCAGCACATTTGGCATTCATGACAGTGCCTCTCATCATAGTTACAACAGTCCCATGTCACCTCTAACAAAGACATTGCATGTACCGTAATATAATAGTTACCAATAAAGCTGTAGCGCATTGATATTCACAACAACGTCTCTTGTCACAGTTAGCCTATACGTACACTATAACACTCCCATGTCCCCCATGTACCATGAAGACATCTTCAAATAGTGTGTGAACGCGAAGATATATTTTCTTTTGAAAGTGCTACCATGAATTGAGTGGCAGCTCAGTCTTAGTATCTAATATCCCAGGAGATACGAGGATCACCATCTCACCACCAGCCCTATCTCTTTCCCCCAACAGATCTAAACGCAGTCTCCTTCCTTCTGCTGTAGGCTCAGAGACGCAGCCCTGGGGTCATTTCCTGTGAGCTCCCTCAATCTCTCCACCAATTACTTCCTGTCTGCCGTTCACTATCCGGGTAATGAGGGACTGGGGAGAAGAGAAAAGGAATATCGCCCTTAATATAATATAAGGTCGAAATGAAATAAAAAGAGAAGATGAAACGAACGCGCTGTAACTCATAGCTGTGCTCATACGTAGCGGCACATCGTGTCTTTGGATTACAAATCTTTGAATAGGCAAATGGTACAGTGTGTTTTTTTTGTGACCAAAAAAAACCCCTCTCCCTCATTTAATTATTCCACGACAGAAAAATAGATTACCCGCTGTGTAGCTCTGAGCGCGAGGATATGAATATGTAAGTCACATAGCCGTGAGTCATATCGCCCCAAGACAAGTATCCTGACTCCCGCGGAAGAAAGAGGAGATTTTAAGGTACCCTGAGAATATGCTTGTTTTAACCAGTGCCAACGTAAAATATTTAACATCGGTGTGAAGTCTAATGTGGAAAAGGATACAAATATGCTTGGATTCACCAGTCGAGATGTGCACAAATGCATGCAGACGCGCGCACACACACATACACACGCACACAGACAGAGAGACAGACAGACAGACAGACAGAAATTCACTCATGCACAGACAGACAGACAGACAGACAGACAGACAGACAGACACACACACACACACACACACACACACACACACACACACACACACACACACACACACACACACACACACACACACACACACACACACACACACACACACACACACACACACACACACACAGAGTTACACAGATAAAGCAGACAGCAAATGGGAGGTTTGGATGGTTCAATACATTCAC
>NC_085867.1:48194235-48206735 GCF_034702125.1 Engraulis encrasicolus
TTCAGTGATGTGTACCGCCAGAGGAACTTAACAACAGGGGTCCAACAACAGGGCTGTCTTCAACTGGTAGACTTCTGTCTGCATTATATATAGTGTCCATAGGCACACAGGCATGGGAAGTAGTGGGGTGCCCTCTTTGAACTTGGGAATGGCAATTACTGCTGGAACTAACGTCAGCTAATGGACCTTGGCTCAGTTGCAGCGGGCATATAAAACACCAGCCTACCGATGCTGTTTACAAACTCCAAGGTTTTCCAGCGATAAAAGCACAAACAAGCTAATACCGCGCGGCCCTTTCAGACCCAACTTAGTCATAAAGCAGCAAAGGACCCACTGATGCTGCTGCCTGAGAATTCCTTCGACAGACTCTCTAGGTCGTCCTCAGATCAAATCCAAATCCAAATCCAAAATATTTGGCAATAATAAATAAAACATGGCCCTTCGCTTTACCACTGCAACATTTCTTGCAAAAAAAATATCTACACTATAACTTGCTTACCCACCAGACATAGTCTGTTGAAATATAAAAAGTTTAATCTGCACTCAAATAAAAGCATAGTGTTGTTGCTCTCTGTAATTGTATTTTTGATAATGTAGGTGCATTTGGTCTCTGGTTTTCTTTGTGCCACATTTCCTAAGCTGATCTAAGATGTAGTAAATGGTGTGTACAAAGGACTCAGCAAAGCGTGGATTACACTAAAGAGGACTCTATTGCAGTCGGAGCGAAAATGAACAAAGTAAATGGAACAAACATAATACCTAATAGAGTCATCTTTCTCAGCCCTCAACAAGCAGATACTATAGCAGACAGATGTAAACCCAAGTGATCTTTTATGAAAGCTGTATGCGCACCCAGGGTTCCTCCAAAAAGACCTGGTCTGCTCGTGGCAAATACAAACTGTGATTTTATATGGGGGGCAGCCGTGGCCTAACGGTTAGGGAGTTGGTCTTTCAATCTGGGGGTTGTAGGTTCGAATCCCACCTGACCTCTCCCTACACCTGCATCCATGGCTGAGGTGCCCTTGAGCAAGGCACCTAACCCCACACTGCTCCAGGGACTGTAACCAATACCCTGAAAAATAGTAAATGTGAGTCGCTCAGTATAAAAGCGTCAGCTAAAGGCAATGTAATATAATGCAATGTAATGTAATGTACCCTGTTTATATTTGAAGCTCCTGATTCATCCTGGTCATACAAGTCAATATGTGTCAAGTTGTAGTTTATTTGGAGGTTGAAGATGATGCCCCTTCAACCCAAAACATTCCGGCATCAGATATGAGAACCGATGCTGAAGACCCAAATCCTTTTAGTTGCCTGACTGACGCTGCATCTACTGTATCTACACTGTAACGATGTCCGCTATGTCAGCTCAAAATACAGCTCAAACTGAACTGAAATTCAAGGGCCACTTTGGAATTAAGTTTGGAATCTGGCACAGGCCTGCTGAGACAAGCATGCATGCATACACTAAAAAAATACATCATACAAAATAGACGACAACAAGCAACACTCGATGTTTAGCAGTCACTTTTTTTATATAGAGAAAGAAAAGTGCCTCCCAGTGGTGGGAAAATTGCACACCGGGCCCCAGGGTAAAACACTGATAGCCCCCCCATACAGCCTGCCACGGTCACAATAGGGCCCCCACTATCAATACTGGAGGTGCCCTGTGCCCAGGGGCAAATGCCCTGCTTGCCCCTCCTATAGCTCTGCCCCTGGTGCCTCCTCATTAGAGGCTGAATCAGCACGGCAGCTTTCTGTAAATGGAAGCTGCAGTCCACAGCACAGCACAGCACAGCACAGCGTACCGGACCGTACTGTACCGGGCAGGTCAGGCTGACACACAAATAAGCGCTGGTCAGGCCAGAGGCGGACTTTACATTAGGCAAACCTAGGCAATTGCCTAGGGCCCCGACCAAATCTGTCTTCCATATAGGGCCCTCAACTGTTAGCGAATTGCGATGAACACAATAAAAAATGGCCCGATCTTAATTTGTCACTTATGAAATCGAAGATGCATACGAGACAAAACACTAAAATAGCACCCTCCATGCCAATTTGTGACCCTTATTTTTTTGTACGTGTTTAAAGAATGACTTTTTGAGGGGCCCCATGTTTATATTTCGCCTAGTGCCCCAAGATGGATAGGTCCGCCCCCGGGGTCAGGCAGACACACAAATAAGCGCTTATGGCAGCCTGCAGCCTGAGGTGACACGGTGACCTTTCCAGCACGTTATCATCCACAGTTTTCTCTGCGCCTACAACTTTATGCCTTTGGCAAGCCAGCAGCAGCAGCAGCAGCAGCAGCAGCAGCCTGTGCTGTACACGTACGGGGGATAAGATGTTCCCTGACGTGACGAATAAAAGTAAACTTGCAGCTGCAGAAATTCAGCCCGATCCCACCAGAGTCATATAATAAAAATCACTTTCCTCCTCCTTCTTCCCCAGCCAAGACTGGCTGTTACCAGGAATACCAACAGACTAGGGGTACACAAAAATCAGGGTTCGGTACGTACCTCAGTTTTTGGGGTCACGGTTCGGTACATTTTCGGTACAGTAGGCCTATATGGGAACAAAATAGAAAACCATTTTCTTCCTCAGCACGTTGTTAATTTCACCAAAATATTGTCAAAATACAAACGAAAAGGAAAGGAAAGGAAAGGAAATACATTCAACCTGCTACTTTGAGTCGGAGATTTCATCAGTGTAAGAAATAGTACTTTCTCCTCAAGGTTTCACAAAGACCAAGCCTCTACACCTGTTTTTTCTTGCATTCTCTCTCAGGGTTCTGCGCAAGCCTCTGCATGTAGTAGCAGCATAATGTAAAAACATGAACAGAGTAGCCTTTTACTCAACCTTTCGGTACTCGGTACAGCACTGTTCGATTCGGTACAGAACTTTTCGGTACGATACGTCGGTTCGGTTCGATATCGTTACACCCCTACAACAGACCCACTGGTATATCATTGTCACACAGTGAGGAGTGTGGATCTAGGAGACAAGATTCATCCCGCGTGTGGTGTGGGCCTCCTTGATTGGGTTCTTCTGAGCTGAGCCTCCCTCTCAGACTTCAGGGCAGTGTGCTGTATTCCTAAAAAGAGGCTCCTCTCTCTCTCCCCAACTCCCCAAACCAATTACTACACAGATGCTCACAGTGAAACACACGGCTTAGTGCCTTCAATTGCAACCTTGTAGAAACATTTAACACTACTGTACAGTAGTCTGGCCAAGCTCACTACTAACCATACTGAATTTCTAATCAATCCTTCATTCTTTTTCTTCCTTCCCTCCATTGTGGTCATAGCGCAGGTCCGTAGCCTGGGGGGGTCCCCCACCCCCACTCGAACCTCCCAACTACGTTGCATCCCACTTTGACTAGAAGGCCATTTCATAGACAATAACTGTCAGATAGCAGTAACTGGGCCGACACTATGTGGGGAGATAGCTCATTTGAAGCAATTCATGTCCATTTATGTTAAGAGTGGGGAGGAACAGACAAACAATTAAGGACAACAGCAACAACAGACTTGCAAAAAACTTATAATGAATAAAGTATGTCTAAATTAAAATATTTGTAGTGTGCTCGTGTATTTGGGAAACATTGGAGCCGGGAGCCGGGAGCCAAATAAAGTCCACTTTCGGGGGGAAAAGATCCCCCCCACCACAAGGCTGGCTACGGGCCTGTAGCCCCTCTCGTTTTACAGGTATTAGAGCTCCCTTTCCAGAGAATAGCCACCTGTCAGCCACCTCTACAGTATGAACTGTAATACACTGTAATCCATTGCCAAACTACAACTAGCAAAAACAACACCGATTTTCAGTATGGTAACCAAGAAAAAATGTTGTCAGTCTAACTAAGTGAGATCAATTCGGCCTCCTACTTGTGACTTTCCCATTGAATTCCATTCATTCATTCTGAACCCCTAGTCCGAACCTCTAGTCTCAGGCTATTCTCCTGCATGGGGCATGACGACCATACAGTGGCAGCAGTGGTGTAGTCTACTTTTTTTGGTGGGTATACTGTATATTTGAGCATTTTTTGAAGTGGGTATACTGTATATGTTTAGCTATTCTACATAATGGATCAATCAATTTTAAGTGGGTATACTGAAATCCCTGAAATTTTGAAGTGGTTATACTGTGTATACCTGCGTTCTACGTACACCACTCAGTGGCAGCTTAGAATTGTAATACATCATATTGATTCCGGGAGAACAAACTCCTTATGAGCCGTCTTTTCCTTATCAATCGTCTTTGACTACAATGCCCTCCAGATGTATGTTCACTTGTGATCCCTCTCATAACTGTTGGCCCCAGGGCCGGATTACTGCACAGGCTAGATATGGCTGCAGCCTAGGGGCCCCCACCTGCCAGGGGCCCCCACAGGCTAGATATGGCTGCAGCCTAGGGGCCCCCACCTGCCAGGGGCCCCCACCACAGGCTAGATATGGCTGCAGCCTAGGGGCCCCCACCTGCCAGGGGCCCCCACCACAGGCTAGATATGGCTGCAGCCTAGGGGCCCCCACCTGCCAGGGGCCAACCTGATTGGCCAAAAGTGAAACATAAGCAACATTGTGACAAGATGCAATATTCAAAACATGTCTGTTGTGTTCAGCGCAGTTGTTAGACATGTTATCCTTTATTTCTAAATCATAATTATGATGCTGTCTATGTAAATTTTTCACGAAATTTGTCTTCCGGGGGGGCCCACAGCAACCTGTAGCCTAGGGGCCCCAGGCCACATTAATCCGGCCCTGGTTGGTCCCCATACTGTATACTGTTCAGTAGGTGAGGCACAGGAGAGATGTGCATTTGGACTAAAGCAGTGTTTCTCAACCTATGGGTCAGGACCCAACCTATGGGTCGCCAAAGGAAAAGGTTGGGAACCACTGGACTAAAGCACGGATTCCAAACTAAGGATACGCTTACCACTAGGGGTACACAAGGACACAGCAGCAGGTGAATAGATTTTTTTGTTTTAATTGAATGACACATGTAGCATACACGTTGGGATATTGCCATGACTGAGCGGGTAAGGTTGGGAAACCTTAGGATGCTGGTAAATTGCTTTTCAAATGCTTAAAAAAATACCTTTGTGGTGCCTCAAGGGTATTACGTGAACAACACTGGAGCAGCCACATCAAGGATTTCTGGGGATCGAACTACTACAGAGAGCGAACCCTAGACACTTTCCATTTCCTTGAAGGCTGGAACCCGCTTTGTAAAAACCTGCCTTTAGAGGTGGAGGTGGCCCATTCCTTATTCTCCTTACATCGCCTACTAAAAAATATATGGTGAATTCCTTGCTCCCTTGCACAGGTTAAGTTAAGGTGGCACACTCGACTATAAAACACCTGTGTGAAGTGTTGGAAAGACCTCGGCATAATATAAGTAATAAATGGCCTAATATATGTACCGTAAATTGTAGAACGCCTATTCAATGAGGCAACTCTGCTGTAAAGCTTTCTCAGGCAAATAGGTTGTGTGGAGATGGGTTTTTGGGGGAAAATCACATTACATTTGGCTGTACTGTAACCAGTCTGTTGTAACCAGTTTTGCCAGATGGATTGGGGAAGAGGAGAAGAGTGAGACTGTGAGGGCCTTTTGAGGGCTTTTTTGAACAGAAGTCTTACACAGTAGGCTATCTCTTAAGGCCAATTTATACTTATTGGCGCTGACGGTTGCAGAGCCTGTGCAAACCGTCTGTGCGCGACCACGCCCCCCACGCAGAGGCTCTGCAACCGTCGTCGCGCGCCTCAAAAAAATCCTGACGACGCGACAGACGGTTGCGAAGGTCGCAGAGAAAAGGCGCCGTGATTGGTCGCCTCGATATTTCCTTGTTCTCGTGGCGGCACATTCAGAGAGAGTAGAGAGAGAGAGGTTCCATTTGCCCATTGTTTCCTGGTTCTATTATGGCCCCCCTTAGGCAGACCTAGGCAGACCTAAGGACTGTTCTATTCATTGTAGGAGCATTATGACACGGCCCTTTAGGCAGACCGGAACCTGGTCGCATTAGGTGCCCATAGAAACCTATTATGTTGGCATATCTCTATACTTAAAGAATCTCTGGCACTGTTCTCCTGTAGTTTACGAGAGCCAAACTGTCAATATTCTGTGGAATATGAACGCTTTCTTTCTAGTGTGTGTAAATAAATGAAGCTACAATGACTGAATTAGTAAGTAACAAACAAACAATAGATCAGTTTAGCACTCGCGGCACAATGCCTGCAGTCTGACTACTGTACTGTAGCCTTGTATATAGCTATGTAGCCAAATGTGGCTAACGACATGAGACCTTGTGCGCAGATCTATAACATCAACAGTGGTTAGCGACCGTAACTAACAGGCGCCGTTGCTGAACTATAATCTGCCCTTCACACTGTACCTGTAAACAGCATACTGTATGTATGTGTGTGGCACCATGATGCCTTGTAAAGCAAAAGAAAAGGTCTGCGTGTGTATGTGTGTAAAGAGTGAGTGTGTGTGCAAGACTGAGTGAGAGAGAGAGAGAGATAAAGAGAGAGAGAGAGAGAAAGAGAGAGGGAGAGAGAGAGAGAGAGAGAGATAAAGAGAGAGAGAGATAAAGAGAGAGAGAGAGAGAGAGAGAGAGGGAGAGAGAGAGAGAGAGAGAGAGAGAGAGAGAGAGAGAGAGAGAGAGAGAGAGAGAGAGAGAAAGAGAGAGGGAGAGAGAGAGAGAGAGAGAGAGAGAGAGAGAGATAAATATACAGAGTGTGTTCAATTTTTTAGGGGTCATATAATGTGTGCACGACTGTTTATGTGAGTAGTGTATCAAGGTTGATGCGACGTGTATGTGTGATGTTTTGGGTGATAAAATCTGTATCTGTGTCTGTCTGTGTGTGCGTGTGTGTGTGTGTGTGTGTGCAATGTGCATGCCTGTGCGTGTGCGTGTGCGTGTGTGTGCACGTGTGTGCATATGTGCGTGCATGCATGCCTGTTTGTGTGTGTGTGCATGTGCGTGTGTGTGTGCATGTGCGTGCATGTGTGTGTATATGTGTGTTTACAGTAATGTGTGTGTGTTTAATGTGTCAGTGGTGATATAATGTGTGTGCCTGCGTACATGTGTGTGTGTGTGTGTGTGTGTGTGTGTGTGTGTGTGTGTGTGTGTGTGTGTGTGTGTGTGTCTGTGTGTGTGTGTATGTGTGTGTGTGTGTGTGTGTGTGTGTGTGTGTGTGTGTGTGTGTGTGTGTGTGTGCGCGCGTGTGTGTGTTTACAGTAGTGTGTGTGTGTTTAAAGTGTCAGTGGTGATATAATGTGTGTTTGGGCTGCCCATCTGGTCGGGCCACACTGCCTCTGTTGGGTTCGCAGCTGCAGATAAAAAAAACCTCCTCCTGCCTCCTCAATAAATTAGCATACGCATTTCCAGAAACATTTTTTTAGCACGGTGGTATAAAACTTTGATTCAAGAGCCCAGTCGCCTCTCAGCTCTGCAGTGTACTGTAATTTTAAGTGTGTGTGCTTGTGTGTGTATGTCCATGTTGCAAAGTGTGTGTATTCGCTTGTGTACTGTTTTTGTCAATATGCATGTGTGGGTGTGTGGATATGCTTTTATGCATGCAGTTATGTATAAATGTCGTGCACTGTATGTGGATGCCTTTGTATTTGAGCACTGTGGAAATACAATTGCTTCTGTGTATGTACTAAGCAGCTCCGCAAGCATCGAAGTGCATGCATGTGTGTGCGTGTGTGTGCATGCGTGCGTGTGTGTTTGTGAGTGCGTGAGTGTGTGTTTGTGTGTGTGTGTGTGTGCGTGTGTGTCTGTGCGCGTGTGTGTGTGTGCGTTTGCGTGAGTGCGTGTGTGTGAGCGTGTGTGTGTGTGTGTGTGCGCGTTTGCATGTGTGTGCGTGTGTGTGTGTGCGCGTGCCGTGCGCGTATGTGCCTGTGAGTGCATGGCTGCCTGCCTGCGCGTGTCCATTTGCACGGGGAGAAAGAAAGAAAGAAAGCTGCCTGCAGCTCTCGCCAGCCCAGCCAGCCCAGCGGCCGCCTTGATTTAACTGGCAGGCCATTTAATTGACCTTGTGATCGGGGAGAGCGGCTAAGAGATGTGCAGAAAAGATGAGCAGAGATTAAAGCGCAGTGGTGGTGAAAGTGGAAGTCGGGGGGAGGGGGGGCCTAATAAGTAAAGTGGCTTGACCTTGGGTCATGTGTGTGTGTGTGTGTGTGTGTGTGTGTGTGTGTGTGTGTGTGTGTGTATGCGCCCGCACAGACATGCACAATGTATTTCAACAGTAAGTGCATTCACGTCATACACTTCTGCCATCATCAAATGATTCCATGTGAAAGAGTGGTTGTGATCTGGCAATCTTCCATATGTGCCATCACCTGCTGGAATCCGCCATCTCCTCGGGAGCGTAACTATGTTCCCCGGGTCCTATGTTCCCCGGGTCCTATGTTCCCCTGTCTTTGTATGGGACCGGGGAACTTACAACTCTTATTCTAAAAAAGGGTTCTCTATGTTTCCCGCATTGTATGTTTCTGAGTTTTCAAATTGTGCCCTTCCCAAAACCATCCCTAAACCTAACCTGTCAGTAATGCAATGTTTCTGAGTTTTAAATTTGTGCCCTGACCAAAACTATCCCTAAACCTAACCTGTCACAGTTGCAACAGCAGTCTGCGCTTTGCCATGTGGCAGCAGTCTACTTTGAAGCAGTGGGAAACATAGAACCCTTTTTTGAAAAAAAGGGTCCTTCGTTCCCCGGTAGAGGGGGAACATTGGACCCGGGGAACAAAGGGATGACCCTCATCTCCTGTTGTCTTTCTCTCCTCCTGTGTTCCTCTCTGCTCTTCCCATCCTCTGTAATTCAGTATGCCCTACAATCTTCTTGTTTTTCCCCCTTGATCCCCTTGTGTTCCTGCTAATGTCAGTGTGTTTCCCAGTTCAGGTCATTTGCCATCACTTTTTGTCTGTGTGTGTGTGTGTGTCCCACACAGACATAAACACTGCGGTAAGCTTGTGATCACCTAGCAATAATACAGGTGATTTTTTCCCCCACGATTTCCTCAGAATGTCTGATATTCTATAGGCTATTGGAAATTCAAGTAGACTGTATGTATGAGAAAACCACTGTCACCAGAGAAAAGTGCATATCACAATGTACTCCGTAGCCTATATTTTCCTGCTTTGCCAATGAAGATGGTATAGGCTGATCTGCCTATGGCCTCTCTCTATGTCCCTTCCCTATGTCAAAGTATTGTTTTGTGCCTTTCTCTTTCTGCCTGTATGTTTTCCACTGCTTATGCCTGTCTGTGTGACTATGGTGTTCCTGCACAGTACGCCACTCGGGAGTCGAACTTGCCACCTCCAAGTCAACGCATCATTTTGGGTAGGAGTCAAAGCATGATACTGCTGAACTAAAGGACCTGTCCCATAGCTAAGCACTACTGATACTGTATGAGGCTTCGAGAGGGTTACACTCCGTTACACTCACCACCCCTAAACCTCACTCTCATCCCGGGTCAACGGCACCAGTGTGACTGAGGTGTTTCCGCGCAGTCCGCCCCCCTCGGGTCTGAAACTCGCTACCTCCTAGTCAACGCATTAGTTAAAGTATTACGATACCGCTGAGCCAAAGCACCAGTCCTATAGCTCAGCGCTACCGATTCTGTATGAGGCTTCGAGAGGGAGGTTTACTAACGTTCTACATCACACTCAGCTAGCTGGCCTCCGTTACCAGTGTTGCCAGATGAGGCTGATGATTTCCAGCCCAAAAAATGCTCAAAACCCGCCTAGAAGCACAAAATCCTGCCCAATTCTATTGATTTCTATGACAAAAATTGGGCGGGTTTTTCTGCTAAATGTCATTTTTACCCGGCGTAAATGCAAAACAATGAGTAAAGTATGACATTGCCGCATGGAGAAGCTATAGGCCTACAATTCAGCCATTTATGTTAGAAATTAAAAAATTTACCCATGACATGTATACTGCCCTACAATTTCAGAACGCAGTATAATTCAAAATGCCAAACTGAGAAAAAAGGCTTTAAAGTTTCCTTTCTGTCCACGCGACTGTGTTGGAGGTAAAGTGGTGATGACACTTCCATATAATACTTTTTTATGGTGAAAATTTATGCACGCAAGAAAAAAGCAAAAAAACAACATTCTCATTACTTTTTAGCTGAAAAATCATTATACTGCGCTCTGTTGTGGTATTACTGTCTACACCAAAACCACGGTGTCAATGGAGAAGTGCAGTATAATTCGCATTATACTGCGTTCTTGGCTAGTAACACGTAACCTCCTAAAACCAAAAAGCGCAGTATAATCAGTTTTTTGCGTTTTTTTCCGAAACGGGACCAAGTTGGGCCAAAAAAATTTAACACAAGAAAAAGAAGGTATTTTAAAGCCAATTTCCGGTCTAAACCCATTTTCGACCATTTTCAAGATACTGCGTTCTGATATTGTAGGGCAGTATAGTAGTACATTGTAATTTACAGTATATTAAAAAATGCAGTACAGTGAATCATTTCTGTTTGCAACACACTTTTCATTTGTCCCTCATGCAGGGGTCTATGCAATGAAAAAAAAAAATGCTCCATAGTTTCCTCAATGTATGGGAAAGACTGTGCCTACCTTCCCGGGATTAAAACCTACAACAATAATAATACATTCTAGTCTACCTGTACCATTCTAGTCTACCTACCTGTACCCGCTCTGCCAACAAAAACTCTGATTCCAAGACCATACGCTTAAACCAGGGATGGGCAACTTTCATGATAAGGAGGGCCGTGTTTTTTTATCGCCACCATCGGAGGGCCACATGACCCCGGATCTGACTGCATATCACAGAGTTTGAGGTGCAGTTGGTTGCTCACAGACTGCCGATATTGTTCTCTATCGGTCAACAGTATAATTACAATGGATTGATTTAGTAGTGGTTTAAAAAAAATCTGCTCGTTATTTTTAAAGTCATATTTTATCTTTGTAAGGGCCACACTGAGTAAGGAGGCGGGCCGCATGTGGCCCCCGGGCCTCCATGGAGTTGTCCATCCCTGGCTTAAACCAAAAAGAATTCAAACATTGGATTTTAATTTCCTTCTGGATCAATAATGTGTCTCTAACCCTACTTCACACTTTCAATTGCACTTTTGTGATGCTCACACATTTCTGTTGTTTTCCATTCCCTGTGTTATGACCAGACACTGTTGGGTCTAATTTGCCACAGTGTTGATGGAAACCCAATCCAGCGGGGACCCAAAAATTGTGCATTAGCTAGCGCCACAGTGCATTATGAAATACTTTCAATTCGCTAGAATGGCTCCGTTAATGGAAAGCCATTTTGATGCTTTTTAATATCGCTTTGAACTAATTTTATTTAACAGCTCATTCGCTTGAATATCGGACAGAAAAAAAAGACTACAGAAGAAAATAGACTGTGAAGAAAAATGAAGAAAGCAGGGACTTGAAATGGTCATGGAAAGGGCAAGACAGACAGATAACGATTTCTGTCAGTATGTGTATATGTCTTTCCCCGTTGTTGTCTTTCTTTATCTCTCTCTCTCTCTCTCTCTCTCTCTCTCTCTCTCTCTCGCTCTCTCGCTCTCTCTGTTTGTGTATCTGTGTCATATCTGCCCCCTCTGGCTTTCTTTGTGTCTTTTCATCTGTCTAGTTGTGTCTTATTGAATGGGGCAGTTTACTGTACATGTACATGTATACACTGTGCATTCATCTAGTATGTGCCACAGTGGCTCAGTGAATGCATCCCATTTAGCTCAGCCCAAGGTTCCTTTGCTGTCCTCTTAACCTGTCCCTGACTACCATGGCCCACTGATCTTTCTTATCCTTGGGGGCCATCTACGCATTTGTCTGTCCCTGTCTGTCTGTCTGTCTGTCTGTCTATACAATATGTCAATGTGGGTCTCTTTTTCTGTCTCTGTTCCCTGATTGGTATGGAAACCTCTGTTTTGTCCGAGATTCTAGTAGTAGGGATTCTATCCAGTCTCTCTGGTTTTGTGTCTTTCCAGAAGCATTATGCTGTCTGTCTATCTGTCCCGGAGGGTCTATCTATGTCTCTCTACAGTATGGCTGTCCGTATGGGTCTATCTTTCTATCCATCTTTTTCTGTCCCCTTTCTTCAGTGAAGTTGGTATGGAAAGCCCTGCCTTGTATCTTTCCAAACCCATTAGCAGTCTAGCTGTCCCCTCATATCTATTTGTCTATGCAGTATGCCCCTGTAGGTCTATCTTTCTGCCTATCTTTTCTGTCCCAGTTTTTCTGGGTGAGCTTGGTACAGAAACCCTTCTATTGTGTGTTTCTAAATCTGTCTATCTGTCCCTGTGGATTTAGGACATCAACGTAACTGTCTATCTGTCTGTCTACTTTATATCGGGGTGTGTGTCTTTTTGTCTATTTTGTAACTGTCCCTGTTACTGAGTGAACAATAGAAACCCTTCTGTTGTGCGTTTCTAAATCTGTCTACGTATCTGTCCCTGTGGATTTAGCATATCAACGTAACAGTCTATCTGTCTGTCTACTTTATATCAGG
>NC_085867.1:48216735-48256735 GCF_034702125.1 Engraulis encrasicolus
AAACACACACACACACACACACACATGTGACAGCGCACCTTATGTTTCTTTCGGTTAGACCAGAGATGTTGGGTGCGGTGATCAAATGCATGGGAGGGGCGTGAGAGGATAAGAAAGGCGAAAACTAACGAATACGTTTTGGATGCAGTCAGCGCGGCTATGGAAACATTTGTTACATTACTGTTAGGGCAAATAAATCCCCGCGAGCCCCGTGAAGATGCCGCTCCTTGTCGTTAAGAAGGATGGGCTATAAGTTCACCCCGAAGAACAGTAGCCTGTTCGGCCCTCCAAGAGAATGTAATTTCCCCTGATGTCCATGTGGTCAATATAAAATCAGGAAAGGTTGCACGCGCATAGTTACAACTGTAGCCTACAGTAAAAGTGACAAGAATTAGCCTAAGAACCTACGTGAAGGACATGAAATGTCACAGCGGACAAAATAGTAACAGGAAACCTCTCCACCCCTACCTTAGGCAACTCCCTGTAGCGTGTGCGTCTTCTTTAATCCATATTATGCTCCTTGCTACTGCTGGAAATGTAGCCTAATCCTTGGCGAGCAATGCAGTGACAAACTTCGTCATTTTATGTTCAACATTTAAGACAGCATCGAAGACATGCTAAAACATGGCCCACACTAGGCCTACAACAAAAGACCACGCGTTCACTGACAACTGTTGATTTGGGGCTTATTAAGAAAGCAAGTTGACTCGGCATTCCTGCTCGGCTGACTGGGAGTGAGCGTCCATGTTGCCACTGGTAACTGGCGCGTGCATACAGCCAATAATTATCACTCGCACGAGTAGCCTACCAACATTTTCATTTATGCATATTCAATTACTTATTTTTTAATCACAAAACTGCCGTTTGCATGAACTGAAACGTTTCCTCTGGTTGCTTACACTTTTTACAATGTCTGTTTGCTTCAAGCCCGAATCCGAGCCGAGTCCGACAGATATTCTATTTTTTTTGTCCGAGTCCGGCCCGGCCCGTCGGGTTCCGACCCGGCCCGTCGGGCTTCGGTCGGGTTGCCATGCTCTGGTATAGAGTATATAGAGTGCCCTAGGACAAAACACAGTCTTCAGTGGACTCTCTAAGTGTTGCATTAAGCACAGCATTACGAAAAGAGCCAGCTACCTTTTCTGGTTCTGGTAGACTTTTATGTCGTGTCAGTCCTCTTCTTGATCACACCTGGTCCTCTCGAGCTCTCCTTAATTGATTACACCAAGTCACAAAGTGTAACTTGTCAGGACTCATGAGCGAACCGTACTGAGAGGACGTCAATAAAGGTCTCAGTACGATTAACTTCCAAGGGGTCTGGTGGTATACACTTTTGAGCGTTCACATGTGCACAGAAAATACTGAGTGACAGGTCTGAGTTTGCTTAAATGGCTGAAGGGGACCAGGTGTGAAAACCCTCTTAATGTAAATGGACCCACTAATATGGCTTTCAGGCCGACCAGAACGGAGCCGGTGTCGGTGCTCGCACCAGTTACGTTTGGCACTAAAGTGTTTGTCTGCGAACCGCCAGTGTTCATACCGGGCTCTGAATTTTTTCCGCACGTGACTGTGTTACCCGGATGAACCTGCTGACGACCACGCTGTCGTCACGGTTCGCAGCGAAAAACCTAGTATTTTGCGGTTCGCATTGCGAACCAATTTTCCGCAAATACCTGTGGCGTGAACACGACGGTTGGTTCGCGATTAGGTGCGGGAACAGGCACCAGCACGGTTCTCAGTCGGCCTGAATGCGCTATAAGTGAATGTTCCCAAACTTTTTTCCCTGCGCACCCCCTTTTACATTTCAGTGTGGTTCTTGCACCACCTAAGCGAATGTTGCACAACCGCACATTTTGAGCAAAACTCATTTCCAATTTTCTGCCATCATTACAATGGAACTTGTTGCATGACAAGTCTAGGAGTTATAAATTACACTTAAAGATGGATCCTTCCAGCATACAATTCACCAAACAACATGTAATGTTCATTAATTCTGTAAAAACACACATCTCAGCCAGTACTCTATTCAGCTCGCGCACCCCCTTGTGGCAGGCCGTTCACCCCCAGGGGTGCACGCATCCCAGTTTGGGAAACCCTGCTCTAAGTGTTGGGTTAGTACTGCAGTATTTACTGAACTGTGGTGCCCTTTCTGGAGCATGTTCCATTTTCCACACTGTGCACTGTGTACTGTGACCCAGTGCACTTTCCATCCTCAACTTAACTGCTAAATTTGAGGGTGAAGTGCAGGTCCAATTCACGTTCTGTCTGATACACTTCACGGAAATGACGGTTGTCGCGTGTCATCAGAGTTTACCAACCGCCAATATGCACGAATAGTGTACATAACTCCACACTTCAAAAAAGGCAGGTTTGAGGGAGTTATCCGGGTAGTTTACAGTACACTTCACCGCCGCGATTAGAAATGGAACCGCTCTACGTACCCAAACACAGTGCGGGAAGGGCGGAAAGTACGAACATTGGAACAGCCTCAGAGTTCAGATGCAAAACCCCTTAAATTTCAGATAATAATCTTATTTCATTTTTATTTAATACAAAGCTATCAAAATTGCATATTTTTTATTTTATTATTTATATATATTATCAAGTACATGAATGTAAACCAAACAAACAACAGGGTTCTCTAAAAATATAGAAGTGCAGGTCTTCAGAAATGGAGTTAGGGGGTTTTGCATCTGAACTCTTCTGTTCTCTCCACAAAAGGCCCCCAATGGGACCTACAGTACCCTCCAGGCTACGGCAACACCCATTAAAGATGAAAGAGGAGGGCAGGCACATCCGAACACTGTCCTTTCAGGTGCTGTACATGTTGCAAGTTTTGCACGTATTTCACAAGAGCACGTTACAGGGCCGGTTTTTAGCATAGGCCGGCTAGGCGGTCGCCTAGAGTGCCATGTGAAGAAGGAGCGCCGAAATGGCGCTCTCCTATGCGTAATTTTGCGATATGAAGTTTTTTCATGAAGTCGCAATCAACAAAGAGTGGCGAAAGCGCTCCTCACGGCAAAGCGCCCCTCAGCCAATAGTAATATCTCTTCCAACTGTCTCTGGGAAGTCTGTGAACCAATAAACAGACAGTTCTGAGAAAGGGGCGGGACGAGTGACAGCGTGCGATCTATTTTGAATTTGGAGACTCACTCGAGAGACAGAGGGGGCAAGCGCAAACGGTAGTGCTGCTCTGCTGGATGGAGAACTCAAACTCGCCTAGGGCACCAAATAAGCCAGAACCGGCCCTGCACGTTATCTCATTTCACACGCACGCGCACACACACGCATGGACACACGCACGGACACACGCACACACACACACGCATGGACACACGCACACACACACACACACGCATGGACACACGCTCACACACACACGCGCGCACACACACACACAAATAATTACATTTTAGAAACCTGGCAAAAAGAAAAAAAAACAGGACAATGTGTGTGGGCCACCTATATGAAATTATTGGTAAAACCAACAGCTGGAAGTTCACAAGTTGAACCAAGACTTTCTATACCTTTTTAAACTGAAGAATTTCCCCCATAGTCTGATGTTAATTTCTCAGGCATTGTGCGGAAGAACATTAAAATGTTTCCACAATGAAACTCATTTAAAGGGACACAGTGTGGGATTTTTAGTTGTTTATTTCCGGAATCCATGCTACCCATTCAATAACGTTACCTTTACTAAACTATCAAGTTCGAAGTGTTCATTATGACTGGAAAAATTGCACTTTTCATACATGAAAAGGGGGATCTTCTCCATGGTCCGCCATTTTGAATTTCCAGAAATAGCCATTTTTAGCTGTAAAACTGACTGTACTTGGGCCATACCAGAAAATATTAGTTTATTTCTTAGTAAACTTCCAAGAAAAGATCAAATTTGGCAATAGGCAACCCAGTTTCAATGATCAGCATAGTTGCAGTACTCTTATGCCGCAACTCTTTAAAACATGCACGCCTGTATTCATAACCCAGTATTCATACAGTACACCAGGGCTATTCAAATGGCGGCCCTGGGGCCAGATGCGGCCCTTGGACGGCAAGATTCTGGCCCCCCACAAGCCCCTTGAAATACAGAATTTTTTTCTGAATTTAGAGATAAAAGTACGGGTTCTGTATCGAGCTGAAACGGGACATGGGTCGTTAAAATGAAAGAAATTACATCCAAGAAATGCAACATTTTCTGGGGGAGGACCCCCACCGCAATGAAGTGTCGCGTATTTTTTTCAGTGACAGTCGGCAACCATAATACATATGTATAGTTCGGCCCCTTTACTAGGAGGAATTTGAAAAGCTGGTCCTCGTTGACATTTAATTGAATAGCCCTGCAGTACACCATGCTGTTGTAACCACAAGAAATTCTTATTGTCTCTAGACATCTGCATAATAAGTATGGCAAATTGTGTTTTGTCTGTGGCTTTTTGGGCACTATCATCCATCAGTCGACATCATTGTAAATGAGCGCCAGACCCTCAATGATTTTTCGAGTTTAAATAAATGAATCAAATCAAATCAAATCAGTCCCTGTCATGTAGCCTGAACACCAGTTTCATCATTTCAAAAGCTCACCAAAGATCACTTCCTCAGATAGTTGAGGAAACGTGAGGTCAGTCAAGCAGGCATGATACACTTCTATCGTCTACCATAGGAATCATGCTCACCTTCTCCATCCTGGTCTGGTATGGCCGTACCACCTGTAAGAATCAGGTAACAGCCAGAGAAGGTGGTACGCAACACCTCTAAAACCATTCGTCATCGTCTTTCCACCTTAGCAAGAACATCTCCCCACTCACCCAGCACTATGGGTGCCTACTGCATGCATCCCATGCAATTCCATACATTTCAGGGACAGAGCCTAAAGCCCACAAACCCGAATCACTCCCCAATTACATTGAAAATGAAAAACTGTGTGAAAACACTCAATACATCTTCAAGATCCAATACTTTCTGTTAAATGCCACAAAGCATTTGATTTAGATTAGACCATTTAAACCTTTGAAACCTTTAGGCCTACATAAACATTTCAATTTTGAGACTCTTAAAGTGTGAGCTCAGTGACAGAAAGTCTTTGAAAACAGAGTTCATTTTGAAGGAACTATAGGCCTATACACAACGCTGAAGGCCAAACAAAAGAGCCAAAGCATCCAACAGTTTCTAAAAGAAAACAGTAATACATCCTATTTGAACTCTTGTAAACAGTGAACCATTGTAATTCCACAGAACCCTACATACAAATACCAGATGAAAAGGGTCTTCTGCTACACACTGTTGCGATAAATAATAAGACTCCCCCACCCATACACCACTCAATGAGACACACACAAATGTAAACACTCTTGGATGCACACAACTTACACACACACACACACACTCTCTCTCTCTCTCTCTCTCTCTCTCTCTCTCTCTCTCTCTCTCTCTCTCTCTCTCTCTCTCTCTCTCTCTCTTTCTCTCTCTCTCTGTCTCCTTTGAAGGGAACTGCAAATTAAATGAGTGTTTGTGTATACAGTAGTACTGTGTGTGTATATATTTCTTAGTTTTTATTATTCATAAACAGTAATAAGGTTCTCAAACTTTCATTTGATGAAAAATGTAATTGAATCTGTGGGAAATGCACCATGTAAATAAAAACGTGCCTCTCGCTGGCAAAACAGACAGGATACATGCACAAACTTAAAATAGAAAATAAATAAAAAATGACAATATGTCACAGATCGATGTAAATAAACACTAATTGTGCTGTGTGAAAACAGAGCACGATGCTAATAAGCCCATAGCATAGCATCTCTACCACATAGCCACTCAGTCTGGGTTGGAATTCTGTGTTCGTTTCATGTCTCAGTCTCAGCCTTTTTTTATCATGCAGACATGGCAGCAGACATTAGCACAACAAAACCTTGCATGGATAAATTGTTACTTCGCACGATACTTCACATTATAATGATGCATTTTGCTGAAGATCCCGCCATAGAGACAAACCCTAAACATATTCCACCTATAACAGATGTGTATGAGTGTTATGTTCCCTCTCTCTGCTGCAATAATGTGTTGTATAGGTCAGTGTTTCCCAACCTTTTTTGTCTCACGTACCCCCCTACACCTCTTAGTTGTGCCATGAGTACCCCTCATGTTCTATATCGCTTTCTCTGTCCTTATGTGACTGCTCCATACATTTGTTATAAAAAATAATATTTTTTCAAGTACCCCCTGCAGTGTGTTCGCGTACCCCTAGTGGTACACGTACCCCTGGTTGGGAAACACTGGTATAGGTGCATGTGGCGGCAGTGGTTGCAGAAGTGTGCTGCCTGCCGTCAGCTTCAAGCAGGTTTACAATGGGCCTCCTGTGTACCGGCTTAAACAGATGTCTTCTTCTTCCTCCTACGGCAAGAGGACATGTCTGGGAGAAACATGATGCGAATAATGCACTGATTGTGCTGTGCGCAATAAAAATGTTGCTTTACATCATCGTAAGCACAGGTATGAGGCTGTGAGCAGAGTGTGAACAACACCTCTATACTTTTGGGGGCAACTAGCTTTTACCTTTGCAATTACGTACATTACCATGTTGATATCCCCCAGCCCTGTTATTTCGGTCTCTTTAGGGGGGACTGAGACTCCATTAGAGGTTACTATATACCTCCCAATAACCACAGCAATTAAAAACATGACTGTAAGTTAAGGTATTACATTAACAGCGTGTTCATGAAGGTTTCTCATTTCTCCGGGTCATATAGTCAAAGGCAAGACAAACAATGCTGCATGTCCAATTGCCAAGACCTCTTGCCCACAACTAAGCTCTTCTGGCTCTTTCACAAGTCAGGTCAAGATGATCACGCAGGCCTGGACTGGTCATCTGCCATACAGGGCATTTTCCCGGTTGGCCGACAGTCCTCAGGGGCCTTTGGGTCCTCAAGGGCTTAGGGATTGTTTTTGTTTTTCCCCTAAAAGACTTGCCCTCAGCGTAGATGGGACAGTGTATTGGCCCATCTTTAATATAGACAATGAACTGAGCCAGTCAAGATATAGTTGAAACCAGGCCTGGAATTTCATCATTTTAGGGGCAAGGCCACTTGGCCTTTTGAGTTATAATTTTTAAGGGCACAAAGCCTAAAGCCAGGGCACCAAGGCCATAAATTAAAAAAAAAAAGCAGTCAAATTGAAATGTAACCTAACCAGTATTCATCAGGCCGTTAATTCAGAGTAAATGAACTGCAAAATACAAGACTGTGTAAAGGGTGGTGTGACCATGTTTGTGCCAGCAAAAAGGAGGACATGTTTTTGGTCGGGGGGTTTGAGGGTCCTCCCCCAAGAAAATGTGTGTTTCTTAGATGCAATTTCATGCATTTTAATGCATTTTCAATCAATTAGTCAATTAGGCGTCAGAGAGGGCATCAAGGCCACTGTGGCCTTATTGCAGATTTTTTTTTCCTCAAGGGCTCAAGTCCAAAGTGGGAGGGCACGAGGGCCATGGCCCTCATGGCCCTCATGGCCCTCGCGAAGTTCCTGCCCTGGTTGAGACGCTGGGGTGCTGGTGAGGGGCTGGTCTACACTAGCCTTGTGCAACATCCTACGTACCTCCGCCAAGACACTTGGCTCTGGGGTCTGTTTCTCGAAAGCGTCTTTGCTATCGTCGTTAGCAAAGTCCTTCGTACGAGTGACTCAACTCTCTCTCGACAGCGACGCTCACCACTAAATCCAAGGGAATGGTAAGACGGTCTTAAGACCGTCTTAGGACGGTCAGCAACGACAAGAATCGAGAAACGGACCCCTGTACTACGTCTGGCAACTGTTCTGTGGAGCGACGTTGGTCGGCAGGATCCTCCCCAGAAAATAGCCAATAAGCGAAAAGACAGGTTGGTGTGGGCGAAAGGGGGAGGGGGTCGCTCGTGACGATGACGTAAACACCTGTGCTATGTTGTTGTTGAGTAATTGTCGTGATTGGGTGAGAGCTGTCCAATCAAACCAGAACTGACTTCAAACTTCCCGTTTCTTGCAATGGCGTCAGATCAAACAAGTTAACCCCCAGACCATGAATACGAAATTAAATGGTAGCATTCTGGGATGGTCAGGACCAGGCTAAGTCTACGCTAAAAGCCCAGGCTGTTTTTTGGTCCCATTTGAGCCCTGCTCAGATGAGCTGCTGCACAGCCTGTTACAATGGATGGGAATGCTCACTTATTCCCAGTTGCAAATGTTCAGGTAATTGTTTAATGCCCTGGCTCCAATTTTTTTTTGGGAGTGGGTGTTAGTCTGGCACTACAAAAGTCAATTTGGAACATTCAGAAGTGGTTTTGATGGTGTGAAAGCATTAATCTAACTCTGGTGTACACCAAATCAAGTGGGTTAAGCCCTCCATACTAGCAATCTTGGTCCGTTTGATTCCAGACCGGTGAATGGACTTACCACTCGGAATACATTATGGCCCACTCAGAATGCATTTTGGGATGCTGAAAGGAATATTGATGAGGAAATGTCAATCACACCTTTTTTTGCCCATGTGAAAACTTACTGCATCACGGCATGTGAGCTGCATAGTAATGTTGTAGAATGCTACAGACCAAACTATGACTATTGTGAGAGCTTAACAAGTGGTGTGGAGTCCCAAAAGCCCACTGGATGCATGCATCAGTGAGCCTGTTTACATTACCGCAATAATCAGGTTATTGGAATAAAAAGGTTATTGGAGTAAACGGTTTATTGCTGTTTATATGCAGTCCGTCGGTTGCCTGTGTTCCACTCAAGTGTGTGACAAAAAGCTAGAATTTGAGGCTTGTGATTGGCTACCTATCCTTTTAGAATGTCAATAACCTGACCCTACCTGTGCAAATCGGATTTCTCATAAACCGATAACGGCAATAAACCGATTATGAAAACTGCTTATTCAGTTTATATGAGCACTTGAATAAACCGGTTACTCCAAAAACCTGATGATAAACAGGTTATTGATGCACATATAAACGGGCTGTTTCATTGGCAGAATTCCGCAAAATGAGCACGGACGATTGTGACACAAAATCTGTGGCAGTTTCATGGATTTTGCCAAAATTCTGGGATGGGGTCACGGAAGTACTTTCCGTAATGTGTCCATGAAAGTGCTTTCTCTATATTCCCACATTGGTATCAGTTTTGTAATGATAGACTGACGGTATCATAGTGCTGTGGGAACATATAGAAAGCACTTCTGTGAGTCTATCACAGAAAACACTTGTTGGACCATTACATGTAATTTCATAAATTACACAAAGATGAAAGACTGTGTTGAAACACTTAATAGATTTTCAACATCAAATACTTTGCCAAATGCCAAACAATTCATATGATTAGGTCCTGGAAACTTTTACATATGCATTCCAATCTCAACACGTCTCAAGAGGGTTTTCATTCTCTCTCTCTCTCTCTCTCTCTCTCTCTCTCTCTCTCTCTCTCTCTCTCTCTCTCTCTCTCTCTCTCTCTCTCTCTCTCTCTCTCTCTCTCTCTCTCTCTCTCCCCCTCCCTTCCTCCTTCTCTTCTGGAGTGTCCGCTGTCCCGGGTATGTGCAATCTGTGACCAATTTGCAGCTGCTCTGATTTTTGAGGATATAAATTGGGCTGTTTTTCCCTAACAAGAGTTGGGGTGGTCTAGGTCAATGTTTCCCAACCTTTATTGTCTTGTGTACCCCCCTTTTCGTTATGCCATGAGGGCTGGGCTGATGGGGATCTGGACTACGTGGAAACGCTTACTATTTTGTACTGTACTCCCTAACTCAAGTTCTATATAGTTTTCACTGTACCAATATAACTAAGCTCAGTACATTTATGAAAATTACATTCTTCCAAGTACCCCCTGATGTGTGTTCGCGTACCCCTAGTGGTACGCGTATCCTTGGTTGGGAAACACTGGTCTAGGTAACTGGTAAATGAATATATAGTGTTTGGCGGAGACACATTGAAAGAAACAGGTAGCAGGTGAATGAGTAGTTTGAGACAGATTGAAATAAACATGTAAGCTTAACAGGTGAATGAATATACAATAGTGTTTGAGACACATTGAAAGAAACAGAGCATTCATCTGATGAATGGGCCAGCTAGTAACTTGGGTAGTTGCCAATAGCAAATTGCATTGAAAACAATGTAACAAAGTAGCTAATATAGTGACGTAACGTAGTTAGCTAACGTATTGTAGGTTTCGAGAAATGCACCCCTGCCTTTTTTATAGTTTAGTGTTGAATAATGTAGCATTGTTGTGTTAAATGATAGTGTCCAAAGTATCCATGAGAAAATTTAAACCTAGCCTAAAGAAGAGTATAAATTGAAAAAAGTATTAGCCTTCTAACAGAAAGGAGTATGTCAGTGAGAGGCCCTAACAGTGGTACAGTATGAACAAAAAACCCTCTTACCCCCGCATTTGAGAGGTCCGTCTGTAAAACAATTACACAAGCCTGCATATAAAAGAGCATCAGGAAAGGGCAGTACAAAAAAGAAAAATTGCTGTGTTTCAGAGCTCCTGTGGATCAAAGTGGATGCATTGGCAGTTAGGATAAGAGAAAAACAAAGAAGTGCTATAGGCGTAAATGAATAGCACAGAGTTTTATCCAGCTTTATAATGACAATTAGCCTAATTACTCATTAGAGTTGCACATTGTAGTATCAACAATATGCTATTGTTCATATGACACTGTTTTATCATAACCTATGTTGAAAATTAACCTTTGAATTTGAAATTCAATAAACCTGTTGATTGATCCTTCCCATAGCAGCATAGGCACTTGTTTTATCTTAACTTCTTGAACTTAGTACTGGTATGCTGTATTTATAATAATAAGATATCATTCCATGCATCGCTTTAATTTATAAATATGATTATCATGATTTAAAAATCTCCCGAACCAAGGTGGAGATGCACATGATTTCAACGCCAGTGCCTTCCAGCATCCTAATGATCACTGTCGGATTGGGGAACTTTTTTTTTTCTCAGAATAATAACTTTTTTTTCAACAAGTTCCTAAAATGGATGTATGAGTCACACAGCAGCTTTGGTGAGGAGCTCGGCTGTTCCTGCAGTGTGTGTGAGGCAGTAGAAATAGAGCGACAAGCAAAACAATCACTGCTGAAAGCTTTAAAAAAAAAAACTGTAAATCTGGCAGAGACGTCAAAAAACCTGCCACTATAATGTGTGGCAGCTCAGCCACATAGGCTACACTCAGAGCAGAAATAAAGCAACGATTCAGGTGAGGGAAAATGTCAGTTATGATTTTTTTTAACAATATGATTTCATTTGAACAGTACTTTCTGCTTCCATATCCTAGCTTCATGTAAGAGACCTGTTCTCTCTTTCCCTTCATGTCTCTTCTAAGTAGCAACTAACCAGGCCAGTCTCACATCCAAAAGTATATTTATGACCAGAAATACTTGAGGGAGAGGCACTGAGCATCCTTCTTGAATAAGTACCGGCAAACTCCATTATGGTGCTGTTGAAGTCCAATCATCAAACATTGGTGGCTGTTGGGCCTACAGTACTTCAGGTAACTCTTGTATAGAGACAAGGAGTAGTATAATTAAATTAAACATCCTTTATTTTTAACTGGGGCATAGTAGGCTATCCAGGCCTCAATCAACATATATAACACCAAAGGTTCCCATAAGGCCAGACTGCCTCGATGTAGCCTCTTAGTGCAGATGGGGTTGACGGCGGGACTATTCACACTTATGTATTAAGTTCATTATGTCTAACTGTTTAACTTAAACACTTAGGGGTTTCTTTTGCCTTTAGACATGTAAACGTTTTTATCTTTTACCTGACATGTTTCGACGGTGTTACTTCCGTCTTCATTCACCAACCTGTCATTATTGGCAGGGAGGTCACACCTCCACAACAACATCAGCTGTTTTTAAAGCACGTCACTCATCAACATCACAGTGACCCTCTGATGAAGACGGAAGTAACACCGTCGAAACATGTCAGGTAAAAGATAAAAACTTTTACATGTCTTAAGGCAAAAGAAACCCCTAAGTGTTTAACTATTCACACCTGTCTTCTGCTTCATGAGGTGACAGAAAGGTTTAGTTTTGGTCTAAGCGTCATACAGTATACTGACAAGTTGGGGTGTGAGACTGTATTTCCACTAACACCATGATCACAGACACCACCACAGCATTCCCAAAATACTTCACAAGTTGAACACATCCAACAACAGTGCTAAAATCCATTTGCCAGTCGGTCTTGTTGTAGCATCAACAGGTTTTTGTCTTGGAATGAATTGAAGCATTGTGGTTTCAAAGTACATTTTTTTAAGGCTTTCTTTCTAGGTGCCTTTTCATATCAGCTTTGAGGTTTGTTATTCATTCTGCTTGGCAGAAGCGGATGGCAAAGAGCCTCTGTTGTGGCTTTCACTCTCACGCAAGGGTTGTTCAAGGGATGCAAGAGCCCTCTTGCCTGCCTGCCGGATGAAATGAAATCCTTATGAATCACTCATTCATGCCCCACTCACTACACTACATAGTCAATACACTCACAAAACAACACCACCTATGGCCTGCTCGGATAAAGATAGCCATGCATGTGCTGTGTGCATGCACGTACACACAAACACACATGCACACACGCAGACACAGACATAGACACAGACACACACACGCGCACACACATGCGCACACACAAACACAGGTCTGCAGGTAAATACACACACACCTGCACGCACGGATGCACACATGCATGGAAACACACACACGCATGGACACAGACGCACACACGCACACGCACACACACACACACACACACACACACACACACACACACACACACACACACACACACACACACACACACAAACACAACCACACAAGCAAAGTTCTTCAAAGAGGTATGGTCATGGAAGAGGTCAGTGCAATATAAATAGCGCTGCACACGTCCAGTGATGTTCATCAGAGATGAGTCACACCAGGGAGGAGTCCTGGGAGAGTGCAGGGCAGGCCATGTGAACAACCATGCTAAGAACTGCTTTCAGAGGGAGGCAGCTGGAGGGGTACTCAGTTTTTAATGAAATCTGTCTGGTTTTTTATATTAAAAAAAGAACAGGGGAAAACAGGGAATATTTTAGGGTGCATTTCTAAGAACTCTTTCATGCAACAGTGCAATAGATGCACTCACTCATGCACGCACGCACACACGCACACACACACGTATCATGACTCAAGACTCATATCTCATGGCTTTGAAACTGAAGAGGGTATTGAGATTGTAAAGAAGCCTGCGTCATTCACCTATTGCTGTGTACTATTCAGGTCCTGGGTGGAACATATATTAATAATGACACTTCAATAAAGCATCTAGTATGCCTTTGTTAAAGGATATAAAGGATCCAACTTCAACATGCAGTTGTAACGCTCATGGTGGATTCACACCAGGGCTTGAAAACGAAATTATTTTTCAATGGTTCCGTTCTGAACGGTTCAGGTAGGCCATTATTTAACGTTTTCGTTCCTGAATTCGTTCCGCCACCAAAATTTCGTTCCTGAACCGGTTCGGAACGCAAAATATCGTTCGTTCTTAACGTTCCCGGAAGTGTTTTGCGGCATTTCAAGTCTATTTTTATGGACTGTACCTCATACCTAGAATAGGCATACCCATTAGTATTTGCCCTTGATTTACACAGTAGCTACTCTATCCCCAAAAATAATAGGCTAAATCACAGACGGCATCCAAAAACATTCAGATAGCCTATCCCTCTCCCATTCTGGATATGTGCTAAACTGCTTACCTGGCTGTAAGTTTTATCCATATGGAGATCTTGTGCTATAATTCCTAACACTGCATGGTGTAGATATGGTGTAGGTGGTCTGTTGCTGACAAATATCTCCAATTTCCTGTTTAACTCTTCAGCGCAGACACTTCAATGTATGCTTCAGGGTATGCTTTTGTGAAATTTTATAAAATATATAGAGAACGAAATAAACCGTTATTAACCGTTTTTGTGGATTTCAGAATAACGTTTCTGTTCAGGAACAGTTGAAGATCATTTCCTTTTCGTTTCTGTTTCTGCTCCTCATTAAATTGTGTAAAATTCCGTTCGTTCCCGTTTTCGGTTTTCGTTCCTTGAACCGGTTCGAAGCTCTGATTCACGCTGAGATATTCGTGTTCGCTTAACGTGTCCGGGACCATCGCAAGTCCGAGGCCTGTGTTAAGAAGGTTTTTTTTATGTGAACAGGCTGCCCCCATTAAAATAGCTCAGATCTCGGAGAGGGCTGAGGCGAAAAATGCAGCATCACCGGGTACTGACAAGTCAAGGGTGGCGTGAGCAATACAACAGCATATTGAAATTGGTAGAAGTGCTCCTTTAACATTTAGGTCAGGTGGAAGCATTAAGACAAACATGATGACATGAGAGATCATGTCCAGACAGCAAACAAAGAAACATAGAAAAATAGCAGTACAGTAGCATGTAAGCATAATATAGGCTATGTAAATTGTAGACATGGCTCTTCCAAACATACCAGGCCTAGAGAATACAGACGCTTTTGTGCAATATGTGAAATTGTACTCGGAAAGTTGCTGTGTACTGGAGCTGATGTCGTTGAGCTTATAATGTCATCTGCTTGACTTCACCTAAAGCTTCGCAAAGCCAGGGGATTTAGAAATTATATTTATAAAATAATGTTCAGACCCACACAGATATTGACACATAGCCAGATCCACACAAACACACAGAGAGAGAGAGAGAGAGAGAGAGAGAGAGAGAGAGAGAGAGAGAGAGAGAGAGAGAGAGAGAGAGAGAGAGAGAGAGAGAGAGTATAGCATGTGTTATTTTTTTTAAGGGTTATATAATGTGTGTATGTCTATTTATGGTGAATTCAGGTAAATTGGGTCACATATTCATTCTATTCTTTTTTTTTTTTTTTTTTTACATATAAGCGAGGGGCCCAAAGTGGCCCAATTTACCTGAATTCACCATATTTGTATAATGATATAATTTCTAACCATGTGTGTGTGATTCAATAGGAACATTGTCAGTGCAGAGAGTAAACTCTGTGTGACCCACCCGACCAGATGCCTTCCCACACACCTGTACTCCTAACTAACCCCGTTACCTATGTGGGCTGAAGGAGTGAAAACAAGTATCATTTCATTTGCATACAATAATTGCCTTTGGCTATGACCAGGCTTCTACACAGTACAACATACAGTGTTAATTCAACAATTGGAGAGTTGATTCAATATCTTCTAGAGTGTATTTGGTCCCAGAATACTCTCTAAGTCATCAATTAACACTGCAATTTGCGATTTTTATCGTCTGTGTGATAGAGGAACAGTTTACCCCCCCGACCTTTACGATCTGCAGTATTTAACAGCTTGAATTTGACTCCAGGTTGCACAGTAAGCCTCTTTCTGATGTTCGTAAACTAAGTGTTGTTATGTAATGGATGCCAGCTAGCACAGCTAACCGTGGAGTACTACAGTACAGTGAACCATGGAGAAGATCCCCCTTTTATTATTTGGAAACTATTTGGAGTAGGCCTATGCTCATTTTTTAAAAATGTAAACAAAAGTTGCCCCCATCAGAATAGCTCATATCTCGGAAAGAGCTGGGCCAAAAACTGCGGCATCACCGGGTACTGACAAGTCAGGGGTAGCGTGAGCAATACAACAGCACATTGAAATTGGCAGGAGTTGCCCTTTAATGTATGAAACATGCAATTTTACCCCGTCATAATGAATACTTTGAATTTCATTGTGGTGGGTATTTGTTAAAAAGGTAACATTTTGTGAATGGACAGCATGAATTCTGGAACACAGGTGGAGGAAGAGAACTGGCACACCAAGAGTTGCCGATGCAGGAAAGGTGTTTAATCCAACAACATAAACAAAAATAAACTAAAGTGTTACCAAGTGGGTGTACATTACAAACATTTCGGTCCTCAGACCTTCATCAGTGCAAAAGCATGAATTCTGGAAATAAACTACTAAAAATATTACACAGTGCACCTTTAAATAGCTAGCCTACCACTGGCTGAGCTACATGCCTGACTTTTTCTGTAGCCCTCTTGGCTGAGCTTCTGCCTTCCATAATAAAGGAGCTGCTGGAAGATCACAGGTTCAAGGCTGGGTCACACAGTAAAATGGCAGTTACAGCCAGGGCCACTGACAGCTTTCTCTGGGCCCAGGACAAAACTAATCTGAAAGGGCCCCCTCACCCAATACATACAATTTAATGGGGACCCAATTCTGGGCCCCCATCTCCCTGGGCCCGGGACAACATATCCCTTTGTCCCCCCTTGTCGACAGGCCTGGTTACAGCCACACAGATAGAGGAAAGGCAGATATACGAGATGTGATGGACTCCCAACAAACACAACTTGCAGGTGTTCAGCAAATGTGCTACAGATCTCCATGAAAGACCCAGCACAGATCAGCAAAGCCATACAAATCCGCACAATGACGTGCTGAGATATCAATTTGATCAAGGTTTTTCCCCCTGACTTCATTCATTCATTCATTGTGCTTTAGTAGAAGGGGGTGCCAGCCATCCCTGCCAGTGTTGCCAGATGTGTCTGATCAAATCCCGCCCAAAAGGTTCTCAAAAACCGCCAAAATGCGCTAAATTCCACCCAATTTCAACAAATTACATTGATTTCTATGGGCATAAAACGGCAGGAAAAAAACGCCAAATGGCCAATTTTTCCCGTTTTTTACCCGCAGACGGCCATCCCAAGTAGCCCAAATTGGGCGGGTAACCGCCCAATCTGGCAACACTGATCCCTGCCTGCATACCTCTATGTTGCCAAGTCATCCCTGGCAGCAGTTGACATACAGTACGGTCCGCAGGGCTATTAAGTCGGCAATGCAACTCAATATACATTTTTATACAACTACCCGCTCTAAAAGTACTGCTTAAGGACGGAAATGGAGTCTATGGAGCCCTGTGGAGTAAGCTAATATATCATTTTGACATCAGCAGAAAATATACGTCTTGCTGAGAAGGTGTTTAAAGGACCAGGGGGGCTGCAGATCATATACTCTCACTCTCATGCACACGCACGCACGGCACACACACACACAAAGACACACACATGCACCAACATACGCATGGAGACACACAAGCCTGCGTGCCCACACAGCCAGTCCACATACACCTTCTTTATCTCTCTCTCTCTCTCTCTCTCTCTCTCTCTCTCTCTCTCACAACACACACACACACACACACACACACACACACACACACACACACACACACACACACACACACACACACACACACACACACACACACACACACACACACACACACTCCCCCCAAACCACTGCTTTTAAACATAATCACTAAATTGTAAAGAATACCTATTATGACATACGCATAAGTGGTCAACTTCAAGTTCGGACGGTTTCCTTAATTTAATAGCGTTGCATTTGCTGGATAGATAATATTGACATTTCTTTAGTGCTCTAAAGTATCTATCTTCTTTAAGGATCTATCATCACTTGCAACCAGAGGGCAGAGTCCATATTGATTTTGTGAAGGTATACCCAGTCTACTGCCAAGCAGTGTGATATTTTCAGAGAAAAAAGGGGGGGGGGAGTTGTTTTGATATATGTAGGCTCTCCTCCAAATGAAACCATCTCATGCATTCTTAAAACTGTGTGGGTTGACAGCCATTGCAGATTAGAATCGGTATAAGCGCACGGCCTAAAAAGCAACCTGAAGGACGGGAAAGAGAGCTGAGACGTGCGTTTGCTTTGCTTGACTCCCAGAAACCTGTAGCTTGTTAATTTCAAGACCTTGGATGCTTTTTATCTTCTGTGCACTACAGTGTGCGCTGACAGAAGCAGCTTGACTTGCATGACAACATATCAAAGACCAAGAGAGAGAGAGAACCTCTTTGTGTCACTGACTTAATGACTTGAACACATGCAGCAACAGTGACAGAATGACGTGCACAGGCTGTCACTCAGTCACACACACACAAACAGGGCTTACATCAGAAATGCTGAAAAGATTTCAAGCACCAGTCTTCAAGGACCAATGTTTTTTTTTCTCTCCACATCTCAAACAGAGTTGAGAAACGGGCAGAATTGTGTTCCTATACCTTGGCTTATTGGTTTGTAGTTCAATATCTTCTTTTTTGCAATCATGATTTTCATGATGGAGTATAATTTGTAAATTTAAATGTTTGTTTGTGGTAATGCTTGTACGAATGCTACTAAAACTTGTGGTCATGATTTCTAATAACATTGTGAATTTGCTAAGAAGTATGGCTCCATAGCCAAATGAAGGGTGTTTTAAAAGACTCCCAAAAAGCAATCTTACCAAAATACCTTAATACCTTATTGGTTTTACTTTGTGTAGTTGTTCTTATCAGCCTTTTTTAACTCTCTAAGAAGCTTTTTAAATGACAAATGAGACCATTGTTTTCTGGCAATAGAGCTTCTAACTCCTACCTATGCCGTGCAGTGTTTCTAATACTCCCTGTTTATCCAACAAAACATCCCTGCATAGTACATCCTAGTGGAGTAGTTCTATCATTTTTTTCCCACACATCCTGGAAAGTTCTAACCCCTCACGCATACATGGGTTCACCGTGTTTATAAACACAATGTTGTGAGGAGGGGCAAGACACTGGCAGCCAACCATGTGAGCAAATGTTTTGACCAACAGCGGTTTCCAACAGAGGTTGAATTGTGTGCAGCTATAGGGTTGCGTAGCCAGGATAACACAAACATGTAGAACCCATGAGTGCGTTACAATATGCGTCCTTGCCTCCTCCACTTGTGCTTGTTTCCTCGTACCAGGAAGTAATATGTCATGATGACATCACTGACAACAGCATTATATTTCAATATCTTGCAAAAGCTCAATTGTAAACTCTTTTTCTCATTTGCAATTGGGATGGTGACTGGAAAACAGTAACTCAAAAGTTGTTGTGGCTAGGCCGACTGCTGGGAAACTTTATTGTTTTCTCCAAGGAGGAGGGGCCAGGAGGCGGGGCGAGGAAACAAGCACAAGTGGAGGAGGCAAGGCCGCATATTGTAACGGACTCAGGGTTGTGTAGCCAGGATTAGGGTTGCCAGATGAGGCTGATCATTTCCAGCCCAAAACATAGTCAAAACCCGCCCAGAAGTACAAAATCCTGCCCAATTCTATTGATTTCCATGGCAAAAATTGGGCAGGTTTTTCTGCTTAATGCCATTTTTACCCGCACACGGCCATCCTAAGCAGCCCAATGGGGCAGGAAACAACCCAATCTGGCAACACTGGCCAGGATAACACAAAAATGTAGAACTCATTTATAGTTAGCAGTGCTCGTCTGACTCCTCCCATACTTGTTTAGAGGTCCATCTGACTCCTCCCACTCTCGGCTGCGGTTCCGCAGACCACCATTAACCTCTTTCCAATGACTCAGCAAAATCACACCAGATGGAAAAAAAATATTGTCCACAGCTCTCACACAATTTTTTTCATGAAGGCTTTCTCATCCATTTTGAAATATGTGAAGTGCAAAGAAGATGCTGTCATGGTGGTCCCCTAGAAATGGAAGAAAGCACACAGTGGCGGAACAATTGCATCGTGGGCCCCAGGGAAAACCTAGGGCCCACCTTATGCCTGCCAAGTTTATAGTAGGGCCACTAATACTAATATAGGAGGGTCCTGCATGCATGGACCCAGGAGAAAATGCCCTCCTCGCCCTCCCCTATAGTCCTGCTCTTGGCAGTACACTTTGAATAGAGAATCTATGGAGGCCAATTATGTGCTGGAAAAAAGAACATAACAGCACACTCTGGGACATTAACAGCTGATACCTGTCTTCAATGTCCTCACTTCATGGCAGGAAACAAAAGGTCTTTACAATGCTTTTTAAAGAAGGTGAAAGTTTATGTGTGAAAGAAAACCCTCCAGAATACACAGACAAACCTGAGTTTTCAGCTACACGAGAATATGAGGGGGACGTGACCAGAATGCAACCCAGGCTTCTAAACACATCTTCACACTGGCAAAATCACAATGCGTGGCCTCGCCCTCAGTGTGATGGGAAATAGTGCTGCTTTACTCTGGAGGGGGGAACTCTGCGCTAGTTAGGATAGCACTACTGCTCAGCCTTGTGGTAACTGCACTACAATAAGGTAACACCTCTCGGAATAGCCGACCTTGTCACCACCGATCATTCAGGGACTAAAAGATGAGACTGTCTTGTTCTGTGGGCATACTGAAATAGACACCTCTGATTGATTATACTTTGAGCATGTGTTCAACGGCATGTAGTTTTTGAGCCTGTGGTGTAGCCTGCTTCCATTCACAGTGCTTTGAAGTTGTATCCTGCTTGCATTTGCACCGATCTGCCATTGGAGCAGTGTCCTAGACATTGAAAAGACTTACATGTAGCATTACACTGCTATGATATTACATGACGTCTTAAGTAAAACATTTCGACCTAGTGGTCATTGTCGTTCTGCTAACAGGAACGTCCTACGTATTTATGACTAGGTCTTCGGTATTAGGCTTGTGACTAGGGATGCAAATGATTAATCGATTAATTGACTTTAATCGCAATTAATCGACAATTCAACTGACAAGAGACCCAGGTGAAATGGGCATGTGAAGAGTGTGTGTGAAGAGGGGTGTGAATAGTGGGAATATTTAAATCACCTTAAAAGAATTGAAATGGAATTAATTTAAATGTGGTATTTTATCTCAAGTTTTAATTAAATTTTTTAGATTTATTCGTTTTTTTTCGAGAAACATTGAGATTTCTGGGGGAAAACGCAGCTTATCAATTAATCGTAAGTCGATTGATAAGGCTATCAACTAATGATTAATAATCGATAATTTGATCCCTACTTGTGACTATCTCCAAAATGTGAAGGCCCAAAAAACAGGCTCCTTATATTGAAGGTTGTAGTATTAATGATCCGAGGCACACTGATCTTGGTGAAAAAAAGTTAAAAATCCTTTAGGCCTATGTTAATGGATTACGACTAGGTCATTGTGATTCTGCTAACAGGAACCTTTTCAGAGGCTTTTCCTTGTCTTAAGAGTTTTATGTCGAATGAAATAATTGACCCAGCAGAAGACACAAGTATGCATTTCAAAAGTTTGCAGACTGCAGACATGTTACAGGTGAGAGGTCACAGAGACCGTCAGTACAAACAGACTTGCACTCTGAACCATCACATTACACATTACCACGGTTCATGCTCAACACTGTGTAGGGTCACAGCACACTATCTGAAAATCAGTGTCCTAATCAACAAGGTGCTTCCAGTCACAGCGTGTCGGGCGGGAGCCATAAAGCAAATCTTTCCACAGTAAGACACAAAAAGCCACACTGAAAGCATGACGATCTATTGTGTAAATGCACACATCAAATGAAATGGAAGGGAAACCACTTGCCACAACGGGGTTCCTTCAACACTACAAAGGGTCACACTGTATGGTTCACGCTCAAGGCTGTTATTGTCTGACAGTGAAAGGCTCCGCTCCGTCCCTCGTTGCGGCAGACTTTCATCATCCAAAGCAGAGCGGGCTTTCTTGATTTCTTTAGTTATTTAACAGTGCTTCAGATGAGAGGACAATTGGACAGAGTAATATCCTTCCTTCCGCTCTACCCTTCAATTTGGCATGGTCCATGTGTTGTGTCTCTGTGCATGTGCGTGTGTGTGTGTGTGTGTGTGTGTGTGTGTGTGTGTGTGTGTGTGTGTGTGTGTGTGTGTGTGTGTGTGTGTGTGTGTGTGTGTGTGTGTGTGTGTGTGTGTGCGTGTGTGTGTGTGCCTACGAGATGAGGGGTGTTGAAGGGAACACAAGAGAGTGAAAGGAAATTAGTGTGAGACTGTTACTGTTACTTCTACCCGGAAATGGTTGAATGCACCATAAATGCGGTGGGACTTGTACATTTCAATGCAAATGTGTCTGTTTGTGTGAAAGTGTGAGTGATTGTCAGTGTGGCTGTGTGTGCAGTTTGACAAAAAAAAAAAATCAAATTGCCTTTTCCTGACACACACACACAAACACATACACACTGTGTATGTCTGTGTCACTCTGCTTGAAAGGGTCCTTAAAACAGTGACAGACAGAATATCACAGATAGAGAGAAAACGAAAGAGAAGAAAAAGAAAGGCAGAAAGAAGAAAGAAGAACCCAACTGGATGGAATGTGTTATTTTGACATTCCTATGCATGCACAGTCCAATTTCTTTCATTTTATTTTACTCAATCATATTCTTCAGTAGTTTTTCCAACACAGAGAACTGTCAGAGCAAAAAAAGAAGAAGAAGAAGAAGAAGAGGAGGAAGAAGAAGAAAAAGAAGAAGAAGAGGAAGAAGAAGAAGAAGAAGACGAAGAAGAAGAAACTAATTATATCCCGGGCCAAATAATCCCTTTACGCATTGCCCCTCATACCTGGATTAAGGGCATAGATCTCTGACTCACCACCACTGAATCAACAATCTGCCACTCAAAGCGACGGAAAAAAGTGCTCCATAGTAATTTAATCATCACCTGCGGCCACTGGGGGTGACTTGTGAATGCATAAATCAGAAAAGAAAAAAAATGAATAAATAGTGAGGCCATGAAATGATGAAAATGCCTGAAGTGTTCACTCTTTCACTCACACTACAGACTCATTCCTTCAGAAGGTAGAGAGTGATTAAATGTATGTTACAATGACGAATGTCGAAATTGCTCAGTCACTCACTATAGTTTATTCCTTCACAACGTACTGAGTTAGTCAATATAGAGAGTCTTACACATTTTTGTATTTTACAGTGTATGTACCCAAACAAATAGCTCTACATAAAACTTGCAAAAGGACTCATGTATGGACTAAACAATTTGGTCACACTTCTTTACACCGCATTCCACATTATTATGCAAATGACATTTTTCGCTGTTTCCCCAAATAATCAATACAAATGACAGTCGTCATAATTTTCAAATCATCAGCCATTAGAGTACAATTTAAAAGTTTTTGAATGAACCTTCCAATGATAACAGTATTTTTTTAAATAATAAAAAACTTTAAATGCTCTGTTCCACATTATTACGCAAAATAGTTTTGTAGTGTTGTAATCCAAATTTCTTTCTTTTTTTCCCATTTACCTCAAAACAGTTGGAATTTGGTACCTTCTAAATTACATTTCAATGTTCAATACTTGGTGATAAGCTCTTTGTCTTAGTAACTGGAATGCTGCGATTAACATTGAAGTCAATGGTAGGGCATTGCATGGGAGTTATGGAAGCCCAGATATCCTTGATGCTTTGCTCTCAGCTGTTTTTGTTTGTTTGGTCTGGTGACCCACACTTCACTCTTCAATATACCCGTAGATTTCCATGCCACGTTTAGGTGCTTTTGAGGTGATGACATTCTAACGCACCAGACATAAAACCCCATTGAAAATGAATGGGATGCTATGTCTGGTGAGTTAGAATGTCATCACCTCCAAAGCACCTACACGTGGCATGGAAATCTACGGGTATATTGAAGAGTGAAGTGTGGGTCACCAGACCAAACAAACAAAAACAGCTGAGAGCAAAGCATCAAGGATATCTAGGCTTCTATAACTCCCATGCAATGCCCTGCCATTGACTTCAATGTTAAACGCAGCATTCCAGTTACAGCTTATGACCAAGTTTTGAACATCGAAATGTAATTTAGAAGGTACTAAATGCCAACTGTTTTGATGTAAATGGGAAAAAAAGAAAGAAATTTGTATTACAACACTACAAAACTGGTTTGCGTAATAATTTGGAACAAAGCATTTTGGGCATTTTAAGTTTTTTGCTATTTAAAAAAATACCGTTATCATTGGAAGGTTCATTCAAAAACTTTTGAATTGTACTCTAATGGCCGATTACTTGAAAATTATGACGACTGTCATTTCTATTGATTATTTAGGAAAACGGCAAAAAATGTCATTTGCGTAATAATGTGAAATGCGGTGTATATGTATTCAAGATTTGTTTATTACATCTTATTATAGGTTTGAAGCCTATAAAGAGTAAAAATTGTTGTATTTTTGTCTCCTCAAAAAGATTTTAAAAACTTTCATGACAGTTTCCTAAGACATACTGTACCAAAGCTTGCCTTTCATAATCATTGAAGACAAAAGGACAGCAACAGTCTTGCAAATAGTATTTTTCATTCCAATGTTCTGTCCCTGACACTGGAGTAAATCATTGTTTGCGATCAGGAACTGTTCAGAACAAAACCTGCGATGCTACTTTGTTTCAGTTTTATTTTGACAGATTGCCAGGCCTTCGTCTTCTATTTTCATGAACGTTTTGGTATGAATGTCTAATGAAACAGTCATGAATGCTTCATGTATAGCAGAGCTGCCATGAATGTGTTATGCAGGGACATGTCAAAGTGTTACCAACAACTAATTAGGCCAGGGGTTCCCAACCTTTTCCAACTTGGGGCCCACTCGAAATTGTCACAAATGTTCGGGGCCCATCTCTGACCCAATTACGAATGAAACTCACATAAAGCAACACACACCAACAGCATTCAACAATAACAGCAACACACACCAAAATGTGATTATAATTTTTAGAAAATTATTTCAAGGCCCACTTGGAATACCTTCAGGGCCCACCAGTGGGCCCCGGCCCATAGGTTGAAAATCACTGCATTAGGCCTAATTCACACCAGAGCGGGGACGCGGAGCGGGACAGAAGTGATTTTTACCGGTGGTGGCGACAATACATGGAAACAGATCTGTCCTTCCACACCAATCGGCGGTAGTCGGGCAGTAGCGGCGCGGGAGCCGGCTCCGCTCTGCGCTGCATTTGGAAAATAGAACTCGAGCAGATTTTGGACTTCAGCAACCGGCGGTGTCCCACTCAAATGAATGGCAAAGTAGCGAGCTAGCTTTGGGAGTAGAACACAGAATAGAACACACCGGTCAAAACTAAGCAGAAAGACCTCAGTCATCTCGCTGCCGTTCCGCCACGCTCTAGTCTGAATCTGGCCTTATATGGTGCACACTCTTAAAGTGCCCCATGTGTTTTTTTCACATACAATTTCTATAACCATGTAAATTACATAGGCTTATCTTTTTCCTATAGCTAATGCCATATATAAATGCCATATATAGTGAATCAATGTCTATTTTGAGAGCCATGGAAAGGGAAGGCATTGAGATTGGCAGGTGGCATATGAAAGCACTTCATCAGCTCTGGAAGGTAAACACAGAGGCTCTGAAACACGACCTGCTGATTCAATAACGACTACACCACGTAAGGAGAAGAAGGGAATAAAAATGCTAGCATAGAAATCAATGCTAATTGCTGATCCAGTGCCAGTCAGGCATTGATGTGGCTGTATGTCTTAGCATGCAAACACAGGCTGCAGACGAGAGAATCCACCTCCGCCTTTTGAGTAGCACTTCAGCACTTCATTACACCCCACTCCCCCCCTTCCTGGATTGATTGAATTTGTGTGAAGCAAATATTTGCAGGATTTTTACGTGGCTCTGAGTCTACTGCACAATCTTTTCCACCTGTCTGCATGGGAAGCGTTATGGTAAATAGATTTTTAAAATCTTTTTTTTATGTTGGCACCAAAACAGAGAGCCTTAAGGGCGAACAGTAATCCTCTTTTGGTGGAAAAGTGCAAGAGGGCTGAACACCCACTGATAAATAAAAGCACTCTTTGAACTAGCGCTTATGGAGTCGAGTCGGGGGCTGTGCCCTGTACTCTGTCACTACGTACATAGAGCAGTGATAGCACTCCATTTATCTCACCAGATCTGCGTGCTTCTGTTCAGCTTCCTGAGATACACTTAGGTCTGGGCATAACTTCTTATTCGCTCAACGTCCAGGACCTCTAGGTGTTTCAAACCAATCAGAATTGCAGGATATTCAGAGATGTGACATAGTCAAAGAGATTAAACACAGTGGAGAAGGGAAAAAAGGGAAGTCAAACGCTAACATCGATTTGAATCTGTCGAATTTGTGAGTAGTTACGTAAAGTAGCATATCATGTTACTGTATGTGCTATGTCAGACAATTAATTTCTTCAATCACATGCAAGGATTTTTAATTTAAAAAAAACACGCCTTGGGAGATCTGACCATATGGCTATAGTAGGCCTATCAGATTTAAAAAAAAATTGGAGGAACGCACATTTCTCTCGAGAGAGCCAGGTTACTCCTCTGGGGGGAAAGAGAATACTCCCAGCATTTTCCCCTATTGTGCTGATTGCAATTATTTTGTCATCAGGTCTGACAAACCCTGGGGGCAGGCTGAAAATGGTGTGTTACACACGCATGTCATCAGAAATTGACATTTAAAGGAACAGTCCACCCTTTTTTGATTTTCACATATTTGCAGTATTTCCCAGCATTATTCATCAATATGCATATAATTGTTGTATATGTGTTTCTATTGCCTAGTTTAACAGTATAGCCAAATTAAGCGTAGCAATGCAAGTCTATGGGGGCAAACAAAACATCATCAAATGTTTATAAGTATTAAGTATTTTAAAATGAATGTAAAATTCACCAGAGTGCAAAACGGCTATTAAATCCTGTCCTGTGATCACTTGTGGCTTGATGCTAATGCCCCCATTCACTCCCAGTGATTATGCTAAGCTATGCTAATAATTCTGATCCAATAAATCTAATTACTGAAAAAACTGAGAAGAAAATGATATGCACATTCATGAATAATGGTTTGGAAATACTGTGAATATGTGAAAATCAAAAAAGGGTGGACTGTTCCTTTAAAGACGTGGTGGACACAGTGAATAGCTAATGGGTCAAAGACGTCTTTGTCATTCAGTGTTATTCAGTGGACACCTTCGGCCGACTGTAACTGCAAAAAAAACCCATGATTTTTAAATTGTTTCAAGTGAATGGATGACAGCTGAGGCTTTCATGAATTCCCTGTAACAATAAATAAATAAAAAGAGTCATGTTTTTTACAGTTACAGTCAGCAGAAGGCATTCGTTACACTGAATGACAATGCCATTTTGCACGTCTTTGACCCTAATGGGCATTGGGTTGCAATGTGTTGCTGAGGGACCTGCAGTGTGGTCACATAGCTAGTTACTACATACAACAAATGAAAAATAAAACACTTCCTGGTTAACCCGTTCAGACACACATTATATTTGCTCTTACCAGAATGGCATTGACTAAGTCGCGTAGCATAGTACTATGGTAGCTAACTTTCTCACTGACTATTAGAGCATTCTAATGGTGGAATGACTATCACAGCGTTCCAATGGTGGAATGGCTATTACAGCGTTCTGATGGTGGAATGACTATCACAGCGTTCCGATGGTGGAATGACTATCACAGCGTTCCGATGGTGGAATGGCTATTACAGCGTTCTGATGGTGGAATGGCTATTACAGCGTTCCGATGGTGGAATGGCTATTACAGCGTTCCGATGGTGGAATGACTATCACAGTGTTCCAATGATGGAATGGCTATCACAGCGTTCCAATAGTGGAATGGCTATTAGAGAGTTCCAATAGTGGAATGGCTATCACAGCGTTCCAATGGTGGAATGGCATTGCATTATGGGGCCACATCAGATAAATCAAATGAAAAAAAGGAAACCACATGAATTGTCAGCTGTATTGTTGATGTATTGTTGATTTAGAAATAATGACAACAGCACAGAGAATAAGGGAACAGTAGCGCAGAGAGAGCACTACGGGAGTATGCCGGAAAGAGAAGCACACATCCTTCTTCACGTTGTTTTTTTCTGTCTATGTACATGATGAAATATCACTGTTGTTGACAATATGTTGACAAGCCTATCCTTTCAGAAGCCGTTTGTTCACATTTGTTGGGGAACGTGGAAGACAGGGGTTAGAAAATATCCCTTTCATGCCTGACTTGACACTTGGGACAAATATCTGAAAATGTGTGAAAACGATGTGCGTTTCTCAACATGGAGGAATTGGAGGATACAGTCGACAAGCCCCCTTGGGAGGCGCTACACACTGAGGCATGAGCAAACACCCACAGGCACACAACCACACACACACTAAGGCACGCACACACACGCACGCACACACACACACACACACACAAATGCACGAACGCACGCACGCAAACACACGCACATACGCACGCATGCAGGCATGCACGCACACACATGCACGCACACACACACACACACACACACACACACACGCGCGCGCGCGCACACACACACACACACACACACACACACACACACACACACACACACACACACACACACACACACACACACATTCAGATATTGTACTTGTATTCTGAGGGAATGTTATAGGAAGAATGAAAGACAATGAGATGTGAATCTGAGAGAGTGAGAACGAGAAGAGGATTAAACACACAGAGAGCATAGTATATGAGTCTTTTGGCATGCGGATCTGAGCACAACAAATCCGCAATAACAATTTCTCAAGGTAGCCACAAAAAGCACCATGCATAGTACAAAAGCACAATCAAAAAAGTTCTGGGTTTGCTGTGAGCTATCTAGTAATTGAGAGAAATTTCAGTATGCTGCTCCTGTAAGCAGCGAGAGAGCTGCGTGCAACCAAGAATGGAGGGGTGAAGTGGTGAGGAGTGATTGTATTTGTGTGTGTGTGTGTGTGTGTGTGTGTGTGTGTGTGTGTGTGTGTGTGTGTGTGTGTGTGTGTGTGTGTGTGCACACGTGTGTGCATGTTTATGTGTGTGTATGTGTTTGCATCTGCATGTTTATATGTGTGTGTGTGTGGTGGGGATGGGAGTGTGTGTGTGTGTGTGTGTGTGTGTGTGTGTGTGTGTGTGTGTGTGTGTGTGTGTGTGTGTGTGTGTGTGTGTGTGTGTGTGTGTGTGTGTGTGTGTGTGTGTGTGTGCGTGCGTGCGCACTACACAGCAGGTCAATACCTCATTATTCTGTGTCGGGGGCAGGCTGCTTATGGATCATTTTCAGCTTTGTCCTCATATAGACAAGCAGCCATGTAATCAGGCCTGAGAGCCAACAAAGTACACATTAGGGCCAACGTGCAGTTCAATGCTTCCAGTGAACAAGCCCCTGGCCCCGGGCTGCTCCGCTGGCCTTGGCAGTGATTACGCTATCGCACCGCTCTGCTGTTGACACCGCGGGAGAAATAAGGGGGGCTGTACGTCTTCCTGAAGTGATTGGGCTGAGGCGTAAAAAGGGGCCAGATGCAGAGAGAGAGAGAGAGAGAGAGAGAGAGAGAGAGAGAGAGAGAGAGAGAGAGAGAGAGAGAGAAAGACTGAGAGAGAGAGAGAGAGAGAGAGAGAGAGAGAGAGAGAGAGAGAGAGAGAGAGAGAGAGAGAGAGAGAGAGAGAGAGAGAGAGAGAGAGACAGAGAGAGACTACACAGATTTCGGCTAACTCAGGGGTGAGTTTCTCAAAAGAGAAGTTGTTAGCCTGTTAGCAACTTCAGTAGTTGCCAATGGGAAAATGCATTGAAAACAACAAAGTAGCTAATGTAGTAAGCAACTTTGGTTTTGAGAAATTCACCCCTGGAACGGAATGGACCCTGGCATGGGAAGAGGCCATAAGGGCCAGACTGTGGGGAAAAGATTGTAGTCCACACTACGCTCCATTCCGTTCCAGGTTTTCAGCCATGCAGCCTCCATCTGGGCAGTGTATAGTAGTCACACACCAGTGCTGACAATCAAGCTCAAAATTAATGTGAGCGTGTTGGAAATGAAGGTTAATCTTGTGAAACCTGGGCTAAGTACCGTTGACTCTGGTTTGTTTTCAGGTGGCTAAAAAACAGATGGTTTTGCCGACAGTGTTTTTTGTTATGTCTGTCTAGTATATAGCGTCAGGAGTAAGAGAGGAAGGGGCCTCAAGGCAAGTGACTATGCCTACAGTGGGCCCTTCTCAAAACCTAGTGCAGTGCACTTCCAAGTGTATCAGCCTAATTAGTCACACCCAGTGATTGGATACTCTTTATTAGTCAAACCCAGTGATTGGATATTCTGTAGAGTTCACCAAAGAGTATCCAATCACTGGGCGTGACTAATTAGGCTGATAAACTTGGAAGTGCACTGCACTAGGTTTTGAGAAATACCCACTGCCTACAGTATCAACAGAGCCAAGGGTCCTTGTCCCCACTCTAAAAGAGGTGCCTAAAAACATGCCTGACAAAGGGATTTACCTCACTCTCCACTGCTCCACTCATCTGACTGTTTGTTTTGTGGGGGCTTGTCTAGGCTGCGTTTGAGGACGGAGTGGAGGATGAGAGGAGGACAGGACGAAACAGACGAAACGGACGGACGGGTGTTGTTGACGGGGGGGTTGGACGAACGGGTGGTTGGTGGTGGTGATGGTGGTGGTACCGTACGGGTCATACCTCGCATTCCCTCGAACCCGAGATGGTACACGTGCACGCCCCCGTGCCATTGGCTAGCACGTCCATGCCCTCGGGCGAGGCCGCGGGGTTGTAGCTCATGTAGTACTCCTGCAGCTGCGAGCTGAGGTTCTGCTCGGGCTCGGGGGGGCTCTTTTTCCGCCGCTTGCGGCCCACCACCACGCCGGTGGCGGCCCGCTGCCGGAAGAGCCTGGCGAGGCCCGGCAGCCGCTTCCAGAAGACGTACACCACGGTGGAGACGAGCGAGACGGAGAAGAACAGCGCCACGCTGCCCACCACCACCTTGTGGAAGGAGATGCGCTCGGGCTCCGGCGGCAGCGTCAGAGAAGAGAAGTCGTCCGGAGGGAACGTGGCCTCCAGATCGGAGGGGGGAGGAGGCGGGGGCGGCGGTGGATGTCTCCGATCAGAGCTGCTGCCTGACGAGCTGAGGCCCGGGGCTTTGGGTTGGGGCTGGGGCTGGGGCAAGGGTGGAGGGTGCACTCTGTGGGGCTTGGGGGAGGGCGTTACAGGGGGACGTAGGGGGAAGAAGTGGCTGAAGTACGGGGTGGTCTGCTCCTCAGTCTCGGTCGGCTCGGTCTCGGGCTCGGGGGTGTCGGGCTCGGTGGCCAGCAGGTAGGTGGTGCTCTCGTACATATCCGTGTCCTCGCAGTCGGGCAGGTGCCGCGTGGCCTCCAGGACCTTCTCCCCCTGCAGGTGCTTGGGCGTGCTGCAGATGATGCTGGTGTCCTTGGTGCCCCGGAAGTTCCGCATCCAGTTGACCAGCGGGCAGATGCCCGGTCCGCAGTCCCACATGTTGCCCGCCAGGCTGATGGTGGTCAGCGAGTCCCACGCCACCACCGTCTCCATGGAGACGTTGGCCAGCTTGTTGGACTCCAGGTTGAGCACCTGGCAAGGCAAGGCAAGGCAAGTTTATTTGTATAGCGCATTTCATACACAGGTGCAACTCAATGTGCTTTACAAGATTAACAAATGCAAAAAAAAGAAAGGAAACATGGAAGAAAGAAGGAATTATATTAGAGTCAAAGAACATTTAAGACATTAAGATAAAACATAAGGTAAAAGGATAATAATAAAATAAAGTTCATAAGGGTTGGAGCAGGCGTCACCCAACAGTTTTTTTCGTGCTTTTAAGGGCGCTGACCAAAATATTGTAAAACTGAAAAATGAAAAAAGGTCGCAACATGCATAGGTTTCTTTATGACACAGACGCGTTTCGGCGCTCTGCCTTCCACACACTGAGGAAGGCAGAGCGCCGAAATGCGTCTGTGTAATAAAGAAACCTATGCATGGTGCGACCTTTTTTCATTTTTCAGTTTAATAATAAAATAAAAAATAAAACAAACCTGCAGGTTGGGCAGGCACTGGAACACCACGGGGTCCAGCGTCTGGATCTCGTTGCCCGACAGATCCAGCTTCTGCAGCGTGTGCCAGGCCCAGGGCAGCCCCTGGTTGACGCCGCGGATACGGTTCCACTGCAGGTACAGGGAGCGCAGGTTGGTGAGCCGCGGGAACAGGAAAAAATTGATGCGGGAGAACTGGTTATGCTCCAGGTGCAGCTCCATGAGGCGCGACAGGCCCAGGAACATGGTGCGGGTCAGCACGCGCAGGCGATTGTAGCCCAGGTCCAGGAACTCCAGGCTGCGGCACTCCAGGAACAGCCGCAGCGGCAGGTCCCGGAGCAAGTTGGAGCGCAGGTGCAGGTTCTGGAGCTTGCGCAGGCCATGGAACTGGCCCGACTGCAGCGCGTCGATCTTGTTGTAGGACAGGTCCAGGCTGCGCAGGTTGGGCACGCCGTGGAAGGTGGCGTTGTGCAGCTGCGAGATCTGGTTGGTGCTCAGCACGATCTCCTTGACGCGCCGCACCCCTTGGAACGCACGGCTGTCCACGGCGGCGATCTGGTTGTGGTCCAGGTAGAGCCAGAGCAGCTGGTTGAGGTGGGCGAACTGGTAGGGCAGCAGCGTGCGCAGCAGGTTGGAGCGCAGCGACAGGCCCTGGCAGCCCACCGAGATGTTCTCGGGCACCTCCTGGAAGGCCAGCGAGTCGCAGTGCACGATCTTGCCCTCGCAACGGCAGCTGATGGGGCAGGTGCGCTCGCCGGCGGGGGCGGCGGAGGCCGGCAGCAGGGGCAGTAGAAGCAGCAGCAGCAGAGGCAGGGCCTGGGGCTGGAGCAGGAGACACGTCGCCAGCTGCTGCCGTCTCCTCACCAGCAGGGGACCTGCACAGATAGATGCAAGCAGAGCAGAAACAAACATGTCACGTAGAGTAGAGTAGAGTAGAGTAGAGTAGAGTAGAGTACAGTACAGTACAGTACAGTACAGTACAGTACAGTACAGTAGAGTAGAGTAGAGTAGAGTAGAGTAGAGTAGAGTAGTAGAGTAAAGTATAATTTATTAATCCCGAGGGAAATTAAGGTGCCCAGTAGTATACATAAATAAACACATACATGCGCACGCACACAGAGACACGCGCATGCACGCACGCACGCACGCACGCACGCACGCACACACACACACAAGTGATTTTGCTGTGTCTGCAAGGCATACTACAATGCACACATGTCTGTGACAGTTACGTCACACATTGCTGGGCAAACACATCTCATTACACTGTAGCATATGCAGGCGCGTGTGCACACTCATACACACACACACACACACACACACACACACACACACACACACACAGTACTTTTGTAACGCCATAGGGGACTCTAGTACCTCTCTCCACACTGGAAGACACAGACATTACACCACAAAAAGATATTCACATTCCCACCATACTATATCAAAGATCACATCAGGCACCAGGAGGATGCATCACCAATAACCCTCAAAGAAAACTCACAGTTTGCCAGTCCAGATCCATCAACCCCCAACTCTGACTGCGTTCAAAAAGCATCTCAAGGCACATCTCTTCACAGAGGCCTATGGTCCTCAAGCCTTCTCTCATCCCCTCATCTTCCCCTCCTTAACCCTTCCCTCCTCCTCTTTCCCCAATTTCTTAGCCAAAACTCCTTTTTGTAAAGCCACTTTCCATGTTTCCATGGATGATTTTCTTTTACAAGTAATGTTTATTTATTATTACAAATAATTAAAAAAGGAATTTGCAGGGGCGAATAGAGAGTACATAGCCTACACATGCGGTATCTATCACAGTACAGGACAGCAGCCAAATACTGTACACCAGTGGAGTGATTCTCTAATTCGGCTACACTTTTAAGTCCGTGGATTTTATTTGGCAATTCCACTAACTATTAACTGCATCCAATGATGTTTTGGACATTAGAAAACATTTATCTTTCATATAATACAGAAAGTGTAGACATAGCATTATTTCCCTCAGCAAGAATGAATATTTAATACTGGTTTTGGGCGTTTTCATGCCGTCCTGTTTTCCAAATGTCAGATTCAGTCTTCATATTAGCATGTAAAGAAACTTGTTTTGCCCAAGACGATTGCAAATGTTGATTCACAGTAATCATCACAATATGACAAAACTGTCAGAAAGACCACTGTCCTTTCCATTATACATGAAATTTGCCATTTTGTGTGTGTCCACGAAAACTGTGTTAACCGTGTCACGGTCTGAAACCTCCTCCATAAATCAGTAATGGTTTGGTCTTAGGCCATACGAATAACATCACGTGATGTCATAACCTCTTTGGCAGGATACGGGAAGACTTTTTGGTAAATTTTGAGCTCCATCCTTCCATAATTTAATCTATTCTTTTTCATGTTCTCATAGCGGGAAAATTGCCTGTCAACTGTGTTATCAACATATTCATAAGAATCTGAATTAGAAATCACATGTAGAAAAACACAGATAAAGTATACAGATACATGAATTGATTAAGGTGTTGTGGTGGAACTTCTGAGGTCCTCAGTTAGCACAACACCATAAAAATGGCTGAAATGTCAAGCCGTGTTACCGTCAATGGTGTTACAATTAAGTATGACAGTCAGGGTTGCCAGATGAGGCTGATGATTTCCAGCCCAAAAAATGTTCAAAATCCGCCCTAAAAACCCGCCCAATTCTATTGATTTATATGGCAGTGGGCAGGTTTTTCTGATAGATGCCATTTTTACCCGCACACGGCCATCCTAAGCAGCCCAATTGGGCGGGAACCAGCCCAATCTGGCAACACTGATGACAGTTGAGGAGGAGTATGTTTTTGCCAATTTATATCCATATTGACAGACAAACAAACAAAATAATTTGTGTTCTAGGGAGATGGGTTTGTCTGTTCTGTTTTTTCTCCTAAAAAAGTGCCGACTTGTTCCCCTGCACTGTTGACCGTAACACAGTTGAGTAACAAGGTTCACTGTTTTGAAAGTGTTTTTGCGCTATTGATCCCTTATGTGTTGGAAAAATCCTATGCACATACACTAGGGATTATCTCTGGAGAAGGAAGTCTTGTGTAAGGAGGGTGACTATATTCAAGTCAGACGTTACAGGGATTTATGATGAAAAATGTGTCAGTCTGTATCACAGCTCAACAATCACATTTTCTATATCAGTTGCACAGATTAATGACAACATTACTGCTAAGGGACATAAGCACTTTCAAACATATATTGTTTCAACTCTGTAGTATTTTTATATATGTTTGAAATTACATAGTATTTGTCCATAACACTGTTGACAAAATAATTAAGCAAATGTTCGCTTTCATTACAGTATTTATCAAATGATTTAAGATTAAGCTTGGCAATTTGTTTGTTTGGAAACTTAAATATATACACTAGGGCTGTCCCGACTATTCGACGTAATCGATTACGTCGATTGCGTAAATAAGTCGGCGTGTTCAACATACTGTCGATTGCGTGATTTGCGCAAATTTTTTTTTTTTTTTTTTTTAACGATTTCCGTTTTTGTTAAAAACGATTTGAATTACGATTTCCTTAGCATTTTCCTCCTGGAGTAAATACATCCTATAGAGAAAACCACAAGTGCTTGAAAGACTAACTTGGGTTTGGGAGCGATATAAAAAACCTTCAGAGAAGGGACAGTTTTAATGAGTTAGGTGGCAGGCCTTCATTGACACAGCAGAGGAGACATCGGGCTGCATATAGAAATAATGAATGTGAATATAGACATACATGTGTAATATGTTGTTCAGCCCTTTTAATGGGAGGAATTTTGAAAAACTGGCCCTGTGACCAGCACCCCTCATGTAGAATGTGTACGCCTGTGTGGGGGAAAAGGCATAGCCTACCCTCTTAGACCCTTTTTGTCTATGCGTTAACAATTTCACAGTGCTCTTAAATTCTTATCTCTGCTCCTATTTTGTTTTATTATTTTTTTCATTACATAGACCCCTGCATGAGGGACGAATGAAACTGTGTTGTAAACATAAATGATTCACTGTACTGTATTTTTAAAATATAAATGACAATGTACTACTATATACACATGTCATGGGTAAAATCTTATGTAGCCTTGTTTGTCAAAATATAAGTGGCTGAAATGTAGGCCTAGGCCTATAGTTTCTCCATGCGCCAATGTCATACTATACTCATTGTTTTGCATTTACGCTAAGTGAATAAGTGATTTGAACTGAAACAAATAGATATATTAGGCCTGTATTTATTAGTCTGTGACTAATTTACCTTTAGAAATCATTGTCCTAATAGGCCCTAGGTGCACTCTGCTTTATTTGTCTATTATTTTTCAGGTCAAAATTAAGTGGCATATCACAGTTTTTGCCTTCCAAAAAAAATAAAAAATAATCGCGACTATTCGAAAAAAAATAGTTGATAGAATAATCGGGAGAAAAATAATCGTTAGGGACAGCCCTAATATACACTATGTAAACATCTAGGTCATTTAAAAAAAATACTGATAATTGACATTTTGCTTTTTCCAAAAGCGTAGGGGAATAGTAGAATCACTCAGTGGTTCTCAAACTTTTTGTGTGAAGTACCACCTGAGAAAGTATTGAGCTCTCCGAGTACCACCTTGACAACCAACATTAGAAGGTCGCAGTAAAGGCCTTCCACATTCACTTTTGCCAGTCAATACAAGGTCACATCCAGTGCGAGTTTGTTTTTAACTTTCTTGCTTGCCTTCTGCATTATGTTTTCAGATTCATACAATTCAATATTACAAAATGTGAGACCAAAGAGACATTTTCAACTGCAACAACTTGATCAGCCTTCAAATCAATGCACAAAAAAATAATTCTTCCAAGTACCACCAGAGATGTCTCAAGTACCACCAGTGGTACACGTACCACAGTTTGAGCACCACTGCTGTACACCACAGCATGGGAAGCACATGGGACATATAGCCACAATGACAAAATGATGCAGGAAACAAAAATCATATTGCGCCATGAGACCTGTCACAGTCAGATCAGTCATGGAAAATCCTTCTGCAGCGCTTTCTTTGCCATAAGGTTAGGAGCCGCCGGCACCATACAGTAGTGCGACTCAGTTGGACATGGTGGCCACAGCAACCAAATGTGCACATGTGACAATATAGGAACATTCACTCAACATCAAGGCTATGCCACAAGACCTGTCACAGTTCAGTCACAGCAAATCCTTTTGCAACCCCTTCTTCGCCACAAGTATAGTAGCATGGGCATCATAGTCAGACTCAGCGGGACATCACTGTTCCACAGTAGCCAAATGCACACAGGAAACTATGACTATTCACTCAACATCAAAGTATGCCACAAGACCCGTCACAGCTCACTCAGTCACAGGAAATCCTTCAACCACACTTCCTTTGCCATAAGGTTATAGTAGCATTGGCTCCATAGTAAGACTCGGTAGGACATCCTTTTTTGTACACTCAAACCACATCCAATATCTAGAAATGCTGCCTGCCACACGCTAAAAAAAAAAAAAAACCACACCATCAGTGACAGAGAGCCCTGTCAGTCTGTCACAGCTAGAAACACATTTAGTCACAGGAAAGAAGTATACTGCCCTGCCACAGAAACCTCTGTGAGTCACAGCAACAACACAAAAATAAATAAATATAAAAGAAACGAAAATCAATTACGTGAACCACTGTATGTGGAAAAAAAGGGGGGGAAAGCAGAATGCCTCTCTCTCTGAGCTTTAAAAGAGGTACGGCATCAAAGCGCGGAAAGAAACCAAGGCAGTCAAAAGCAGCCACGTGTTTTAGATCCCCTCAGATTGCCGAGTACAAAGTGCACCGGTCCCCTCCCCCCCTTCTCCCCATGGGATGGTCTCCAAAGGTACAGCGTCTAAATTAGCTCACTCTATTATAGGGCACATTGCATCGCCTGCTATACACAATACCTGATAGATAAACCACAGATATAGAGATATGAATATAAAAAAACACCACCACAATACCCTCCCTGTTAGCATTATGCCTGATGAGGGATGAGGTTACTTCCTGGGTAAATATCAAACCCGCACAACACCACCTGCAGTCTCTGTTTGATTATTTGTGTAGCCGCAAATAGGCTTGCTAGTTTCTTTCTGTCTTTCTTTCTTTCTTTCTTTCTTTCTTTCTTTCTTTCCTTCTTTCTTTCTTTTTTTGCTGTTGTTGTCGTTGCTTGTTGCTTGTCCTGTCGCCTTTATGGCAGCTTTGAGTAATGACGGAACAATTACATGTTGCTCAGCGGCCTCGTCTCCGGCGCTCGGGGAGACTTGCTGAAACAAGCGGAGATAATGCGAACTCTGTGAGGTGTGGACAGCAGGATGTCTTGGCTTGCCGCAGTTTTAACTGCCTAGTTACGACGACCAGAGACAGACAAGGCACCATTTTTCCTTAAAATTACATCCCATATCCCAGTGAGGGGGGGGGGGGGGGGGAAAGCAAAAGCGAGTGTCTGGGACTGTTTGGCCGGCCATCCATCCGTCCGGCCCACCCACCCCCACCTACGATAACTGCCTTGATAAACGAGCGTCTCTCCCCGTGCGTCACCGGTCGTTTTAATCAAAAATAAAAAACGATGCTGCAGTCGCCTCCCTGGAGAGAGGAGCCTTCACACAGATGTCCTTTTAACAGAGACGTCTCTCTGTTAAAATGTTACGGGCACTGCTGTTGCTGTGTGTGTGCGTGTGTGTGGGTGTGTGTGTGTGTGTGTGTGTGTGTGTGTGCGTGTGTGTGGGTGTGTGTGTGTGTACGTGTGTACATGTTTATGTGTGTGTATGTGCCAATGTTACGGGCACTGCTGTTGCTGTGTGTGTGTGCGTGTGTGCGTGCGTGTGTTTTTGACAGTGTGTGTGATGGCATGTGTGGCGTTCACCAGCCTCAGCCCCAGACACAGCCCCGGCCCGCCTCACAGTCAGCATGGTTCCAGCGCCAATTACACGGCTGAACGGGGAAACGCAGAGGCAGCATTGCTTTATTCAGACTGATTTCTACTGCCACCGCCTCCCTCGCTCGGTCCCTGCGCTCGTCTTCCCCCTCTCTCCCTCTCTGCCTCTCTGCCGCTCTCCATCTCCCCCTCCCTCTCTCCATCTCCCCCTCCCTCCCTCCCTCACTGCCTCACTTGCTCTACTCACTTGTTCCCAGTGTTGCAAGATTGGGCTACTTGGGATGGCCGTCTGCGGGTAAAAACATGAAAAATTGTCCATTTGGCGTTTTTTTCTGCAGTTTTGGGCCCATGGAAATCAATGCAATTTCTTGAAATTGGGCGGAATTTAGCACATTTTGGTGGGTTTCAAGAACCTTTTGGGCAGGATTTGATCAGACAGCATCTGGCAACAATGTTAGCTCCCTTGCTCACACAGCAGCCGTGCCTCTGAGGTGGCTGTATGATGACTGAGGTAAGGCAGCTGCTGGAGTGGTTTGTGTGTTGGCAGTGACGGTGGCAGTCATGGGTAAGCGTTTAAGGGTGTCAGACTTGTAGCCCTGTGAGGATGTCAGGATTTCTCCCAATAAACACACACCTGTGTGAAAAGGCTGTAGTACAATGTGCATCACAGTCATGGGTAAGCAGTTTAGGGCGTCAGACTTGTAGCCCAAATGTTTCCGGTTCAAGTCCCGACCCGCCACGTTGGTAGGGGAGGAGTAATGAACCAGTGCTCTTCCCCATCCTCCTCCATGACTGAGGTACCCTGAGCATGGTATTGTCCCGCTGCACTGCTTCTTTGGGGCACCAGTGGGTGCTGCCCCCTTATACGGGTGAGACACATGTATAAATGCAATTTCGTTGTGTGCAGTGCGCACTTGTGTGCTGTGTGAGTGCTGTGTCACAATGAAAATAGGCTCATTTCCTACGTGGACAACTACGCCAGTCCAACCATACTCCACGTCACACGGTTTGTAATGGAAACTACAGCACCACTAAGCTGGACACGACACGACGCGGCACGGCACGGCACAGCCACAGCCACATCCAGGTTGTACTGTATGTGGAAAAAACCTTAATAATGGGAGTTGGAGCTTCCCAGGTGTGCTTTCACTTTCACTTCACTCTGCTGGAGGAAGGAATCAGAGTTGCCGGCCACACAGCGTCCCCAGCGTGTCACTTCCTGTCCTCTGACAGGTTTGTGCGCACTGATTGTATGCTAGCCTGGGCGAATAGCCGACTGTTGACTTCATCAAACAGTCTGGCAAAAGCTAAGAGGAATCCGTCTCCGTTGAGGGTGGGAGATGGTCTGATCTTACTCTGTCATTTAAATTCATTGGAGTTACGAATTCAAATTAAAACCCATATTGTGCTTTATTAGCATGACTGTTACGATATAGCGTCGCAAGAGCATACAAATA
>NC_085867.1:48261735-48271735 GCF_034702125.1 Engraulis encrasicolus
ATATTTGTATGTGTATATCATTCCATTTTCAATATTACATATCCAATTACTCCACGTAGGCTATTTCATATGCGAGGTGTAAACATATAAGGAGATTCTCTCAATGCACCTCACGCCTGTATTTTATTCATATGACAACTTAGTCATTGACATGACATATTGCCTTAAAACAAACGTGTAATTATGAATTCACACTAATAACAACAGAAGACGATACACAGTGCAAACAGGACAGCATGAAGTGCCCTTGAGCAAGGCACCTATAGCTTCCCGGAGGGCGCTCAGCAGGCAGCCAACTTGCTACCCTGTGACCCATGTGGCCCTCCCGTATTGGTATTGGGGGCCCTATTGTGAGCTTCCCCAAGGGGACCAAAATGGGGCTCCAATAAGTGGTCTTGCCCTTGGGCTGTTAACAACAGTAGACAATACACAGTGCTAACAGGACAGCATACTCCATACACAATATGTAGGCTGCTCTATATACCTTAAAGTGATAGCCTATTGTTTTATTTTGTATTATTATTATTCCTTGGCCATGTTTGGATAGGACTGCGGTGAGGACAGGGCCGGAATAACGCACAGGCTAGGGACCCCCTCCTGCCAGGGGGGCCCTGATTGGCCAGAAGTGAATAAAAAGCAGAATTTTGACCCAATGCAACATTGAAAAATGTATCTATTGTGTTCAGTACAGTTGGTAGACAAGTTGCCCTCAATTCCTAGCTCGTAATTATGACATTGTCTATGTAATTTTCCTGACAAATTTGCCTTTCAGCGGGCCCCACAACAACCTGTTGTTGCCTAGGGGCCACGGGCCATGTTAAAATAATCCGGCCCTGCGGTGAGAAGACAGAAATTGAGTGGGAAAGGAGAGAGAGATTGATGAGGTATGGGAGTGAGTCAGATGACAGATGAACCTGCTTCCCTCCTGGGTAGGCTACCAGGACCAGAATGCAATATACGTGCTGTGTAACCTACCTCCTGTTGTTTACGCCACCGATTTCCTCACCTACACGCATCGAGAGTACATTATTAAAACTACCAAACCACAGGTGTTATTGTGCTTTGTGGTTTGATGCATGTCTCCTGTACCAGTGCGTGGTGCTTGGACCATTTTAACTTTTCAATTCAACAATTTTCGGGCATCTCTGAAGCCATCTTGCCTTGGTAAATGGGACCTTGACTCAAAACCTCCCTCTGCAATATCTTGTCTGACAAAAGACAAAAACAAGGAGAGGTACGACCTGCAGAAAACAATATAACCTGAGTGAAACTGAGAGTGCAGAAAACAAAAAAAGAAAGCCTTATATATACTATAAAAAACAGGCTGGAATACTTAGGCTACTGTATCTACGATCTCAGTAATACTAACATGCATGAAAAATGTGTTGATTCCCATGGCGTATCGACCCCCCTCACGCACACACACACACGCACACACACACACACACACACACACACACACACACACACACACGCACATGCACACACGCACACGCACACGCACACACACAAAAACAAACACACACACACTCCCATCCTTGTCTCTGGAGATTAAGTGTCTGCGTTTAGTGTGTCATGTGTCTCTGTACCAACAGTGAGAATGATGATGAATTAAACTGAATAAATCTTCCCGCTGACATCTCCCTCCTCCTGTCTGCATACAGATGGAGCCTATGTAGGACATACGGTACCTTACACGGTGAAAGAATGCTGAGTTAATTCATCCGATTGTAGTGTTAAATGCAACTATTCGAGTTTTGAATTAGCACTTTGAAGCAATATACAGTATGTATGTTCTAAACCAGTGTTAAATTTGACTCACTAGCTGTTAGTTCAACGCTCAAATAGTGTTGCTTGCAACCATTTTGACAGAACAGTGCTGGATTAGCACTGCATTGTTTAAACATAGGCCTACAAACTACATGTATGTAGGCTACTGATCTGCTCGGGGTTTTATATATACTGTACCTACACTGTAAAAAAATTATATGAAATGAATTTAAATCTTGATTGTAAGTTGTATGAAAACTTAAACGAAAGTGAAAAGCCAAAGGAGTTGTGTGTTGTTTGAGCTCAAAGCTGCAATTCAAAGCTTCACTCAATTTACAATAAGGATTTGACTTGAAATTCTGAGGCAGCTAGTATTTTCTTTCAGGGGAAGTATGCTACAGTACACAGAAAAGACTAGATCAAAGAAGGTGGATCTACCAAGCAGCAACACTCAATACAACGTCCATTGCAACATGATTTTCGGCCGCGGCCGCCATTCTGGAATAAATATCGGACAAATTACATTGGAATGCATTGGGAATGTGTACAGGATTTCTACATAATACGGTAAAACTACATCGATATAACTATCGGAAATTCTTCAGTTATGAATGCTTATACCATCTCATGTGTTTTTTCAGCACAATCAGTGCAGAACTTGAGTATCTATAAGGCTAAAGTTGCCAAAGTAGCTAGCCATATTGTGCTAACTTTAGCATTAGATCCGCGGTCTTTCCTATGGCCAAAGAACGTTGCTATGGCTACTGGTCATAACAGAGTGGCGTACGTGACCATAGATGTGTATAGAAGAAGTCTTCTATGCACATCTATGTACGTGACTACCTGTTCATTCCAGAATGGCGGATTTGACTCAAAACGCCCTCTATTCACTGTTTCCCATAAAAGACCTGAGTGTTGCTTCTTGTTAGATCCACTTTCTTTGACTAGATGCTGTATTATATTGGTGTTTCCTTTTGCTGCATCTCAACCTTTTACATTACATTACATTACATTTCATTTAGCTGATGCTTTTATTCAGAGCGACTTACATACTATTTTCCAGGGTATTGGTTACAGTCCCCATGGAGCAATGTGGGGTTAGGTGCCTTGCTCAAGGTCACTTCAGCCATGGTTGCAGGTGTAGGGAGAGGTCAGGTGGGATTCAAACCTACAACCCCCGGATTGAAAGACCAACTCCCTAACCGTTAGGCCACGGCTGCCCGTGAAAGGGAGGAAGGTCCTAGCTTGGAAACTACTATGTCTTGTGCAGGCAATCCGATCTGAAGGGAACAGCAGGGAAACTCTGGCTTAAATCTTCACTTGAGCTTGGGATCTCAACCACAGAACAGGGGAGGCAGGGCAAGACATAATTAAACAAATGGAAGCTTGTAGTTTGTTCTCCCCCATATCGACACGAGCTATACCACCAAGCTTATGATAGAATTTTAAATATTTTTAAATAGTTAGATTGACCTTCTGAAAATGAATAAATGTTTAAACAGACACTTTCTCAATTGTGATACAGTCTGGCAATAGGCATGCCAGGATGTTCCTTGGAGAAGGAACAGATTGTCTGTCAAGTTTTTATGAGACCACCAGCTGCTTACAAATCATCTCTTTTGGGCACAAGCAGGTGTTGCAGCTGGTCACTTACTCCCACTCACTCAGTCCTGACAACTTCCACAAAGTACACTATACACTGAAGTAAACATTAGTGAAGCTAGCCAGGCAATAAGTATGACTATAGTGCTGAATGGAGTAATTGCAGTCCCTACTCAGCGTAATGAATAATACCAAAGTGCTCTACACAGCCACCTCCCTGACACCGAGTAGGTGTGGGAGCACAAACATTTCCATGACATGTTGCCATCCTGAACTGAGTGAAGTGCGCTACTACAATCATGAGAAAAACGACTTTGTTATGGCCTGCCCTAGCCTGATTATAATCGACGTTCAAATCTCGTCGAGACTTGGTCTGACCAAGAGCATAACAATTATCATTTCCCAAACGGCATGGTTGACCCACCTTCCTTGTTTTGCTTATGGTTGTTTGCTTCCCGACAGAGTGAAAGGAGTTCCCCTATTTTCGGGAACTCAGAAAGTACTTGCATTGCTGTTGACCTGACCAGTTGCAAAGCCGAAGGTTGGCTAAACCCGCCCTACCGTGGCTCTAACGCAGTGTTCCTCAAACATTTGTAGACCAAGGACCACTTGCTCCCCCCAAAAATGTTCAGGGACCACCTGACAACTGAATTGACAGTTGACAGGTGCTAATTTGACATTGCTAATTTCGATGCAGATCACTAACTTTTTATTCACATTTACAAGCATGTCTTATTGAGGTGAAAATATTATTTCAGCTATGTTTGGCTTTGTAATAATGTTACAAATATACCCTACTGCTAGCTTGTCTTGGAAAAGTAGAAGTCCTCTCCTGGACCACCTGAGCTCTGTCGCGGACCACCGGTGGTCCCCTGACCACACTTTGAGAATCGCTGCTCTAACGGTAGGGTGCTGGGCTGCTACGCCGGTGACCCGAGTTCGATTCCGGCCCTCCTGGGTCCTTTGCCGACCCTTCCTTCCCAACCACTCTCTCTCCCCATTCATTTCACTCCTTCGCTGTCCTATCGCAGAAAGGTAGTCATAAATGACTGAACACCCCCCCCCCAAAAAAAAAAAACCCCAAACAAACAAAGAACTAGAGCCATCTTCCACCAGTTCAGACAAAAACATGGCTGGATACAAGAGGTGGTAACCACCAATGTGGAAACTGTAACCACTGTGGCAACATGAGAAGAACAAACTCATTCTTGGATGTAAAATCAGGCCAGGAATATACAATACGCAGTTTTATCAACTGCAACACTACTTTCGTTGTTTACAGACTTGAATGTCCATGTGGATGCTTCTATATAGGAAGAACAAAGCGGAAACTGAAAACAAGGTTGGCAGAACATAAATATGCCATCAGAACCGCTAATCCCAATTATCCCATGGCCGTGCACTACAAAGATGTTGGACATGGTAGCTGTGACACATTAAGGATCTCTGGCATAGAACACATCAAAAAAACAATCAGAGGGGGGGACAGGTTGAAAAAACTGCTACAGCGGGAATCCTTTTGGATATATACCCTAAAGGCAACAACATATCCAGGACTTAACCTTGAACTGGACTTCTCCCCTTTCCTCTGAGATGTGATTGATATTTATATATGTGTTTATGATTTCACAAAAATATGCCTTTTCCTACTGCTGCTGAACTACTAACTGTTGAAAAAGATCATTATGATTATATGTGTATTATTTGTTACTGTGAAGCTGGGGTTTACTTAACCTAACACATCTATTGTATTTTACTTACTTATGGTGTTCTTCTTTCTTCTTCTTGTTGTGATTTTTATTGGCGGTTGGCATACGCAATGTTGCATTACCGCCACCAACTATATAACAATAGGTGCATTCGATATGTGTCAACGCATGCATGCGCATTTAGACAGCAATGCACCCTGGATGGAAAATGCTGCATGACGGTTAGATTTCCTGTCAAACTTCGAAATTTCGTCGACGTTGCGTTGACAAGGTGCCATGTCTCGCTCACGTGCTTATTGCAACTACAAGGGGTGGAGCTTCGACGGAGGAATGACAAAAGAAAGAAAAAAAAAGAAAAGAAAAAGAACGGGAGAATGGATAAATGAAAGAATAGCAATGGGTAGAAATAAAATAAATAAACAAACAAAATTAAATAACTCACTACTTAAATGTAGTTAACTAAATCCTATCATAAAGTCCTGTGTTTTTAAGGAACTTAAACACAAATCTCCACGCTGACGGCAAAGAGAAGGAAAATAATTTCTCTAGAGAGAGCCTGGTCTCACCCAGTTCTCTAATCTCCACTAGTAAAATATACCTTTCCCTGCTGTATGCTTGGCACTGTAATAAAACGTGATTGACAGTCTACATTTCCCTACAGTTGACACATTGACCTGTGGCATGGTTGCCAATTATATGAAGAGTGTGGTTCAACCTGGTATGCCCTATTCTTAGTCTTGTGATGATTTGCTCTTCCCTGCGACTCCAACTACACTGTCGTCTAGTGGGGACCTGTTTTTGTACAGAGCGTAGGAAGCTGCCCTTACTCTCCCTGTCCCACTGCCCCTGCCATACCCCTATCATTTTAGAGACTATAATGTGCTTCACTTCTGCTTTACTAAGTGGAATGTTCAACTGACCCTCAGCATTTAGAGCATCCTTAGCTAGCTGGTCTGCAACCTCATTCCCTGCAATATCAGAATGAGATGGAATCCACAGAAAATTAACTACAATGCCTTGCTGGTGCAGTCTAAAAAGAATTTGAAGGACATCATAAAGTAAATCGGGTCTACACACTGACTTGCCGTGCAGGATACTAGACAATGCTGACAAGGAATCAGAGCAGATAACATTACATCTGGTTTTTACATCTGCAATCCATTCTAACGCAAGGAAGATTGCAAATAACTCTGTTGTAAAAACTGCAAGGTGGTCAGAGAGCCTTTTCTTAATCTCTGTCTTGTACTTTGGGATAAACACTGCAGCTGCAGTCTTCCCAGTTTCAGGGTCTTTTGACCCATCTGTAAAAAACTGAACCCCTTCATGATATTTGTAGCGAATATGCCTGTTAGTCAAGTATTTCAATTTTAACTACCTCAAGGTCCACTGTAGGCATAGTAAAAAGCCAGGGTGGAATAACAGGCAGTGGTACCACACAGCTGTGGGCCAATTTGGTTAGGCCCAGCTTTTCCGCTTGGCCATTCCCAACCCATCCAAAACTTTCAAACTTTGCCTTGCCATGTTCCCAGCATTGATTCAAAATGTCCTTGGTAGGGTGATCCTCTTTATGACCTTGCAGGTTCGTCCAGTACACCATAGCCAGCTTATAAGTGAAAGTTGTAGCACTAGACTGATGAATTGTAATTTGCAAATCATGTGACTTGTGTCATGTGACCAACCTGATTGTTTTAAAAAGTGGCATACATGTGACCTGCTCTTGATACGCCCTGAAGAAGGCCATAAGGGCCGAAACGCGTAGGCATTGTAGCCTAATAAAAAAGTAAAAAAAATTGCAACCTTGAGTGCCTCAGCATCTGTCTTCCTGGACCAAGTTTGAGAGCCCCTACACTGATGAGCACCAAGGAAAAAAGGTGAAGACCCAGAAGCACTCAAATTACCTACTTGTGTTTGGAACAAACAACTAGACTTTGTTAGTAAATTCAAAAGAGTAATACCTATCGTCCTGGGGTCCGTTTTTCGATTCTTGTCGTTGCTAACCGTCTTAAGACCGTCTTAAGACCGTTTTACCATTCCCTTGGATTTAGTGGTGAGCGTCGCTGTCGAGAGAGAGTTGAGTCGCTCTTACGAAGCACGTTGCTACCGTCGTTAGCAAAGATGCCTTCGAGATACGGACCCCTGCCTGCTTGCCTGCTTGCCTGTCTGTCTGTCTATCTGCCTGTCTAAATAATATTTGTAAGCGTTCATACAGTAGTTGTGCTCAGGGTCACACACTCATCCCTAACAACTCAAGTAAAGTGCACAGCACAAATGCTGTTGGAATTATGCAATACCCTGTAGGCACTTCACTTTCATCACACTTCTCCGCCAACTTGTAAAGGATGTCTGTATATATACTTCTCATGAACCTCTTGAGCAGACCTGACCTGAATGTTGGATGAGTTCAGTGGTCTTTGAGCTTTTTCTCAATACAAGAACTCCTCAGCAGTAATAAGGAAGTTAACGGGCTAAAATGGAAGAAGCCATAATGTTTCTGTTCATGTGGTTGAGCTGTTGAATGGTAATGATGGCCTCTGGCTGTTTGCATTCATGCCAATGGAGCGATTGCAAAAATGAATAAATAACCTCCAAGTTTTATAAAACCATTTGTGGGTGGACAAATTGTAGCAAATAGGCAGAGGGAAAACATAAACATGACTTACATAATGTGTTATGCACACAACAATGCCTACTCTATGGCGAATATAGAAATAAATGCCTACATATTCATGTACATATGCATTCACAAAAACATGCAAACACACTTAAGGTATGTGCACACAAACACACGCTACGTGTACACACGCACGCATGACCCCCCCCCCACACACACATGCACACGCAGGCACGCGCACACACACCAAACACCCACACACACACACCCATGCGCACACACATATTGGATATGCTATAACTTTAGATTAGAATACAGTCAAACTTGCCAGTAGGGATCAAGGTGTGATTCCGGCCTGGTCACAACCAGGGGCGGAGCTACAGGGGTGGCTAGGGGAGCAATTGACCCCCCCGAAATCTGATTGGCTACCCCAACTGCCCCCCCAGATGATTGAAGGCACCGCAAAAACATTTGCAGATTTGAAGTCTTTGACTACGATGTTCCTCCTCTACAGTGGATGGTGCAATGCACGTCCTGCCTCACAGCCCCTTTCAAGTCAATGGATGTGTGTAGCAGTAAACCGGCTGTGTGTGTAGCTATGGTGAAAGAAGAAGAACTAGGAACCACTGAGTGAAACAGAAAAGCATAGTCGCGTTCTTTGTTCATATTCTTTGAGAAAAGGCTGCGCTTGTGATTCAAAACTCATGAGATGGATTTTATTCTTGACTGGACTGACATATATCGGTGGGTAGGCTGCACAAGCACTGTTCATTCATGAAAGAAACTGGTCAATCGATATCCGTTTCATGAATCAGAATGAAGGACAAGTCATTGCTTGTCACGAAGGGCAGCTAGAAGCCAGCATGACTGTAAATAGACAATTGCAGGTGGGTGAAATTGATGCTTTTAGGTGTTAATTTCTGTGATTTCATGCCCATGTCTGCTGAAAATGCTGCTGATGAAAACGTAAAACTGTTTCAGTCTTTTCTATGTCCATGTAGAACTTTCTGATTTATGAAACCAGTATCTTTGATCAGAGCCGTTTGCCCGTGTCATAATAAAATGCATAGATAATTCATGACCGATGTAGTACTAGTCAGTAGCCTAACTACATAGACTACAGCCTCAGGGCAGCAGACAAGTGTAAGGATTTGATCTACAGTAGCCTAAAGTTATGGCTATAATAATCACAGACTGGTTGGCTTTCATCTGTAGTCCCTGGAAGTTTGATGTTGGAAGTGTGTGTGTGTGTGTGTGTGTGTGTGTGTGTGTGTGTGTGTGTGTGTGTGTGTGTGTGTGTGTGTGTGTGTGTGTGTGTGTATACGTATACAGTATAAGACAAAAAATACCAGTCATGACATGTCAACCCAAGACAAGACCAACAGCCATAAGACAATGTGGAAATAAATAAAAAATGAGTAAACACGACATAAACAGGTTGGCTGTACATGACTCGTTCTGTCTATAAACCATTGCCCCCCTGAAATACACTTGGCCACCCCCTTGCTACCCCAAGGATAAAAGTCTAGCTCCGCCACTGGTCACAACTGAGTACAGTAGATACCTCCCCACTTCCCTCACATACACCCACCTTCCACAAGGACACCCACCAACTAACCCCAATCTCCCACTAACTTCTTGTCCCTCTTCACTGCACTTCATCTCCAATAAAGGCACAAAAGCCCATACAAATATATGAAAAACTAGAAGTACTCAGAGAGTACAAACCTCCGCCAAGGCCATGGGCTTACATCCTTTTTTTTCATTCCAAGTCATTCTTTCTTTCTGCCTTGTTTTTATGGTGTTAGAAACTGGAATGTCAAAATTCACCCTATCCCACAATGGGATCGTGGTCCGGGCCACCACCACAATTTAACCAGTCGTTCCTTTTGTCATTTCCAACAACTCCACAAAATTTCATCAAAATCCGTTCACAACGTTTTGAGTTATCATTTATCGTGCTGCCTGGCAAACAGACAAACAAACAAACCAGCGCGACGGGAAACATAACCTCCTTGGCGGAGGTAACCTTTTTCAACTTGGGGCCCACTTGAAATTGTCAAAAATGTTCGGGGCCCACCTCTGGCCCACTTGGAATACCTTCAGGGCCCACCAGTGGGCCCCGGCCCATAGATTGAAAACCATTGAACTAGAGTCTCAGGACTCATCCTGTCAGCACATGGCATGCTGTTTCTCCCTAAGCCAGAGAGAGACGGGCAAACCCTGTGTATGAGCTGTTGAATTTGTGTGTAGAGTTGAAAAACACACACAAGGGTCCAGAATGTTCATAACTGACGGACAAAAAAAA
>NC_085867.1:48279235-48304235 GCF_034702125.1 Engraulis encrasicolus
CCGTGATGGGCACACGGAAGTGCTTTCTATATTCCCACAAAGCACTGTGTTAACTCTAGCATTTACATACCAAATGCTAATCCTAAACAAAATAATGCTATAGCAATTTCAGTTGTGTCCTGACCAAAACATTCCCTAACCTTAACCTGTCATTAAAGACATATTTTTGAGAAATACCTTTTCCAGTTGGTTCATCAAAATTCATATAATGAATGAAAGTTAACTAACCCTAACCCTAACCTGTCAGTAGGAAATGTTTTTATTTTATTTTTATAAAATATTTGAAATTAGAGAAATCCTGAGAAAACACAAGACTGTGGAAACATAGAGCTGTGGGAGTATAGAGAGACCACTTCTGTGTGTCCATCACAGAAAATAAGTCTGTGTCCAGGAGCACGGAATTTTTGGAGATCATGTTGAGTGTTACAGTACTTGCACAGTACTGATGATGCAGAATCCATTCTGTAGTAGCCTACAGTAGCTGTAGCCTCTCTTCGCAACTCCTGCTTTGTCTGCCTACCTACATGGTCGCTGGTGGCGCACGACAAGTTACAAAAAATGTGGGGTGCACGAACTCGCGCCACGGCAGCTCGCGCCACGGCGTGTGACGTCATTTTGGGTCACGTGACGGCGCGCGCCATCGTCGCGAGTGAAGTATGAAGGAGGGTAGCGCCAGTCACGCCAAGTATGAATCCCCCTTTATGGCTGCTAGTTCCACAAGCACTTTCACTTACACGCATTCACACACTGACGCACACACACACACTCACACTTTCCTACACAACGCTCTGTGAAGCGACCTTGGGTGTTTTGAAAGGCGCTATATAAAACGAAAGTATTATTAATATTATTATTATTATTATTATTAAGAAAATAAGGAAGGGAGGAAGAATGGAGGGAAGGAAGGAAAGAAGGAATGGAAGGAAGAAAATATGTGGAGAAAAGTAAACTCAAGTCAAGAGTGCTTTATTGTCAAAAAACTATGTGACAAGGTTAGCACAGAAGTTTGAAACTGTGTTTGACCCGTCTCCCATGTGCAGTTACACTGACAGTAACCACCTGGAATCTCGTCATTTTAAGGGCAAGGCCACATGGCTTTTTGAGTTGTCAATTTTTCAAGGGCAAAAAGGCCAAAAGCCAGGGCATAAATTAAAACAAAATTCTAATGGATAAGAGTGGAGAAAATGTGTGATTCTTAGATGCAATTTCACACATTTTAATGCATTTTAATCAACTAGGCGTCCGGCTTAGTCAGAGAGGGCATCAAGGCCACTGTGGCCTTATGGCAGATATTTTTTTCAAGGGCATAAGGCCAAAGTGGGAGGGCACGAGGGCCATGGCCCTCATGAAATTCCTGCCCTGGTAACCACACTAGGGCTGTAATGATACACTCAACTCAAGATTCGATTTATATCACGATTTTTGACCTACGGTTCGATACAACCCACGATGTGTGAAATGTATCTCATTTGAAGTCTGTAAGCACGATTACAATGTATCATATGGTTGTTCCCTGGACTGAAGGATAACAAAACTCCTTACATCACAATACAGTATCGTGACTCTGAGTATCACGATGTCTCGGTTCGATCCAATATCGTGACAGCCCTAAACCACACACACACAAACACACACACACACACACACACACACACACACACACACACACACACACACACACACACACACACACACACACACACACACACACACACACACACACACACACACACACACACAATGTGCAATATAAACCAACATACTGATACATGAATTTACATTCTTTCATTAGTTCACTATCTGAAATTTGGATTAAGCATATGCATACATCTTTGTTCTCACTGGAGAACGGACTTCTCGTGACAATACGGCTCTCTCAGGAGAGCGGCTGTCCACGTGGTGGACCGATCCTCAAAGTGCTCCACGCCAACTACTGCACTCAAGAAGCTGAGATAGGATTACAACGGAGAAGAATTTGCTGGTGATTCCAAAAGTCAAAACAAGGTGTGGAGAGGCAGCCTTTAGCTTCTATGCTTCAAAGCTTTGGAACCAGCTTCCAGATGACGTAAAAAATGCACCCACTATTGATAGCTTTAAATCTAGACTCAAGACAAAGCTGTTCTCAGATGCTTTCCCCTAGCTTAAATGTATTATTATTATTTTTATTTTTATTTATAATTTTATTATTTATATATTTATGTTTATTTAATTTGTTTTATTTTATTTTACTATTATTTTTACCTTATGTTTTATCTTAATGTTTTAAATGTTTTTTGACTCTAATTTATTTCCTTCTTTCTTCCCTGTTTCCTTTCATTTACATTTGTTAACTTTGTGAAGCACATTGAGTTGCACCTGTGTATGAAATGCGCTAAATAAATAAACTTGCCTTGCCTTGCCTTACATGGCTTATTGGACAAAGTCGCTGGCCATGGTGCTGAAGTAGAGGTTGCACGGTACACAAGTAATGTCTACACCAGTGATTTTCAACCTATGGGCCGGGGCTCACTGGTGGGCCATGAAGGTATTCCAAGTGGGCCTTGAAATAATTTTCTAAAAATTGTAATCACATTTTGGTGTGTGTTGCTGTTGATTTATTTGAGTTTTATTCGTAATTGGGTCAGAGGTGGGCCCCGGACATTTGTGACAATTTCGAGTGGGCCCCAAGTTGGAAAAGGTTGGGAACCCCTGGTCTACACAGTAAACATTCTCGAGCTCGGGAATCCCGGGCACCACTGAGACCTCGGGCAGTATCTGCGCTAGGGATGGGCAATATGACGACATTACCAGATCGTCTCGAATCTGCTAAAGTGAAGAAATCATATAGATCGTCTTGCAGCGGGGATGTGTACTATTCGTAGCAGAGTGATATCTACGTACTTGTGTTGTTGTTTTCACTATTATTCTTTACGTAATTTCATTTCAATTTTGTACTTTATCAGTGTCATCAGTGTGTTTACATTTTATTCATTGTTAATTACAAATTGCAAATTGCATTGTTTTTTTGTTGCTCTATTTTTTCGTGGGTGCGAAGACAGGTCAGCAGAGAATAAATGCTGTGTAGTTAATTAAGGGGTTTTCCGAATTTCAGTGCAATGACATTACACAGAATGATGGCTGAGCGGAGAATGAGATGCAGGTGGATAAATCTTTTTTGTGCTGAATTCCGATGAATGACAGTTGAGCGGAAAATAGAATTCAGGTGCTTTAGGGCATTTCAAATTTCCGCTTCTCCCGAACTTTCGTTTTTAACTAAATGTACATTTCTCTGACACAGTCACTCACAGCACACACACACACGCACGCACGCACGCACGCACGCACGCACGCACGCACGCACACACACACACACACACACACACACACACACACACACACACACACACACACACACACACACACACACTGTGCATTAAGAAGACTAACATATTGATGGACAACAAATGCAAAGTGCAAATAAATGGTAGAATGGAGAAGAAATGAATGAAGGAAGGAAGAAAGGAGAGAAGAAAGAAGGGAGGGAGGGAGGGAGGGATGAGGTGATACACATGGGAGACGAGGAGGAAGAAAAAAAAGACAAATGGAATGGACTAATGATAGAAGGGAGGGAAAAGGCATGGAAGGAAAAGGGTAGCCTCACTCGGCATCCTACGTACTAACGCCAAGACACTTGGCTCCGCACTACGTTTGGTACCTGTTTTCTGTGGAGCGATGTTGACCGGTAGGATTTCTGACAAACGGTCCTACATTGTACTTTTATCCTACAGTAGGATATTCTGTCAGACATGTCTGCTAAATGGTCCTACATCGCTATAGATAGACGTCAGACATGTTTGTTCAACAACTTCTAAGCTAAATCCTGATTTTTCTGAAAATGTCCTTCCTGCTTCCTGCAATCGTGTCAGATCAAACAAAGTCCAGACCATGAATAAGAAATGGAAATGGGATGGTCAGGACCAGGCTAGGAAAGGGGTAGGGAGAGAGCAAAAAGAAGAACGGACAGATGAGGAAATATAGCAAAGGAAGAAGAAGGAAGAGATGCTCATGTTTAAAAGACAATATATTGCTGCAAAACTAAAGGCTTTCCAAATAGTTAAGCAGCATTCCATGGAAAATTACAAGGCGACACATACTCACTTAATAAACCTCTGATTTTAAAGCGGCTCAATACTTAACCATCACAGTCAGTGCACGTGAAATGCCACAATGGTTTTGAACAACCCGTTTCAGATAATACCAGTCCCCTTCTCTTAACCCGTTTCAGATAATCCCAGTCCCCTTCAACAACCCGTTTCAGATAATACCAATCCCAACAACCCGTTTCAGATAATACCAGTCCCCTTCAACAACCCGTTTCAGATAATACCAGTCCCCTTCTCTTAACCCGTTTCAGATAATACCAGTCCCAACAACCCGTTTCAGATAATACCAGTCCCAACAACCCGTTTCAGATAATACCAGTCCCAACAACCCGTTTCAGATAATACCAGTCCCAATAACCCGTTTCAGATAATACCAGTCCCAACAACCCGTTTCAGATAATACCAGTCCCCTTCTCAAACAACCCATTTCAGATAATACCAGTACCCTTCTCCAACAACTCATTTCAGAAAATACCAGTCCACCTCTCTTACAGTAAGCCTGTGTGCTACACCAGCACCCTTCCCTCGTCCCGGTATAAGGGTATAAGTATAGCATCCTCCTCTCCAAAACCTTTTAGACCATATTTGTGTTCTCTCCAAGATGCTTTTAAGGGCTACTAGCTTCATTCCTCACAACCTCCCATCTAATACCATCTCTCTTTTCCACAGCTACACGAGCGGATGAGTGGGCTAAGGAAAGGTTGCGGCATGACCACAAAAATATAGAGGGCTACAGAGTGTTAAAATTCAATACTTAGACAGTAGCCTGTGGCCAAATGCACTCTAGAAGATGTGAAATAGACTCCCTAAGTGTTGAATTAACAGGTTTTTTTGTGTGTTTTCTTTTTTTTTACCGCATACTCCAATTTCAAATGGACATCATGTATGACTATTTGCTTTTAATTAACAGGACCAGCCAAGGAATGATAATTAAACAATGGACATGGACACAGAGTTATTAAATCCTAGCAACCATCTCCCTCCAGAGCCTGTTAGATACGTATTGCCAGCCAGCCTGCCATCCAGCTCCCTCTCCCCCACCCCCCCTTTCTTCTTAGGGGGTCAGCACTACCAACGCGTCAGGGTTCATCACCACCAGGGCCGCTAACAGCTTTCGCTGGGCCCAGGACAAAGTCATCTGAAAGGGCCCCCCACTAACCTAATACATACAATGTAATGGGGACCCAGTTCTGTTCTGGACCCCCTATCACCCTGGGCCAGGGACAAAAATACCCATTTGTCTCCCCACCTGTCCGCGGGCCTGATAACCACCAACAGCCATTTCAGACACACACACACACACACACACACACACACACACACACACACACACACACACACACACACACACACACACACAGCTCTCCATCCTCCCCAGATGAGCGGGCCTGGCCTCCATTACAGAAATGTCTTCGCTCATACTTATAACTTTTTGTCCACACAGACAGACTCACACACTTAGCCAAACTTTTAATTAATAACCAAGCTATTCCGAGTCATCAGACTAATGAGATTGTTTCTTCGCCGACTCACACGTATAAGTAATATTTAATTTACCACTGGTCTTTCTGGCATACAGTACAGCAACTGGGTGCAATCGAGGATGGGGGATGTTTGCGTGTGTGTGTGTGTGTGTGTGTGTGTGTGTGTGTGTGTGTGCGTGTGTGTGTGTGTGTGTGTGTGTGTGTGTGTGAGTGTGTGTGTGAGTGTGTATGTGTGTGTGTTGGGGGTGTGTGTCTGTGTGTGTGTGTGTGTGTGTGTGTGTGTGTGTGTGTGTGTGTGTGTGTGTGTGCGTGTGTGCGTGAGTGTGTGAGTGTGTGTGTGTGTGTGTGCGTGCGTGCGTGTGTGTGTGTGTGTGTGTGTGTGAGTGTGTGTGTGGGTGTGTGTGTGTGTGCGTATTTGTGTGTGTGTGTGTGCGTGAGTGTGTGTGTGGGATAAGTTCAGGGGGCAGCTGTCAGCTGTTCATCATACTTGTTCTTCATTAGGAGAGATGAAATGGGAGTAAGAGGCATTATTTGCATCAACACTGTTCCAAGTTGTTTTCCTTCTGTTTTTTTTAGACATATTATGCGAGATGAGAAAAACTGTCAACGACCTCATTTGACATCATTAGAAACCACTATGACAAAACTCTCACATAACAGACAGATAGACAGACAGACACACAGACAGACAACCATCAAAAAACAGGTCCTCTTCCATTAATTACGAATGACAGACAGCATACATTTGAAGAATCCCACTCCAACTCCCATTGTCATTGTGACACAGCACTCCACAGCAAACACAAGCAAACACACACAAAAGTGTTGACTGCACACTGCACACAACGAAATTGCATTTTATGCCTCACCCGTGCAAGAAGGCAGCCCCCAATGGCGCCCCAAGGGAGCAGTGTGGTGGGAAGGTACCATGCTCAGGATACCTCAGTCATGGCGGACGATGGGGGAGAGCACTGGTTAATTACTCCCCCCACCAACCTGGAGGGTCGGGAGTCAAACCGACAACCTTTGTGCTCCAAGTCTGACTCTCCAACCACTAACCCACCTGACTGTATTATTGTGTGATGTAAGCATTGATGCCAGACAGGACCTAAACGGCTGCAGCGCAAAATAAACACAAAAAAACCATATAAGAATCATAAAAAATAGTACATGCATACTGTAAAGACAACATAAACATAAACTCAACTCGCTTGCCAAAAGCAAACCAGTTGGGGTGCTCTCAGACCAAAGAATAGCTGATTTGGAATGTCTGCAATACAGAATATTACACAGTGCTCCATTTCCAGGTCTTCAGTGTGAGTGAGCAATCAGGCCTGTTGGCTTGCCATATAATAATGGATTATAGGGGACTTGTCGCGATGCTCTAGCTCAGTGATTCTCAAAGTGTGGTCCGGGGACCACTGATGGGCCGCGACAGAGCTCAGGTGGTCCGCGAGGAGATTTCTACTTTTCCAAGTCAAGCCTGTAGTAGGTTATATTTATAACATTAGCAAAAAGCTAAACATGGCTGAAGTCATATTTTCACCACAATAAGACAGGCTTGTAAACGTGAATAAAAAGCAAGTGATCTGCACCAAAATTAGCAGTGTCAAATTAGCACCCGTCAACTGTCAATTCAGTTGACAGGTGGTCCCTGATCGTTTTTGGGGGGAGAAAGTGGTCCTTGGTCTGAAAAAGTGTGAGAAACACCGCTCTAGCTCCAGCTCCTCTAGCTCTAGGTGAGTGGAAAATGGCCCCCGCCCGCGTTACAACTGCCTCACTGAACTGAAGCGCCCTCCCCATACACTTACAGGCCATAATTTTACGGGCATTCATTTTGAAATTGAGCGGCAGCACATTTTGTGCACTTTTTTTCTTCTATTCCCCCACCACCACCTCCACCACCACCACCACCACCACCACCACCACCACCACCACTACCACCACCAGCACCACTACCACTACCACCACTACCTCCACCACCACCAGCTCCGCCACCACCACTACCATCACCACCACTACCTTCACCTCACCACCCTCACCTCACCACCACCACCACCACCACTACCATCACCACCACTACCTTCACCTCACCACCACCACCACCCAGCGCCTCCACCACCACCACTACCACCACTACCTCCACCACCACCACCTCTACCACTACCACCACCACCACCGCCACCACCACCACCGCCACCACTACCCCCACCTCCACCTCCACCACCACCACCTCTACCACCACCACCAGCTCCACCACCACCTTCACCACCAACACTACCTCCAGCTCCACCACCACCTCCAATACCACCACCACTACCACCACCTCCACCACCACCACTACCACCACCACCACTCAGGGGCGTCGTGGAGGAAGAGGGATAAGTGGCATATTTACTGTCGCGGCTTAAATCACCGCAGGGTTTTGTATGGGCCAGTGGTGGCAGCCAAGGGATGATTCACATGCCACAGAGGAGGAGGAGGAGAGAGAGAGAGAGAGAGAGAGAGGGGATTCAAATGCCACAGAGAGACAGAGAGAGAGAGAGAGAGAGAGAGAGAGAGAGAGAGAGAGAGAGAGAGAGGGGATTCACATGCCACACAGAGAGAGAGAGAGAGAGAGAGAGAGAGAGAGAGAGAGAGAGAGAGAGAGAGAGGGGAGGGATGCACCTGCCAGAGAGAGAGAGAGAGAGAGAGAGGGAGGATTCACATGCCACAGAGAGAGAGAGAGAGGGAGAGAGAGAGGGGGGTGGGGGGGTTCACCTGCCACAGAGGGAAAGAAGGGGGGCAGAGAGAGAGAGAGAGAGAGAGAGAGAGAGAGAGAACTGCTCACACACGCGCACACACACACACACACACACACACACACACACACACACACACACACACACACACACACACACACACACACACACACACACACACACACACACACACACACACACACACACGTTTCAGGGAAACAACAGGCCTCCCTCCTGCTGAGAGGGTGGTTTGCACAGAGGGGAGTGTGGAGACGTTGAAAGATGTCTACCCACACAGCCCTTCGTTTGAACAGGTGGACGAGAAGAGGAAAAGGAGGAAAGAGGGAGAAGACATGCGGAGGAAGAGAACAGAACAGATACATGACACCAGGAAAGGAGGAGTATTTCGGATGAAAAGTGGAGGAATGGCATGGTGCGAGACGTGGTGGATTTTACACAGGTCATAATGACTGCACATGGGACAGCCATGGGCTCATGGTTAGCATGGTAGCTGGTAGTCTTGTAATGGGAAGGTCACAGGTTCAATTCCCACATTATCCATGGCTGAAGTGCCCTTGAGCAAGCGTGTACCACATTACTCCAGGGGACTGTGTCCAAATCCACTGACATAACTCTGAAATAACTGCTTTGAATAAAAGTGTCAGCTACCTACAGCAAGTGTAATGCAATGCCATTTAATGTAATCCTATGTAATGTAACAAAAGGATGAAAAATGAGAATCGGGGCCAACAGACGACATGGTAGGAATGTCTAGCACCCCCTGGGACAGAATGGTGGGAGACCATGATGTCTACTGTCCATCATACGCAAACGAGATAGGACCACAAGAGCATAGCCACAGCCTCTCTCTCTCTCTCTCTCTCTCCATGATGTCTACTGTCCATTATACGTAAACGAGATAGGACTACAAGAGGATAGCCACAGTCTATGTGCTCTCTCTCTCTCTCTCTCTCTCTCTCTCTCTCTCTCTCTCTCTCTCTCTCTCTCTCCATCCCTCTCTCTCTCCATTAAAGCGCAGATGTGCATGGCTGCTGGAAGTGTACAGCACCCTTGAGAGCAGGTAATGAGGATGAGTGTACGCGCACGCTGCACTGCCATGATTGCGTTATGTAAATCAACTTACGCAACTCAACGATCAAGTAGAAGTATCATTCAGCCTATTTTTTTAATCTGTTTCGATTTTTTTGTGAGCAGTGCCTGATTGACTGAATGGTACATGATGTGACTTTCTCAGAATTTTTATTCCATATACATACCGATGAAGTCTCCATATACACGTGTGGATTTGTTAGGGCTGCCTGATTCTTGCCAGGCAATGACTCCCAAGTAACGCAACACTTTCAGCATTGCAACTAGTCAGGTCAAGAGCTATGCAAGTACTTTCTGAGTTCCCGAAAATACGGGAACTCCTCCCACTTTGTCGGTAAGCAAACAACCATAAGCAAACCAAGGGAGGGGTTCAACCATGCCGTTTGGGAAATGTTCATTGTTATGCTCTTGGTCAGACCAAGTCTCAAAGAGATTTGAACGTTGATGATAATCAGGCTAGCCTGACTCTCATGACTCTTTTGTTGGGAACTTCTAATAGCTAAGATAGTATGGTGTGACACTGCAAGATTAGTAACACTGTTCCATGTGCACTGGGAGGGCTATAATTATTTGATCAGAATTACAATATCATTGCGAATAATTTGCATTTGCTGAGAGCCAAATTAGTGGAGGCGTGCTACGACAGATGAGTCCCATTTGTTTGAGAGTTACCCAGGCCACAGACAAAGCCGTCATGAAATTAAAAAAGGGAAGACACAGGAGTCACAACAACAGAGTTCCTAATTATGCAGTGACCTCCTAATTGGATGGATTGTTAAGAAAACAAGCACTGTATGAATCTATCAAGACTGCCAAGGATATAGAAAGGTTCTGCACAGTAATAAATAGTGGTAATTCAACAATTAGGGAGTCTGGGACCAAACACATGCTTGAATGTTCAATCAACTTTCTAGGTGTTGAATTAACACCTCATCTTTTTAAACTGGGTGCACGATTCCAATCCAGAGATGGTTCTATGGAGAAACAAAAATCCCTGGCAATCACTGGTGGATGGCTGTTTGTTATTCCAAACACACAGGTCAAGGAAGAAATCAAAACAGTAGCGTTATTGTACAGTACACAAGGGAGCGTGCGTGGGGACATTTCAATTTCCCAGCGAGTGTGCGCGAGGCAGATCTCGGGAGCGTCCTGATAACTGCCTGTAGCTTATCACCACGCGCGCGCGCGCGCTCGCTCGAACGCTCTTCAGGTGTTTATCTGCTTTCCTCCAACTCGTGCGTGATCCCGTGTGTGTGACCAGAGGTGTGGCAGATAGACCAAATCAAACGGCGTCACTGCGAGCCACTGACTGTGACAGGAGTAGCTTATTGTGACCGTTGGCGCAACAGGGGGCGAAAAGAGGCGTCGGCAATGAGGCCATTCAGGTGTGCAAGGAGCTGACAGTTTGACAGCTCCTTCAGTGCGGTCGCTGGGTTTAACATGACAACTCTCCAGCAGGCTGGGGTACACTCCCACTCTCCTGACTCCAAGATAGCCCGCTCTCTTCGCAGAGGCACGGAGCCAGAGAAGGACCACATCCGGCGCGGAGCAAAATGCGTGGTTTTGTTTCCCATCAGTTCTTACTGGGAGGGAGACGCAGAAAGAAGTGACATTTTGGCTCTTATTAGGAAGGAGATCCAAGCAGGCAGCGCACTGCATACGTCCCTGGTACAGACTGCCCACATAGTTATAGCGCTCCGTTTCAGCAGCACGGTAGGTGCCGTGGGTTCACAAAGTACAGAGTCCGCATCTAAAAAAAAACAAAAAAAAACAGCGAAAGCCAAACTAACGGCTTGAACTGAAACGGCAGACAGAGCAGTAATTGGATCCAAACCTGCCGAGGTCCTGCCCGGCGAGTTAGTCAATAGGACCATTATGGAGCACGCGAGAGGAACACGGGCTCGCCACAGCAGGCTCATTAGAGCGGTCTGACGCTAACGAGGAAGAATGGGGAGTGGGGGGGTTCCAGGCTTTTCTGTAACTGTTAAAGAGTTGACCCGCCGTATTGACTTTTGTAGGTATACCTTAGCGGAGGGCAGGAATAGCTACAAAATAATGAAGTTTTTTAACGACATGGCGAAGGTGCATAGGCTACAACCTACAATGAAAAAAAAAATCCCTGGCAACTCGCCCCCCCCCTCCCCCCAGCATGAAACGCACACGACTCAACAGTTAATATTATTTTCCCCTGTAGTCTTAACGCTCCAAGAGATTCGTTTAGGGGCTTGACAACGGTTCACATTTGAAAACCTCTCCAACCACCAAACGGGAGCCTCTCTCCCACCGCAACATCAGTTTCAGTACACATCAATCTCCCAAATTTGAGAAGGAAACCACGCTGTCCCGCTTTAGTGCGTATTATTACAGATCACACAACGAAACACAAGTTTTGAAGAATAAGGTAGGCTATTGGTTTGGAACACTTACCCATATCAGCAAGGCTGGCTTTTTTTGTTAGTAAGTCCTCAGCGCCCCTGTAAGCCAGTGGTCTCTGCGCAGCACGGTCTCCCAAGGCTGCCGCTGCACCTGCTCCTCAATATGCGCTAAGGATCGGGTGGAAAAAACAAACGCGATGATGAAACGTTAAATTCATGGCTACACGCTGGATGTCGCCGCGCGTCTCCCTGATGAAAACCGACACTTCAACCCGGTCGCAATGATGCATTTCGTGCTACGTGACTCTAAATTGCATTCTGCGAAAGCAGGCAATGCATAACCATAAGCCAAAGCAATATGAAAGAGTAAATTCTAAAGCGTTGTAGGAGTAGGCGAACTATGCGCCGGGAGCGGAAGGCGCCCCTTGCACAGGACTATCTGCCGAGGAGCGAGCCTACGCAAATGTGTCATTATTCCGTGCACAAGTTGCGCAACTCCCCTTTTCCCTCCGTCTTCTCCCTGTGTGCGCGTCTCTGTGTGTGAGTGTGTGTGTGTGACTGTGCAGCGCGCTTGTCTTGCCTTCCAGCACAGCGGGACTATCAGAACAAGGCTTCATGACAATGACAAAAAAGCGTCACTAAGGGGTGTCATTGTTCAAAACCTGCCCCTAAGCTTTCCAGAATAACGATAATGATAAAATAAAATAAAAATAAATAAATATGAGTGCACTATTGTTCCTTTTCATTCATGACAACCCAGGAATCGGGCTTTCACAGAGATTGTCTGAAACACTGAAACATGAACGCAAAGCTGCAAATAAACACAGGCCTAATTGCACAACACAAATATAGCGAGACAAAATTATTAAATAGTAGCGCAACACCAACAATAATGATGATGATGATGATGATGATGATGATGAAGAGGAGGAGGATGACGGTACTGGTGCTGGTGATGATGATGGTGATGATGATGATGATGATGATGATGATGAATAGGAGGAGGAGGATGAAGGTGCTGCTGGTGATGATGATGATGATGGTGGTGGTGGTGGTGATTATAATTATGATGACTACCATGATGACAGTGATTTACTGGTTGTTGTGTTTGCAACTTGACTGCACACGACGCAGCATTATATCCTTGGATAGGTTTGTAGGGTGTGTTTTGCTGTTGTGCTGTGTTTCGCTATAGGACTCGGCAGCCTGATCTGTGTCACTGTTAACCTCATGTTCACCTTGTTGCAGCCACCTCCCTGCACTGTTCATGCATGGCCCGCCCGCAGGCAAGCCCATGTTCTCAGGGTCATGGGATAAATGAGATTGCTGCTACAGTAGGTTACTGTACAGGAAACACGTATTCGATCAGCAGCTGGGCTTCACCTGTAAAGGGAAGTGACAGAGCAGATACAGTTCATTAGGTAAAGGAAAGGTATACAGTAGCAGGGCCGTAACCAGACATTTTCAAGTACCGGGGTCAAATCCTGCATGCTGTGTACTGCAGGCGTCACCAACGTTGTGCCCGTGGTCACCAGGTAGCCCTCCAGGAGCTTCAGAGGAGCCTGCCCACCAAGGATGTTAATAAGCAGTGACAACTACAAGATTTTAGTTATTTTGTATGTTTTTCTTCATTTAAAATATGAGATTATTTCTCTCTAACCTATAATCAAATTATCATTCAATCATATTGTGATTTGGGAATGATGTCAAGACATCAGTAGAGGATTTTGAACAAAAGTAAGCCTCGGATAGCCCTTGGTAGCCCTCGGTAGCCCTTGATAGCCCCCGGGTAGCCCTCGATAGCCCTCGAGTAGCCCTCGGTAGCCCCCGGGTAGCCCTCGGTAGCCCCCGGGTAGCCCTTGATAGCCCTCAATAGCCCTCGTTAGCCCTTGGTAGCCCTCGGTAGCCCTCGGTAGCCCTTGGTAGCCCTCGGTAGCCCTCGGTAGCCCTCGATAGCCCCCGGGTAATCCTCGGTAGCCCTCGATAGCCCTCGGTAGCCCCCGGGTAGCCCTTGGTAGCCCTCGGTAGCCCCCGGGTAGCCCTTGGTAGCCCTCGGTAGGCCTCGGTAGCCCTCGGTAGCCCCCGGGTCGCCCTCGGTAGCCCCCGGGTAGCCCTCGGTAGCCCTTGGTAGCCCTCGGTAGCCCCCGGGTAGCCCTCGGTAGCCCTTGGTAGCCCCCGGGTAGCCCTTGGTAGCCCTCGGTAGCCCTCGATAGCCCTGGGTAGCCCCCGGGTAGCCCTCGGTAGCCCTCGATAGCCCTCGGTAGCCCCCGGGTAGCCCTCGGTAGCCCTCGGTAGCCCTTGGTAGCCCCCGGTAGCCCTCAGACCCAGAAAAGTTGGGGACCCCTGCTGTACTGCATACTGTAGCCTACATTTAGAGTGCTTCCAACACTTCAGTCAAACTCTTAAGTTTGCTTTCATTAATCACTGCCTTGAGTATAAATGGGGGTGGCATACAGACTGAATTTATCATTGTTGATCATAGATCGATTTTCATCATAGATACATTTTACATTACTGAAAAAAAAATACAGAGGACATGACCTATGTGTCCTGTCCTCAATGGTAGTTATGGCCATGTACAGTAGGGCTTTTATAGACCACGACATGAAAGGGAAACAGGCAAGGTGTATTATGGGCAGTCATGGGTAAGTGGTTAGGGCCTCAGACTTGTAGCCCAAAGGTTGCTGGTTTGACTCCTGACCTGCCAGGTTGGTGGTGGTGGTGGTGGCCAGTTCTCTTCTTTGACAGACATTTCAGGTGTGCTCTTCCACCTATGCAGAATTCTGGAAAAACTTAGAAAACAGAGTGAGGGGGACTGTGTGTGTGTGTGTGTGTGTGTGTGTGTGTGTGTGTGTGTGTGTGTGTGTGTGTGTGCGTGCGTGCGTGCGTGTGTGTGTGGGGGTCATGTGTGTGTGTGCGTGCGTGTGCGTGTGTGTCTTGGGTGAAGTGGGTTGGAAGCTACTGTAGCAAGCAGAGCAGATACATATGTTAGTGATGGGATGCTGTTCAACAGTGGTTCTTAACCTTTTTAGATGCGTCCCACGCATCTCTATAAGAGGCTTTGGTGTCCGTCCGTCCGTCCGTCCGCCCGTGATGCGTTTCTGAATTGTGATTCCCTCTTGTGTCCACAAGGTGGCAGTCGCTCAGTGGAGTTGCAGAGCTCAGTTTTGGCCTGGAGCTCATGCGCGTTTCTGAATTGTGATTCCCTCTTGTGTCCACAAGGTGGCAGTCGCTCAGTGGAGTGGCAGAGCTCAGTTTTGCCCTGGAGCTCATGCGTGCAAACCAAAACCTGATTGATTGCATTCTCTGACACAACTGCAGAAGTACAGAAGTCTGTATGCATATTCCATCCATGTGTGCCATGTGTGCTAGCCGAGTTCCTAAACATTCACACAAAGACTTTGTCAGATAAGGAGGATAACTCTCAAGCGCCACACTCAACAAACTCTTCATGGTCAATAACACCAAGCGGAGCACAATAAATAGGAAGGCACGAGACATTTGCAGATAGCGTTTGCTATGTTCAGTGTTGTTAGACTACACAGCGTCACCACTCAAAAGAAACAACAGCCTTAGAAGAAAACAACAGCCCAAACACCGGCAATCCCCTGAATTTTTTGACAATGCTGTGAGAAGTGCAGGCAAGAAAGCAACTCGCGCATTGGGCGTGGAGGAGATTACTTCGATACTTAAATTAAATTTCACAGACACGCGAGCACAGGGAGAGTGAAGGCTGTGTTTCTGTTGATCTTACGCACGCGCGTCCTTTAAATGGTTTGTTCGGTACGACCGCTTGACAGAGAGCGCTCTTTTCAGTTTATGCAGTAAATATCTCATTGATTAGTTTTTGGAACTTACGGTGTGTCTATAACGGACCACGAAGACAATATCCACGTGAAAACGCAAACGCCTGCAAACCGCTGTTCTGACAGAAAGACAGTGCACCTGTCACCTACTCTGTCTACTTCCCAAAGCGGCATTTAAAAGTATTCCATTAAATCCAATATCAACGTCACTTCAAATAGGTGACAGCAATCATGCACACATGAAATAGCACTTGTGAGGGGGGGACATCACTGCTCTCATATTAAAGTGAAAAGAGGATTACAGAAAATTCACATTTTAATTTATTTAATGTTTGCATGCAAAATTGCAAATAGCCTATTCATTGAAATATGTCCAGAAAGGGTTGTAATCCAACATTGCCTGTTTTTTATGTTTGTAATTATTATTTTTTAAATGAAAAATCGTGATAAAAAAAAAACAAATAGAGATTTTATGTTTTTTTTTTAAAGTGACATGGGATGGGCCGATGGCCCCCCTAGCTAAATTCGCCTTAGGTCCCCAAATTGCTAAATATAGTGTAAGGGATTGTTTTGAAAAGACAGTAACATGTAATCAGCAATGCATTACAGTTTTTGAGTAACTTGCCGTGACAGGTTATGAGGAGGCCAAGGGGGCGTTTGGGAAAAAAAAGGTTCAGAACGGGCATAGACGGACGCATCTGTTGTCCGCCTGTCGGACTTGTTTTCTTAATGCACCCCCTTAACTGTACCAAAGACAAGCCACGCACCCCCAACCCAAACTTCTACACTTGTGTAGGTACTAAAATTATTAATTGCAATGATTCTTGCTTAAGACACTAAACAACATCATAATGCCTTTAAATGGGGACCAAAACATGCATTAGTTTGGTTTTGATTTGGACTAATTATAATGTTCAAAAGCTGAGTTTTGGTCACAACCTCAACACAAACTAAGGGGCCAGCTACATGGGAACGATTTTCTATGCCAGTGACAACGTTCCCCTGGGTTAACCATATGAAACCCACCAGAAACGTGGCACAAAACGAGTTTTTTGAATAATGGGTTCCAGAGTGCGAAAATCGAGTAACGCAGGCCTTTGCGTTGCCATTGTTACAGGCGAAACGGATTTGTTTACATCTGCGTCACAGCCACATGGCCAAAAACAGTGAGGTATCTTCACAGTGATCACTAGCTTTGCGCACAACATTAATTCCATGCACAATGGCATCATCAGACAACTGTTTGTGTGGACTGTGGAGACTCTTTCATTTCTACCACGGTCAATATTTTACGTTTCAAACTGCCCAGTGTGGGTCACTCGTGTTCTTAAAAAAAAACCCTGACTAACACGAAGCAAAGCTTCATATTATCTTTTAACTGCGCACCCAAACAGTTATCAGCAATGCATATTATGTATATGTCACTAGTTGAAACAGGCGTAATGGGCAGAAAGAGAAGGAGAAGCGGTGAGCGCGCAGCAGCCTCCAGAGGAGGGAGAAATACCTGCCCGGTATTGGTATTCAACACCTTAGTTTAAACTTCTCAAATTAAAAAAAGCAGCATAAAGTGTAGAACACAATCAACAGATGCCTAAATGGCAATGATTCGCTACTCTAGTCACTCCACAAGGTGCCACATGCGCAAAGCTGGTAGCCTATTTTTCCACGTAGCACTCACTTCAGCATAATGAAAAATAACAACTATGCGATGCTGGTTTTGAAAATAAGTCGGCTAGCAGCAAATGCTAGTACACATGTTGGGATAAGAAATTCCTTTAGTAACTTGACATGCTACTCCTGCATACAAAACATCATACTTAACTAATGAAAGGAGTAAATACATCAGACTTACAACTTCGTGAGGGCCAACCAGTTATGTAGACTGTAAACTCCCTGGTGATTGTTCTAATGTCTTCCAAAATATTCCAGAAGTTGCAGCATGCATGCTTATTCTTGTAAGAGCAACTCACGAAGCATGGTGCTAAGCAGCATGATTCAGTAGCCTACAGTCTGTTGTTGTATCTAACTTGTCTCTGTGGCATATAGTAATGTTCAATTATGCAGCTTGCACATTCTGATATTCTGAACCTGCTATGTACGCGCTTGCGGAGAGTAAAGCGCATAATAAAACCGTCTTTCGCTTTTTACAAAGGGGGGAAATGACGCTATTTTTTGTTAAACTATCCGTCGCTTAAAATGGACATAACTTCGGAATGGGAGAGGCTAGACATGTATCGTTTTTAGTAATAAAAAGCTAAGATCTTCAGCTTTTAAACAAGCCATGGCATATGTCTGTAGATCGAAAACAAAATTCGCTGGGTCTGTTAAAAAAAATGTGAAACTTTCTGGCACTGTCAGAGACTGGTGGACTCCCTGCATGACAGGTCATTTGCATGATAAGAGTGGGCGATCACGGCCATTAGCGAATACTTTTGTTCTCAACAACTTCACATAAAGAAATGTGTATTCTGAAGCAAGCCTGTCGTTGTCATTAGGACATGATCTTTTACTGAAACATGCTGTATGGTTGCAACTTTATTGCAACTCGGATTCAAAAAAACCCGCGTTGCGGTGTCATCTGGCCGAGGCTTAAATTCTGTGCACCCCCTGAAATCTCTGGCGCACCCCCAGGGGGTGCCCGCACCATAGGGTAAGAACCATTGCTGTACAAGACTGTGAGGACATGAGCAGAGACAGCCATGATGAAGGCCAAGACCAAGACCAAGCCAAAGAGGTTGGATATATAAGAGGAATTGCGACGAGGAAGTGCCTTGCTAATCGGCGAAGCTAATCAGCCAAATCCTGACCCCCTGATATGCAGTCAGTCCATACCCAGGCTCTGCCCTCACAGTGACGCAACACCTTCGGCTCAGCTACACATGCTCAGGCAAACTGTTAGTTCACGTACATTCGGGTTCCCACCAGGCTTGTACGAAATTCCGAATTGAAAGAATTTCAATTCAAAGTAATGCCATAATACAAACACTAGGTGGTGGTGTTCTATGTACTTTCAATGGGTGGTGTAGATTAAATTCAAAGAAATTCAAGGTAATGACACCACCTAGTGTTTGTATTATGGCATTACTTTGAATTGAAATTCATTCAATTCGGAATTTCGTACAAGCCTGGTTCCCACCACAGCGGGAAGCTCCACCCACTTTGTCAGGAACTAATCAACTTTGAGCATTTCCAACCGTCCTGGGTAGAGGCATGTTCAAGGCAGTGACGTTGATTAAGCAGAGACATTAGGTGCGATCGAGTTCACGTCAACGCATACATGCGCATGTAGACAGCAATGCACCCTGGATGAAAATGCTGCATGACGGTTAGATTTCCTGTCAAACTTCGAAATTTCGTCGACGTTGCGTTGACGAGGTGACATGGTGTCAAACTATCGCGGGATGAATGCGGCTGCAGTCAGATCTTGCAAGCTCTGCAGTTGATTATCCCCTTCAACGCTCGTCTGCGGACTGCCTCCGAGGTCACGCGCCCATGAACTGGTTGGTCAACAACTCACTCACGTGTGTATATGGGTCTTGTCTCACACCTCTACACAAGTTTGCGCAGGTCCCCACTTCAGCTCCTCCTCACTGCCTGTCCCCCCACTCCTCACACGTGGTGTGTTAGTAGAGCAAATCGGTGCGAGCTCATCGTCTCGGAATATTTGTGGCCGACTGTAAATGCGCTGTATTTAATAACACCCACATCGTGACAACAAGTTCTCGCTCACGTGCCTTTCGCAACATCGACGCTCGCAACAAACTTGCACGCGCCTATTCTATTGGGGACTAAGAAATGTTTGGTTTAAACTTTGACTCAGTCTGTTCTGCTCTCGACCAGTGGCAAACCAAGGGAGGTGGGTCAACCATGCTATTGAAGAATGTTAATTGTTATGCTCTTGGTCAGACCAAGTCTCGAAGAGATTTGAAAGTCATGATAATCAGGCAAGTCAGTCCATTCTCTGCAGCAAGAAGTTCCTCCATTCTTTAGTTCTTTTACGTCTGTGACATGAATGAGAAGATCTGAGATACCTAAGGAGAGAGACTAAGGCTATGGTGGAAAAAACGGCTATGATGAAATGTTAAATTCATAGCACCTGGCTGGATGCCACAACCAGGCTCCTCAAATTAATTGACATGGACTATCTAGGTGTCTGTTATGTAGGACTACTTAGTATTTGTGCGGGGGTCCTTCATAGAGTGTGATTTGGGCTATGCAGGCTCTCTGTTCTAGGTGAGTTCAGAGAGACAGAGACAGAGACTGAGACTGAGACAGACAGGGCCGGATTAAGATGACCTGGGGCCCCTAGGCTACAGGTTGCTGTGGGGCCCCCCGGAAGGCAAATTTTGCGCCAAAGGTTCATAGACAGTGTCAAATTTAGGATCTGGGAATTAAGGATACCAAGTCTAACAAGTGCACTCAGCATGACAGATGAGTTTTTCAAAATTGCATCTTGTCACAATTAAGCAGTTTTTCACTTTTGTTGAATCAAGGGGCCCCTGGCAGGTGGGGGCCCCTTTGCTGCAGCCATGCTGAAGACAGAGACAGACAGACAGACAGACAGACAGACAGACAGACAGACAGACAGACAGACCGGGAAACTGATCACATGAAACCCACTCTGCCACATTTGAAAGACTTCTCAAAACTCTGTTCACACTTCATCTTGTTAGACTGTCAAACTCTGTGGGAGCTCTTCACAATGCATTCTACAATAGGCACGACTCCCAACAAAGCAGACTGAGTGGGTGAAGTGAGATTCCAACTAGTTACGGTACTGTACATGACCACCTCTTCTGTTTGAGTGAAGTTCACCAGACTCATGATTACATTAAGATGAACTGTTATTTATTCTTTAACAGAGTCATCTCTTCATTTTGATCGATCATTTCATTTCATTCATGATTGAATTAATTGTATTCTTTTTAGGCTTTTTTAGGGAAAGACAGCTGAAGCGGTGGACAAGAAATGGACAGATGTGGTAGGTTTGGAAAATCAAACTCAAGTCCCCGGCCTTGGCTGTTTGAGTCATGGCTAAGGCCCAAGTTAGATTGCTCTGTATTCTTCAACGGTTTGATTTCATTTGATTCACTTTATGTATGTATATCAATGACTGAGTATCAGGGCTTTACAGTAAATTAAGATTTCTCATCACCAGCCAAAATGGCTAGTACGTAGATGTTACTCTTACTAGCCAAACACACAATCACTAATGGGTGAAAGTAGTCTTTTCCTACCATCCAAACCGCTCAGTGGTGTAGTCTACGTAGGACGCAAGTATACGCGGTATACCCACCTCAAAATTTTAGGGATTTCAGTATACCCACTTAAAATGGATTGATCCATTATTTAGAATAGCACAAATATACAGAGTATACCCACTTCAAAAAATAGTAAAATATACAGTATACCCACCTCAAAAAAGTAGACTACACCAATGGGTTGGCTGGTGTTAATTTAGAGCCCTGCTGAGTGTATAATATGCATCTTGCTATCTGTTGCTATAAGCTCGGTACTGACAGGAGTTGCATCTCATTCACAGTAAACCCAGGGCCTCGTTGTCATCCTCAGGGCCACCTTGTGTTGCATTTTATCTAGAAACAAAACCGTGAGTTGATTTATATGGAGCTTTTTGTCGTCGTTGTCCCCCCCGCCCCCTTCTCTAACCGCAGAGCATAATTTCATTTCTTGAGTGCCAGATTGAATTTATGAGTGCAGCCTAGGCCATCATGTCGACTGTCTATTCCCTTTACCGTTGTCTGCCTGTGTCCCGATAATGGCTGTCTGTGCTGCGATGCGCTGCCTGTCTAGTGATGTTACTTCCATCACTCTATTAGGGCTCTATTCTGTCTGTCTGTCTGTCTGTCTGTCTGTCTGTCTGTCTGTCTGTCTGTCTGTCTGTCTGTCTGTCTCTCAGTCTAAAAATGAACTTGTGCTGTCTTCCTTCCAAGTTGGATGGTTGCCTGTCTGAAGAGCTTGTGTGTACTGATATCTGTTTACCTGAATTCTGAGGGGTAGAATGACATTAACTCTCTCTCTCTCTCTCTCTCTCTCTCTCTCTCTCTCTCTCTCTCTCTCTCTCTCTCTCTCTCTCTCTCTCTCTCTCTCTCCGTCCGTCCGTCCTTCCCTCTCTCTCTCACACACACACACACACACACACACACACACACACACACACACACACACACACACACACACACAGAGAGAGAGAGAGAGAGAGAGAGAGAGAGAGAGAGAGAGAGAGAGAGAGAGAGAGAGAGAGAGAGTGTGTGTGTGTGTGTGTGTGTGTGCGTGCATGCATGCGTGCGTGTGTGTTTATGAGTTTGTGTACGTATGTGGGCGGGTGTGTGAATGTGTACGTATGTGGGCGGGTGTGTGAATGTGTGGGTATGTGCATCTGTCATCATGGATCCAATCATGGTGTTCCATCCATATGTTGCCATGGCTCTCTGTAGAACTTTTAAGCGCCACGCTGCTGCTTTTTATTTTCTCTGTAGCTTAACTCATTGTCACTTTATTGGCTATTATGGCACCGTGTCTGTTGACTACAAGCTGTCTCTTCATTCATTTGTCTGCGTGCCTGCTGTAATGGTGTCCTTTTATGGGCCCTCAAGGCTGTCTGTCTACACAGTATAACCTTGTGGTCATGCCATGATATTGTGGCATCACTTCTTTCAAGTACATTTTGTCCCTGAACACCACCTTTTGTCCAGAATTTAGTCAGGTCATTATTTATTTATATTACCACCATGTCCAAAAGCAAACCCGTTTCGGCTATCAAGCCTTCATCAGTGCGTAGACATAGTTTGTGAGTGCGGATTTTTCTTCTTTAAGTTGATACCTTTTATCGCGCACCCAAAGACATTCATTTTTTCCAAGAAGTTGAGCGCGTCCTCTGACAAAACGTTTAGTCAGGTCATGTCATCACAACATCACAAGATGTTAGCCCAAGACATCACATGTTGTTTGCCCACAACCGTCTAGGCTTTCCAGGGCTGCCGACAGCTTTGGCCAGGCCCGGGACTAAGCCACTTGAAAGCCCCCCCCCCATCCAATTTTGGGCCCCCTCTGTCCCTTGGCCCGGGACAACTGACCCCTTTGTCCCCCCCCCTCCCTGTCGGCTTCCCTGATGCTGTCTGTATGATACACCCAGTGCCGCTGACAGCTTTGATTGGGCCTGTGGCAAAACCATCTGCAAAGCCCCCCCCTCATTATATAGAATGTAATGAGGACCTAATTCTGAACCCTTTGCCCCCCGCTGTCTGCTTCCCTGTGCCAAGTGTGACATATGATACAAAAATGTCCCTTCATTTGGAGAAGTTTCTGTCCGCCATCCAGCACTAAATTGGCCATTGATCCCAAGACAGCAATTATTTGGTTTAATTAGATCATGCCACCCGTTCCGCCCAAGCCATCACACGTCGTTAGCATATGCCAATTGTTGATGATGTCTGAATGTCTGTATGATACATCCATGCAGGGCCGCTAACAGCTTTGGCTGGGCCCGGGACAAAGAGATTTGAAAGGGCCCCAAACCCAATCAATAGAATGTAAAGAGGACCCAATTCTGGGCCCCCTCTCTCTTCCTGAGCCCGGGACAAGTGACCCCTTTGTCCCTCGTGTCGGCTTCCCTGCATCCATGTGCAGTTGATGGGGATTGAGACGTGCGCTGCTCGCTAGCACAGCACTAACTAAGACACATGCTGCGTTTGACAGGCATTAGGAGCCAATTATTCTCATTCATCCCGATCTGTGATGAGCCTCTGTGCCGTGCCGTGCCGTGTGTGGTTGCTGGGTGAGAGCGAGCCGTGTGACGGCGTGATTGAGTGGATTAGCGGATCCATCCATAGTGGTGAATGGATAATGATCATCTACCCCTTGGGTGTTGGAGCCTGCAGCAGGAGTGTTTCAAGGCAGGGGGCCCCCCTAGGCAAAGAGGGGCTTGAGGCCCTTTTATAACATCTCTATTTTTTATCTATCTTGTGTAATCCTCCTGGTCCCGTGTCTGTATGTATGGCGTCTGCTTTTTGCACATCTGTATGTACGTTACTGCTGCGACAAATTAATTTCCCCATTGTGGGATAATAAAGGACATACTTACTTACTCACTTCTCCTCCCTTCCAAATAGAGAGGAAGGCTTCACTGGAGGATGATTTCAAGTAGCGGTTATCATTGCACTTTTTGGTAATTGAATGACTTGCCAAACTCACACGAATTGGATGTCATTGCTGTGTACATGTAGAACCAGTCATTACCATGGGGCCCTCCCCTTTTTAGTAGCGGCCTATGGGCAATTGCCTAGTTTGATTTCCTGGTTGTGGCAGTCCTGGCCAGGTGGAGTGTCTGCTTGTCAGGCTTAATGATGCACCTCGATGGCTTTGATGTATACACCACACTACACTGCCACTCAGTGGTAACACAACACGTATGGGGAGCTCTCTCTCCCTCTCTCCCCCCCTCAAGACTGATGGGAAAGCCAATCTAGGTAATTGGCTCTTTAAAGCTACTGTGAATAATGACAAACAGTGTGCAAAACAATCATGGCTGTAAACAAGAGCTATTTAGCATAGGGCCAGCTCATACGTAATGTGGTCCGTGAGTGACACATGCCTTGTGTGTTCAAGTCACTCTCAAACAATGTCAAGGGCTCCTTTGCTCCTTTCAATTAAGGTGACTATGGGAGTTTTAGAGGACAAACAGCTCCATCTGAACTTGGAGCGGAGCCACGTTACTTTGAATCAAGAGTGATAAATGTGATTTCTATACTTGTTATTCCATAGTATTATTTATTCAATGTTATGCTGCTCAATGGAATCAATTGTCATTAGGGATGCAGTAATTGATTAAAAACCATTAATCGCAATTAATCAACAATTCAACTGACAAGAGACCCAGGTGAAATGGGCATGTGAAGAGTGTGTGAAGAGGGGTGTGAATAGTGTGAATATTTAAATCACCTTTGGATTAAAGAATTGAAATAGAATTAATTTAAATGTGGAATTTTATCTGAATTTTCAATTAAAATTTTTAGATTCAGTAGGGGTTTTTTTTAAAACATTTTTGAAGACGCAGCTTGTCAATTAATCGTAAGTCGATCGATAAGACTATCAACTAACGATTAATGAATTAATCGATAATTTGCATCCCTAATTGTCGTCCACATAAAAAAGAATATACTGTATGTGGCCCAACACTAGTCCCTCTGATCTAACTAAGGATACACTTCCTACAATAATGTTCCTCAGTAGGCATTATACTTTAAAGGGACACTGTGCAGGAAATGGTCAAAAAAGGTACTGCAACTATTGTTGCTCATTGAAACTGGGCTGCCTATTGCCCAA
>NC_085867.1:48309235-48334235 GCF_034702125.1 Engraulis encrasicolus
ATGAAAAAAGACTCTGAATGGAGTCTTTGGGCCCTTTTTAGAAAATTCCCAAGGCCCCCAAGGAGGGTAAAAAGCACTATGAAAAAAAAAAGTGGTGTGTCTTCAGGGTTTTGTTGTGGGGGTTTTTTGTTTGGGGGGTTTGGGGGTTTGGTTTTTTGGGTCTGGGGTGGGGTGGGGGGTTTTTGGGGGGGGTTTTGTTTTTTTGGTGAACATTATTATTTTTCCGGGGGAATGTAAAAAAAAATTTTTTTAAAATTTTTTTTTTTTGGGGGGGGCGGGTAAGGTAAAGGGGAAAGGAAAAGGGGGGTTTTTAAACCCAAAAAAAAAAGTCCTAAAAACTAAAACCCAGAAATTAACACCCAACCAAATCTTATAATTTTTTCCCCTTTGGGTTTTAAAATTAAAATTTTAAAAACAATAAAGACCCCGCTGTGTTTTTACTTTTTTTAAAAAAAAGGCAGGGTGAAAAAAAAATGTTCTTTTTTTTCCCTTTTTTTCCCCCCTTTTGCTTTTTTTTAGCTTTTCCCTTTAAAGGGTTTTTTTTTTTTGGGGGTTTGGGTTTTTTTTTGGGGGGGGTTTTTTGTTGGGGTTTTTGGGGGGGGGTTTTTGGGTGTGGGGGTGGTTTGTTGGGGGTTGTTTTAATTTGGGCATGAGGTTTTTGGTGCCTTTGGGGGGGACCCCAATGGGGGTGGGGGGGTTTGGGGGGGGGGGGGGCAGGCCCGGGGTTTTTTTTGGGGGGGGGGGGGGGGGGGGGAAAGGGCAGGGGGGGTGAAGGGGGGGCCCCCCCCCCATTGTAATGTGCCCCATTGTTTTTTCCCCCAAAACCCCCCCCTAAATTTTTTTCCCGGAAAAAATTTTCCCGGGAGAGGGGAAAGGAAATTTAAAAAACTTGCACCGAAAATTGGGGGTTTCCCGTTAGAATTGGGGTTGAATGGGAAAGCAGAAAAACAAAAAAGTAGTTAAATTGGTTTGAGAATCAAAAAGGGGGATTTTGGGATTAATTAGATTTAGCCGAAGGTTTTGCCTAAATCGGGGAAAACCCAAAAAGGCCTTTTTTGAAAAAGCACCCCCCCAACTTGTTTTTTTTTTTATTCCAATCCGTTTTTCTTTCTATCTTTCAAATTTCCCTTTTTTTCTTTCATTTTTTCCCTTCTCTCCCTTTAAAAATTCTTTAAAAAAAAACCCCCCCCCACCAAACCCCCCCCAAAAAAGGGGAGGGAGGGTTTAAAGGGGGGGAGGGAAGGAAAACGGAAAAGGGAAAAAAAGGGAAAAAGGGGGGGGGGGCGCAAAAAAAGGGGGGGAAGGGGAAAAGGAAAAATTTTTGAAAATTTTGTTTCCCCCCCCCCCTGCGAAGTGTTTAATTTAAAATTAGTGGGGTTTTTAAAAGGGGGCGCGGTGTGAATTGTTTTAAAAAAGGGGGGTTAAATTAAACAGTTTTGCCAAGCTTTTGGTAATTTAAGGGGGATTTAGAATTGACACGTGGGGTTTAAAAAACGGGGTAAAGGGTAATTTAAAAGGGGCCAACCCATTAAATTGAACCCTTTTTTTGTGTATAAAATATAGTTACCCCCTAAAAAAATTCGGGTAAACCCCAAAAAACCCAAGGTAGGAAAGGGTTTTAAAAGAAGGTACGGGGTTTTTCAATTTTCCCTTAAAAAAGAAAAAAGGGAAGCGAATTTTTTTTCCGAGGGTTTGGAAAATTTTGAATTTAGGTGGGGAACATTTTTAAAAACCCTTTTTTTCTTTTTTGGGGGGGGGGGTGTGGGGTTTGGTGTGGTTGTTGGGGGGGTTTGGGGGGGGGGGGTGGGGTTTTTGGGGGTTTTTTTGGGGGGGGTGTTGGGGTTTGTTAAAATTTTTCACAAACCCTTAAGGGGGGGGGGGGAAGCACTGGTGACTTTTTTTTTTATGATTTATTGGCGGGTTTCAAAAATTTCCCCCCAAATTTGGGGTTTTTTGGAAAAATTTTTGAAATTTTTTTTTTGAGAGGGTTTTGGGGATGGAAAGGGGGAAATAGGTTGTAGAAAAGGGGGGGGAAAAAAGGGGGTTTCGCGGTAAGGAAAGAAACTTTGGTGCCCCCTTTGGTGAGTGAAGGAAAAATTGGGTTTTTTTTTTTTTTTTTAAAAAAAAAATTTTTATAGGCAGGGCCAGCGTTAGACATGCTCAGACACAGTGGTGTAGTCTACGTAGAACGCAAGTATACAGAGTATACCTACTTCTAAATTTTAGGGGCTTCTGTATACCCACTTAAAATTGATTGATTCATTGTTTAGAATAGCATAAATATATACAGTATACCCACTTAAAAATGCTTGAATATACAGTATACCCACTTCAAAAAAGTTGACTACACCGCTGCTCAGACGAGACAGTGGCCTACAAAGAAGGCTACAAATGGCTTCAAATCCCTCTCAATTAACTTGCACTTGAACATAACAGCAACAATCATTAGGACATGTACAGTATATGTGCCCGTTTCTCTGAAGGAGATTGGCCATTAGACTTTTGAATTTGCAGGACTGCTGAGGAACATTACTGCCTAAAATGTTATCCATCTATCCTTTGGACATTTCTGTGTGTGTGTGTGTGTGTGTGTGTGTGTGTGTGTGTGTGTGTGTGTGTGTGTGTGTGTGTGTGTGTGTGTGTGTGTGTGTGTGTGTGTGTGTGTGTGTGTGTGTGTGTGTGTGTGTGTGTGTGTGTGTGTGTGTGTGTGTGTGGTTTTGGCTAGAGAGAGGGTGGGGTGTCGAGCATTATGCACTTTAAGTGGGATGGGGGGGTCAAGCACTGGTGTCACTTTTACCTCTTATTGCACTTTACTTGGAAACCTGCTGCTACTAAGTATTGTACCCCAAACACAATTTCGTTGCCTTTTTTGACAAAGAAAATACATTTTTGAATCTTGAATCTTGAATCTTGAGAGACTACTCGGTGGATGCCTCACACAATGAGGACACCCCATAGAGAGAGTAGTTGAACGAAAAAGAGAAAGAGAAAAATGCTTTGCAGCATTGAAGTGAGAGAAAATGCATATCTTTGGTGATTTCCCTCTATACTCAGGACCTGAGAACAATCAGAAGAAACTGTGGCACACATTTTTATTTCTACACACATTTATTTTATTCATTGTGGTTTATCGTCATTTGTTGATGTTTTGTTGCTATTTCACCTTTCTGGAATTTGCTGGAGATGTGTGTGTTGTGGCAACTGCTGCCCCGTGAGGATGTGAGATTTTCTCCCAATAAATGAAGAGCTCTTTTCCAAAATGAGATATATCCATTTTATAGAATGTTGGGAAATTTACATTTTTGTATTGGGCATTCCATTGAATTGCATTACAAAATGCATTTTATAGAGGTTTAAAAAGCATGTTCTCAAAACATTTGAATGGCAATAATTCACACATAGATGATAGGACTACTTATCAGTCAATTCCAATACTGTATTAAAATGTAAAAAGTCAAAAATGGTGGATATAGCGTTTTGGAAAAGAGCTCTTCAAATGTTGTTTATATATAAACATGGTTCTGGAGGAAGCCAGTGAATGATTGACAGCTGTCATTACTTGTTCCCGCCTTCGCATATATTTAAATCCCACCTTTCCCTTTCACCTGTCATGCACAAAGGCTTTCCGGATTGTCCCACCACCTCCCCCTACTCCTATTCACTAGAGCACCCAGCTACATTTCCTCTATAAACATGGGGGTGGAAGCGGATCTCATCGCGCATGATCTCCACTTATGTAAAGCATCCCAGGACCGAGGCCAAGCAGCATGCCAAACACGCATTTTCTACACCAAGAACTCAAGGGCAAACTAGTGAAACACATACCTGTGTGAAAAAGCTGTAGTACAAGGTGCATCACATAACATTACCCAGCATGCTTTGTCACCAGTATGCGTACAGTACAAAAGCGTGTTGCTTATTTCTTTGATGTTCCTGCTGCTGCCAGATATGGGCCTGTGTTCAGTGTAAGTGCATCAGTGACCATGCTGATTAATTTTGCATGAGACCATGTAAGCTACAGCTACTGTGAGCGGGTTGGAATCCAGTCTAAGCCACAGTATGACCAGAGATATGCTAGACAGAGATACGTCATTTTGGTTCTTTTCCGGTATCCACTTTATGTCAGGTGAATGCCCCTTTAGGAGACCTTCGGTTAGGAGACCTTCGGAGTCCTGAGGTTGAGAATGAAGTCCCCTTAGCGCTGTAGATGGCGGTAGCACACGTCTTGTGCAAACACCTCAAAAAGAGAAAAAGAAGGAGGGGACAACACCCCCTTAGGAGACCCAACTTGATTCAAATTCCATCCTCTTTGGTATGATGTCATATCATCATCTGAACTCTCAGGACTCCGACTCAGGTTTTTTCATGACCAAATGCACGTGTCCAGGGCCTGCCACGAGAGGCTAGAGTGTGACTTACAGCAATGTTATTCATAGTGACTGTAGGAGCGTAAATCAGGCACGGCGCACATTTTTGGGTGGCACTTCATTAGGCCTATAACATCACGTCCTCATAACAAAACGTCTGATTTTTACTCTAATATTATATGTGCGTATATTCACTGTTTCCTCATTGTGAAGATTCTCGGATGAGAATCTTCACAAGATTCGGTGCTTAATTACGGCCGCGGGGGTAGGGTAGCCCATTCATTAATTTCCTCCCTCACAGTCTCGTCGCATTGTCCCACCATCACCAAATGTTTTTATTGCCCCCAAACCCCACATTTATTTTGCAAACATCCGTATATGAAGATGATAATTATTTATGATCTACGCTGTGTTAATTATGTCACTGGAGTCGTTTTAGGGGCTCGAGAAATGCGGGTGAGAGACACGGCACTTCTCCAGTGCTTGCGCCATTTATTATTAGGCCTATTATAATTCTTAAAATTGACACTTCCAAAACAACGCGGAAGAAACTAAAGATAAATGGAATGATATCACAAATACAAAATAATGCATGGGGAGTAGGCTAGAGCCCACATCTGCTAAGAGAAGAGAGGAGAACGTTTGGAGCGGTGCTTAATTCGTAAAGAGGGAGGTCGCGGAGTGGCTCCGGTGAAGAGAGGTGGGCGGGGCGCATGCTATGCTGGGTCAGGGGCTGCCTATGATATCCCAAGCACCCGGCTTATGTAGGCTATGCATGCAAGAGGATGTCATTTCAACCGCAACAATGCGACGATCAGAGCACACAATCACACGTTGAACCACTCAAACACATACAGTAGCCTATGCACGTACACTGTTGCAGCACAGTATTCCATAACCAGACATAGTAGCCACAGCCCATGTAGGCTGCTAGCAAGCCAGCCTTGAAAAATCCGAACTCTGTTTCGACAATTAAGCCATGGACATATGGCGTTGCTTTAGTCCTCTAGAGAAGAAACCCTATTTGTGTGGTGGGATAGCCTATCCATGGCCACAGTAAAATGCAACCCATGAAGACAATATTAAAATATCAGCTTCACAACGGCAATAACATAGCATAGTTAAGATGCTGTTTAAAGCTAACCAGTCAGATCAACAACTTAGCATATCAAACATGCACCTATGTGATCACGACGAGGGTCAAAGCGTATTGCCGACAGACGAGGATAGCCCTCCCATGCTATGAATATTAAACCAGTAGAAACTCACAACAGCCTACGTAGGCCAGTCCTAGTTTGTAATCAAAGTAAATTGTCCCTTTACAACAAGTTGCCGCGGCGGGCACGAGGAATTAGCTTTCCTACCAGTCTCGACAGCTATCCATTCCATGATTTCTCGCTTGTCCAGTCCAGATGCACATACTCCTTGATGTTTTAAGTTTGCAACTGCTTTTAAAGACATTGACTTCAGTGATTTTATTTTCTGTCATCAGTGACGCCAGGCATATTCTATGTCCGTGGGACAACTCGACTGGCATGTTCAGTGCATGTTTGGCTGGCTCTAGCATTATGCTATAGAATCTGACATGACATTGTATCAATTGTTGGGTGAGCGCGCCTCGTGGCAGCAGAAAGTAGCCAACTAGCCATAGGCTGCTGGGACGGATTGATGGTTCATGTCAGGAGCATCAAAAGCAAAACAAAACAAAAAATAATATTATTTCCTCTTCAGTTTCCCAGTTTTTTTCGTACACTGGTAGAATATAATACATTGAATGTAGGCTACTGTTTTCCTTCAGTGAAAGATTTTAGGTTCTGGACAAAAAATGGGCAGACCCAGGACCAAAATGGGTGGGCCCAGGTCCACTCTGGCCCACCCATAACGCTGTGCGTAAATGCTGTTTATTTTAGTTAGAATATTTTTTATTTAAAAATATGCAAATTCACAAGTAAGATAAATATTTGTTATTATTTCATGATTTAAAAGGATTTAAAAAGATTTAAAAATGCTACTTACATTGATATTGTGTGAGTAAGACATGACTTTTATTGTGACATCTAAAAACCAGCCTTTTGGGGAGACTCATCTTCATGCCAGGGCATGCCAGGCGAGCGTGGTCAGTAGGAATCAGAAGTAGATTGGTTAGTTTTTTTTACCTCGCCCTCAGGCTCTTTTGGACATTGAAAGACTTCATTTAGTGAAAAGATTTTATGTTTTTATTTTCAAGTAAACATTTAAAACTAAGAAGTGGACTCGGACTGGATTTATTTTTGGAGTGTTTTTGATACAAGGGAGTCTGACGAGTATCAAGCTTAAGTTCCAATAACGACAGTAAGAACGTACAGTGACTGTGTGTGTGTGTTTGTGAGAGAGAGACAGAGAGAGAGAGAGAGAGAGAGAGAGAGAGAGAGAGAGAGAGAGAGCGAGAGAGAGAGAGAGCATACTTTTATGACCCGAACACCTTCTGTGTAACATAAAGAAGAACACCCAAGGGTTAAACCCCACTTCAGTCTCCTGGCATGTTTGGTGTTTGGTGGTGTTCGTTGTGCTCCTCAAGGTCTCCCTCTCTCTCCCTCTCCAGGTCTCTGTCTCTCTGTCTGTCTGTCTGTCTGTCTGTCTGTCTGTCTATCTCTCTCTCTCTCTCTCTCTCTGTGTGTGTGCATGCGCATGTGCGTGTTTGTGTGTCTGTGTGTGATGTGACATGTATTTGTACAGTGTGTGCTGTACGTGTGTGTGTGTGTGTGTGTGTGTGTGTGTGTGTGTGTGTGTGTGTGTGTGTGTGTGTGTGTGTGTGTGTGTGTGTGTGTGTGTGTGTGTGTGTGTGTGTGTGTGTGTGTGTGTGTGTGTGTGTGTGTGTTGTGCTGTGCACTGTGTAGTGACAAAGAGGTTGTTAACCCTGTCAGTTGCCTGTGATCTCTGCACTAGGGGCGATAAGCCCTCAGTTGCCAATGTGTCTGACACACACTCACAAGGCCCCTATATGTTTTTGCACACACACACACATGTGCACTGCACACACGCACACGTATAAACGCACACACATGCCCGCGCGCGCACACACACACACACACACACTCACACCATCTTAACACAAAGATGTCAGAGGATCATCAAATATTGAAGCCTGTCTTCAGCATAGAGACTGAGATACTATGAACCGTCTGGCCCTCTGATATTGAAGCTTGTTGTCAGTGGGCTATAAACTGTAGCCTACGTCAATTACAAGGAGACATTATTTGATACTGAGACCAAATCATAGAAGTTTGCTAAGTTCACCGTAGTTGAACAACACCTGATATTGAAGCTTGTTTTCCCCTGCTAGCTGAAAGGATCAAAGGATCATCTATGAGCAGCAACATCATCAACCTACTGCAAAGCCTCCTCCTTTCCCTCCTTTCGATCTTTTCATCAAATGAAATGCTGCTTTGTAGAAGAGCTTTCACTTTCAACACACATGCAGTCACCTCATGTAGGCCTACCTTTCATACTTGCCCTCCGTCCTTTGCCCCATGACTTTCAAGGCAGTTCTTCTGAGATCTTACTGTAACAGTAAGTCAGAAATACTAAAACTGTCTAAAACAATCTCAAAAACGTGCTTTGTTAACCCCATTAAAATTGGTATCTGTTGGCACATGTGCTAACTATGTACGTACAGGCTACACACTGGCAGTTTCCATGTGGAAGGAATCAGCTGCTTGCTTTGCTCATGAGACGAAACATTGAACATTATGTTCAATCATATTTTTCAATTTGACGGATGTTAGTTCATCTGCATATTAAAATTGTTTACTGCCGAACCATGTCATTGCTCATTACCATCGAGTTAGCTGAATGTTAACCCTGGGTGGTGGACTAATATTTCAACACAACACATGTATAGTTCATGTAAATTCCACCAGAGGTGTCAAATGTTCAAGTAAAAATAAATGTATGGTTAAAGTACAACACTAGAATATGATATTACAATACTGTCACACCATTTACCTAAAGAGGATAGACTGTAGCCTGGCTCTCACGCAGACCCTTCGTGCATCTTCCTTAAACTTCGTGGTAACAACCATCGCGAGAGAACCAGGTTAGATAGACTGTGTTGTGACTGAAAAAAACACTAAAATCCCAACAAGAACCCACCACAAATATGATCCAACCAGTACAGAGTTCGCTGATCATAAGACAAGTACACAGGTCCAATAAGATTACATTACTCAGATACGATACCTGTGTTGGAAGAAAACAGTTTCTTTTTTACGTTTACTTTTACTTAGTTTTGACATTTCTGATTTCTACAAAATCAAAACCTTCATATTTTGTCTTTTAAACCATCTATGATGTCTTTATCACATACCTTTTTGGAATCCTTGCAGTGTTAACTGCTCCGTTTTGCTCTTGTCACCCAAGGAACATTTTATGATGGTCTTTTCAGGCTCACCTTATCTCAACTCTCCACTTTTCAGTTCATAGAAAAAAATGAATGACTCCTTCCTCTGTGAAATTACATTACAGTACAAACTTTTACCCATCTTACAGAAGAGGACTAACAGTACCAGAATGAACAACATACAATGTGTGAGGGGAACACACACTGTACACACAGGCATAACAAGGTCAGTGCAGCAGAAGTATAGAGTTGAGTTCGTTTTGAAAGGAGACTGTGCTGGCTCTCATCTCCCTGAAGTTGTGTGTGTACTGCACGTCAACATGGCGGTAACTACCATTGAGGACACAGAGGTCAAGTCCTCAGTATTTTTTTTCCAGAAATGTCAAATGTATCTATGATGAAAATCGATCTATGATCAACAATTCAACTTCAACTTCAACTTCAACTTCAACTTTTCAACTTTATTGTCCCCAGAAGGGGCGATTAGGTGTGCAGCAAGTCATAAGCACATATAGACAGCAACAACAGATACCACAGGACAGACATAAAGTGCAGTGGTCAATAAAAGGTTAAAATGACCATAAATATAGTTATAAAAAAGATAAAAACACATCATGAATAAATAAAATAAGAACATCATCATACAATAAAATACCATAAACAACAACGCCAGAGATCAGGTCAAGAACTCAATCAGGGGGATGTGAATTTAAAAGGGAGATGGCACTAGGGACAAAAGAAAACCTAAATCTGTTGGTCTTGACCGATGGGAACCTAAAGCGTGATCCAGATGGAAGTAGCTGAAATTCAGAGTGGAGGGGGTGGGCCGTAACAGATAAAAATGGACTCAGCCTTCCTCAAAGTGGCTTTTCTATACAGGTCAGTGAGGCTGCTTTGCTGGGCACCTATAATTTTGCCACTGACCTTCACGATTTTGGCAAGGGTGTTTTTCGCTTTCACACTGAGGTTATTAAACCAACAGCAGATAGAAAAAGATAAAACCGACTCAATGTTAATGAGGAATTCAGTCTGTATGTGCCACCCCCATTTATCATTAAGACAGTGATTAATGAAAACGAACTGAAGAATGACTGAAGAGTCTGAAGCATTCCAAATGTACAGTATGCTTTACCGCACGCAGCATTTGACCTCTGTATTTGAAAATGTCTCGTTAAGACCTTGCACGTCAGTGACTCCTTTCAGCAGCCTTCTTCTGGAACTCATGCTGGGGTGTTGTGTTGCGTCACTCATTAGTGGCTTTGGGTAAAAGGCAAAGCCTCGGCTGATCATAATGGGATGTGATATTGAGGCCTGTTGTCAGCGCGTGTGCATTTTCCATTAAGGCGCGATCATCCAATATTCAGGCCATGTCATAGAAGAGCCGCTCGATTGCATTAGGAATGGAAGACATCTAGTGCTAAAATGTGTTGTCAGTAAGCTTGCATTAAGATCGCATTAACAGATACTGCGTGTGTTTTTGTTGTTGTTATCGTGCTGTTCAAAGCCTTTTTTTCCCTTGTCATTGAGACTATGGAGACAGTGTGTGGGTGGGTGTACATGTCATTACCTGTCTAATGCATGCACATACGTACTACAGTAGACATCTAAACCAGCAGAGAGAATCATTGGATGCCAATACCCACACTTGAGGAGATCCACCATACACACTGCACAATTAGAGAAATGAACATCCTTAAAGATCACACACACCCTGGTAACAGGCTCTTCACCATGCTACCATCTAGCAGGCGCTTTAGGAATCTGCGTGCCCGCACTACGAGAAAGAAGGATAGTTTCTATCCTACTGCCATTAAACTTTTGAACTCAATATGTCACCTGCCCCCCCTCAATACTTCAGGACTATCGATACTGTGAGATGCACATGGATTTTTATATATTATTTATTTACTGTTGATATATCTTTTATTTTGTGGGCATTTGTGGGTTGCTACTAAACATAATCTCACTACCGTAAATCCTCTAATATTGGCCGGAGCCTGTATTTACTCAAGTGCATCTTGGACTAGGCCATAATTGGAAGGAGGCCAGAATTAGAGACAGGCCAATATTCCTATTTAAGCAAAACAGACTACCAGTGTAATGAATAAAACCATGTGTCTACCGTATTTTGAACCAATAAAATACTTGGTTCATTTACTGAAAAAGTATAGGCTACAGTTACCATAATAGTTACGGTATTTCTTACTCACAAAGCGCGTGTCCCTCCCTCCTCTGTTTGTCTTTCCTCCTGTTCTCGCCTTGAGCTTATGGACACTATGCGGCAACTGTCATTGGCATTGACGGCCGTATTTCCAATATCTGCGGCTGTTTCATTCCCTATTTTACTCCAGACTTCAAGGCAAACTGTTTCTTGCTGCAGCCAAATGTCGGGGAAACACATGCAATTTCTGTTATTTCCGGTCCGTAGCTTGATGTGAAGCACGTTACTGAAATAAGGTTACGGTAAGCGAGGTAACCATATCATTGTCTAATACTGTAGTGTGCCTCCTATTTTTCCTCCACTGGCAACGCATAGTAAAAGTTTGACCGCCAAATGGGACATTCCAGGATATTGGTACATTTCCTGTCCCACCACTTTTTTTCACAATTTCCAAAATATCTGAATTACTATTTTTTGTGAACAATGTACTTGTTATAAGACAAACTGTAAAGTTTGGTGGAAAAATAAGCTCCTTAAATATTATTCAAAAGGCCAAATATCTTTGGAACACCCCAAAAAATGGCCGTTTTCTCTTGTCCCACACATTGGGTTACCAACTCCTTTGCCAAATTTCACAATTAAAATAAGCTCTAAATAAATTACTTCATCTTGTATGTTGTTGATATGCATCTCCTTTACTTATGTAAATAACTTCTTTGGTCTACATTGTATTGCATGTTACAGTTTTTATGCTTTTAAGTTGTGTCCCACAACATGCGCGCAACCCTGTTACCATAGGGAATTTTACCTGGCAGGGAAAGAGTTAAAAACATTTGCCTACTGTCACAAAGGAAGTTTCATTACAAGGACATTTTCTGCCCACATGGCAAGACCAAGGGTGAATTCTCTAACATTTTTTTTTAGGTTTTTGTCCCAAATATGTTTGTCCAAGTTGTGTGCGTCACTCAGTGAAGGCAACCCTGTTACTCATATTGTAAGACTAACATTGAGTAGAGTCAAAATTAACTTTATATTCTTATATAACCATGTTTGTCCTAGATCTTGTATATATAGCTAAATTTTACAGTTAGCATCTATTCCTGAGGTAAACAACAACAAAGCCTAGATTTGCAACCCTGTTACTCGCAACCCTGTTACTGTTGTATTTTTATTACATTGATTATTACATTGAAAAAATTATTTGATACCTGAGCTTGACGAATTAAACTTTTTGATAGTATATTGCCTGTAGTTAATAAATATATGACAAAAAAATTATCAAATTGAAGATCAAATTGTGATCAAAAAGTGACCACCCCTGAAATGTACCAATATCCTGGAATGTCCCAAATGCATTTACGACGAGGGCTCTCAACTTTGCAACCAAGGCAAAGTGTCTTTCTGTATGTGCGTGCTCCCTCTGCCTCTGGCTGTATTCTGGGCTCGTGTTGTTGCTAGGTGACCCAAGCGTCTGCATGAAAGCTAGAGAAGCTGGCCGAAGCGGTCGCTCTCACACAGCTGATATTAACACACTGCTGCTCACATGTAATAGGCTAACTAGACTTTGGCGTGTGCACCGTTTGTTGTATAGTAGCAAATTAGTCCTTTTTCGGAGTGAGGAACTGTGTCTAATGCTAACCAGCTTAATGGTTACAGTTGTGGATTTTGAGAACAACATGAGATATCCGGTAAAGGGAAAAAAACATTGATTCTATTTTTAGACCCGGCCTATACAAGAGACCGGCCCCAATTTACCTCCGCCGACAGCGAGACCGGCCAATATTAGAATCCCGGCCAGTAATGGAATACAGGCCAGAATTAGAGGATTTACGGTATATTTATATAGTGACAATAAAAGCACTCTACTCTCTACTCTACTCTACTCTAAACAATGCCATTTATTTGTACTAGAGATCCACCGGATCCTGATTTTTAGGATCTTGTCGGATACCGGATCCCCTGTTTAAGATCCTGCCGGATCCGGAACCGAATACCGGATCCTACGAAAGGGTTGAAACACATAGTCTACTCGCACACGTGGGCCCTTTTAATTACGTTGGCTCAAACTATTTTTTAGACTCATTGGCTTGCTGCCAAACTGCCTGCAACGGTCACTTCCAAAGGGCTTTCACTCCAAGCAGTGATTGGGGTTGTGAAAGACTGAATGAAAAGCCTAGGCTACGTAAAAACTAGAGATGCACAAGATCCTGATTTTTAGGTAACTGCCGGATACCGGATCCACTGCTTAAGATCCTGCCGGATCCGGATCCGGTGAAAAACCCTATTATCCTGCCGGATCCGGAACCGGATCCGGATCTGGTGCATCTCTAATTTGTACACTCATTCAGTTTCATCCTCGTATACTGTATCTTGCAAAAGCATTTACAAAATATTACAGTATTTGCTCTTGGGGCTAACTGCAATCTGTGATAATGATATTTTTCCCCTTCATCTTTCGGTGGTGAGGCTTGTGGAAGACCATCTGAACAGGGGATTACAGAGTATTTATCAAGACAGCACTTATCCAGGATTACATGATGAGAGTCTTGTAGTGGGCAAAACTAATTTGCTAATGATTTTAATTCATAATGTATGGTGCAAATTCACGTGTTAAGTCTAACTTGGGGTTATTTTAGAGTAATCAACAGGTAGATGCTTGCTCATTTACTACCTCTAGGAAAAGTTCATGTCAATTAATTGGTGAGCACTAGGCTGCTACATGATTATGCAAAAGGAAAATACTTAGGCCTAATTGCATATTTCTGGAATTTACTCTTATTAAAATCAGTCAAAAAAGCAAGAACAGCAAGAACTGCACAACAACAACAACAACAACAACAACCAAAACAGCTGACCAGTCGCATCAACAACCACACATTGGATTTATACAGCATTTTGACTAAAACACTGATGTTACAAGACGTCTGACCCTAATCCTGATTCTGATATGACCATTTCATATCTGCTTACATGATCATATCCATATCAATATTCCATATTAGTTTTCATCACACATGGCGATAGCCTTCACCTTGCAGTGGATTTTGTAACCACGCTTTTTTCCCCCCTTTGTGTCACATTTTCATTGTTTCATGCACACGTCACCACACATCCAATTCAGACAGATGAGGTCAGAAGCAGAGTGCCTGTGGTGGAGTCCTATCTTACAGTAAAAGGGTGGCACCATTGCTACAGGTTACCGACCACACCATTTCTGGTTGTGCCGCAGTGTCATTTTACTGGGTCTTTAGTGAGACACCTACTGATGCTCAGCCAAAGCCAGAATCAGATCGCTGACCTGAGTCAGCGCGGCCCTCTCTGCTCACTGCTCACTGCTCGCTGAGCTTACAGGCAAAGCTCCAAACAGCTAGCATACAACTGACGGCCGCCTTGCTCATCACTCATTCAAAATACCACACTGTAGTGTCTGCATGAGCAAATTACTATTCTTTTGTTTTCAGATAACATTTAATTTCAGTTAAATCTCTAGGGATCAAATGGAAATGTGGAGGAACCAATTTGAATAAAATCACTTTGAGTTGCATTTGTACAGTCATGCGTGATGGCCACATATCTCCAGGGATGGAGTGAAAATGTGCAGGAACCGATTTGAATTAAATAATTTCATGGTGCATTTGTACATTCATACACAATGGCCACAATGTTTATAGAACCCGTAATGAAGTATAAATTGGGGTAAAAATTGAGTAAAAATTGGGGGCGCAATGAGCTAAGATACCGTACCATTTTGCCGGCAACCCGGGTTCGATTCCGACCTGAGGTGCTTTGTAGGGATGCACCGATACCAATTTTTTGAAAAGTACGAGTACATTAATGCGTGTACTTGCCAATACCGAGAACTGATACCGATACCTTTTACCACCAAAATACAATGAAAATAAATGAATGGCCTTGTTTTTTTCACCTGTGATATTTTTATTGTCCATTTCCATGTAGATTTAAGTGTTGGTAAATGTATGAGGTGGCAATTTTTTCCATGATGCTTTCAAGTCCACAGAACGTGACAAGATTTTGCATTGTTTTGTGTAATAGCAGTATCGTTCCTGGTATCGGCAAGTGCTTGACGAGTACGAGTACGAGTATAATGAGCAGTATCGGGTGCCAATACTGATACCAGTATCGGTATCGGTGCATCCCTAGTGCTTTGCTAATCATTCCCACTTCTCTCTCTCCCTCTTGTTTCATGCCACACTCTCACACTGTCCTAGCCTAAAAATAAAGGCATAAAAAATCCCAAAAAAACATGTGAATTAAGTAACATTTTTGACATTAGAAGCGATCTGCCACCATCTTTATTTTTGTTGCCTGAACTAGCAGAACGGAAATACTGTGGTAGAAGCATACGGCATCTTTGGTAGCAGGTATCTTTGACAATAGGTGTGATTTGTGGGCGTGGTAATACAGTAAGATGGATAGCGTTGCAGTAGAGCCTCAGGCATCAGGCATGGGACAGACAGGAGATTTGGGGAGCTCCCTGTACTGTGTTCATTGTGGCTTTGCTTGCACTTTGACTTTCCACTCCACCACGATGGTTGTCCTCGTCCATTTCCATCTATTATTATTAATAATATTGTGTGTGTGTGTGTGTGTGTGTGTGTGTGTGTGTGTGTGTGTGTGTGTGTGTGTGTGTGTGTGTGTGTGTGTGTGTGTGTGTGTGTGTGTGTGTGTGTGTGTGTGTGTGTTTGTGTGTGCGTGCGTGCCTGCGTACGTGCATGCGTTTGTGCGTGCGCGCGCACATGCACTTTCTAACTGAACCCAGGATGGGCACCCTGCAGCCTGTAGAGCTGGTATGTGAATGTGTGTGTGTGTGTGTGTGTGTGTGTGTGTGTGTGTGTGTGTGTGTGTGTGTGTGTGTGTGTGTGTGTGTGTGTGTGTGTGTGTGTCTTTCTGTGTCTGTGTGTTATATAATCATTTGATTTGACAGATTTTTAACAGGTATTGAGCATGGGGGAATTCTCTGACAAACCTTAACATTCTGGGAAAAACCTCAAGGGTCCTGAGAGAACGTTTAGGGGTTCTTTCACCGTGGCAATCAAAGGAACTTTGGGTTTCTGGGTTCTCTGTGGAACCTTTGGAGAACCTTAGGTCCCTCCACAATTGACAAATCGAAGGATCTTCGGGGAACTTTAGGGGTGTCGCCAGAAATGTTTGGCCCCATGAAAGATTCAAATTTTGGCCCCCTTTAAGGGTCTCTGTCAGTGCTGTTAGTGCTTGGGCCCTTGGAATCTGGACACCCCCACCCCCACCCCTAGTGGCACCCATGGTCAGTCTAGTCAAGGAGGTAACAGAACAATCAGCGGTGATTCAGGACCTTCCTACTTTTGAAGATCCCATTTCCTGATATGGCAGCACTCGGTTACCAAGGCAATGCCATTACCTGCAATCCTTCCTGTCACTCGAATTCAAGACTCATTTACCATGGAAACCCTACCTACCTACCGTTTCACTTCCTTGGCGCCGGCGGACCACCTTCCATTCACCACCACCCCCTGACCTCTAATTATGTGTCGTTGTGTTGTGTGGGCTCTCTGGCTGCTGGGGTGAAGTATGCTTTGCCAGCACTGGCAACACTGGCTTTCATATATTTTCTAACCCCTATTGTGTCAACGTGAACCTGCACCGATTTACTGTAGAATTTTTTTTGTTTATCCTTTTTAAATGCCAGACTGCCAGCAACCAATTAGGTATTTTTTGGGCTTTTTTTTCATTCGCTGCTCTCTCCTCACTGCACGCTTGCTTCACATCGTAATTGCTGTTTATGTGCTCTTCCATACTGCTGCTCCTTGGGTGGCTATGCACAGAGAATATTTACCTCTGTAGGTGTTCCCTTATGAGCAAGGAATGGAATCATTTATAGTCTAGTTAGCCTATAGGGCTTTGCAATATCTCTTAAAGGCATAAACAACAGAAGAGAAAAAGAACCAAAACAAAGAGTACCATGTGGTAGAGGTAGAGTGTCTGTGGCAGAAGTAGAATCCCTATATATTTACCGTATCTTATCTATCCATATATCTATCTATCTATCTATCTATCTATCTATCTATCTATCTATCTATCTATCTATCTATCTATCTATCTATCTATCTATCTATCTATCTATCTATCTATCTATCTATCTATCTATCTATATCCATCCCTGACCTATTTCTCTTCCTTTCATATCTTCGCCTGTTACAATAGTAAGTCTTTCTCACAACCCAATTTCACAATCTACGGTACCATACTGTATTGTCATCTTGCAGCACATAGTAGCTAATATAAAAAGTGAACCCTGAGGGAAATTTTACTACAGGCAAAGAGTGAGGGCAGCTGGCAAAGAACCTCAGTCAGCAAGTCACACGGAGACTGCAGTGACACCAGGGGTGGATTTCTCGAAACCAAAGTTGCTTACTACATTAGCTACTTTGTTGTTTTCAATGCATTTTCAGATTGGCAACTACCGAAGTTGCTAACAGGCTAACAACTTCTCTTTTGAGAAATGCACCCCAGCATTGCCAAATCTATGGAAAGGCCTATAGACGTCCTGTAGAGTGCACAACATATTCGCACAGTTCACAACATGGAGGCCAGGAAATCACAGAGGAAATGACATATACTGTATGTAGGCCTATTACTGTACATGAGATATTATGAAGACGCTATGTGAAAGCAAAGCTCTAAGCACAATATTGAGACTGCAGCGATGAAACATTGACAAATCTAAGGAAGAGCTACAGTGTAGATGTAGTATATATAGCGTACAGTACACCTATTCAGACAGGTCACAATAGGGGGGCTAGGATATCACAGAGGAATGAGATGTATGAAGAACTCCTATGAGGGGGGAAAAAAGCAATACAGCTCTAAGAATACAATCGAGACGGCAGTGCCAAAGCTTTGTCAAATCTGAAAGGCTTATTGTATCGACATACATTTTCACTTGCACATGTAACTCAGGGCCCCTGAGTTCACCTTTGGCATCTTATCTCATTGAAAACACATTACGTGATATAGCCTATATGAAGACGTTGTATGGAGAAAAAATAAACAATATAACACTAAGCACACAGGGAATCCAAAGAAGGAAAGCAATTCTGTATTTTCCAGCTCCGACAAACACATGATTTATGGCATATTTAGTACTGTAAGTAAGGATGCACCGATACCACTTTTTTGAAAACGGATACAAGTACGAGTACATTAATGTGTGTACTTGCCGATACCGAGTACCTATACCGATACCTTTTACCACCAAAATACAATGAAAATAAATGCATGGCCTTGTTTTTTCCACCTGTGATATTTTTATTATCCATTTCCATGTAGATTTAAATGTTAGTGAATGTATGTGGTGGCACTTTTTTCCATTATGCTTTCAAGTCCACTGAACGTGACAAGATTTTGCATTCTTTTGTGTAATAGCAGTATCGTTCCTGGTATCGGCAAGTGCTTGATGAGTACGAGTACGAGTATAATGAGCAGTATCGGGTGCCGATATCGATACCAGTATCGGTATCGGTGCATCCCTAACTGTAAGTATTATCAATATTGCTGGTAAGCCACATGGCTATTCATTTCACATGGTCTATGAACAATCTTGAACAACAAAAGTTTTCCACTTTGTTACACCATGTATTCCTTTTTCTATTATAGAGTGCAGTGTGTGTGTGTGTGTGTGTGTGTGTGTGTGTGTGTGTGTGTGTGTGTGTGTGTGTGTGTGTGTGTGTGTGTGTGTGTGTGTGTGTGTGTGTGTGTGTGTGTGTGTGTGTGTGTGTGTGTGTGTGTGTCAGGGCTGTAGTCAAGTCCACCTTTGTAGAGTCCAAGACAAGTCCAAGACCAGTACTAGTCAAGTCCGAGACAAGTCCGAGTCCAAAGAGGTTCGAGTCCGAGACAAGACAGAGTCCAAAAAGATTCGAGTCCAAGTCAAGTCCGAGTCACATGTCGGTCAGTGTTTGACAATGAAAAGGATGAATGTCAATAGTGTGAACCTTAGAAGATAACCTATATGGCATGGATGTGAAGACAAACTTGTTTGTTATTGGATTTCAAGCTCCACTTTACAATCTATGATGGCCAGTGTTCTAAACAAAACAGACAGACCCGGCGAGTCCAAAAGCCTAATTTGGCAAGACCATTGTCCGAGTCCAAGACAAGTCCGAGTCCAAACAATACCGAGTCCGAGACAAGTCCAAGTCCATAAAAAAACGGACTTGAGACCGGACTCGGGCCGAGTCCGGACTCGAGTACTACAGCCCTGGTGTGTGTGTGTGTGTGTGTGTGAATGTGAACAGGCATGTGTGTGACTACAATTGACTGCTTCACTTTCTTTCTTTTTTCCTCTAGTGCCTCTTTCTGATGGCAATTTGTTTGTGTCTGTAAAAATGCTAAATGTGTTACAGTGTTAAATGTGGGCAGCCGTGGCCTAGTGGTTAGAGAGTTGGACTTTCAATCTAGGGGTTGCAGGTTCGAATCCCCTCTGACCTCTCCCTACATCTCCATCCATGGCTGAAGTGCCCTTGAGCAAGGCACCTAACCCCACATTGCTCCAGGGACTATAACCATTACCCTGAAAAATAATAGTTGTAAGTCGCTTTGAATAAAATGAAAGCGTCAGCTAAGTGCAATGTAATGTAATGTGTTACATGATCTAGATGAAATACGGTATCTGGTGACAGCAGTGGTCAGACCCAATTAGATGCTGGAAAACAGCTGTTTCCAGCACAGTTAGCCTCCTGGTCCACTTTAGCATGATGAGATGGGATTCTTGACCAGGACTGCGTTTCCCAAAAACTCTTACAGTTTTTCTCAATTGGTTTTGTACATTTCTCGAATCTCTCTCGCAATTTGCAAAACATAATATTCATTCTCAAAACAGCTTTAACAAATGGCAAAACACTGTGGATGACCTGCAAAACCGCATCTCTTACTCGAAACCCTTAGTTTATCTTCCAAAACCAAGTTTTTGTGTCAATGAAGGTGTCAGTGCCAGCAGAATGGTTAGTCATTGTATCATAGTGTATGGACAAGCTAGTCAAATCGATTTACCATGTTGTCAATTGACTAGTACACTCTTGAGGATCTTTTCTGAAGCTAAATGTTATTTAGATTGGGTGGGAAATGTTGTAAATTCGACTTTTTATTACATTGATCAAATAAGATTGTACTAGATATACATTTAGAGTATGACCTATTTATTGACATTGCAAAATAGAAAAAATAGCCAACTCTGGTTGATGTGTCAAAGTGCGCCCTCTACCACCCGTTTCTACTTGTCTTGCAGGCCCATCTGAAAAAAATATAGAACTGTAAAGCAAAATAAATTTGAAACAATACACTGATACTGTATAAAGTGTTGTATAAAGTGTTGTGAAATTCTAGGGAAATGTTGTCATTTTGTGTGGGCACATGAGGCATAGAGTAATGCAATGCAGTATAGTGCCTATTGTTGTATTGCATGCCTGTTTTCTCTTTCCCTTCTACTGCTTTTGATTAGAGTCAATATTTACCATTGAGCAATTTACCAATTCAGTTCACATTTATAGACAAAAATCCAATGGAAATTATACAGTGCTTAACACATTATGGCAGCTTGGTAAATCATTTTGCATGGCAAGACTTATACTATGACATAGGGCCTAAATGTTTTGGGGTTTGAGATAGTTTTTGTGTTCAGTGACAATGCTTTTTGAGTGATATGACAAAAGCAATTGATAATGTACGAAAAAGCTGAGAATTGTACACAACCATTTGCATGGTGATGAAAGCATTTGCTAAATGCTGAAAACTATGAGAAACGTATTTTACCATGTGCACAGATAACAGCAGGAAGTCACAATTGAACAAAAACTTTTGAGAATGATTATTCTGTTGTGAGAAATGTACAAAACCAATTGAGAAATACTGTAAGTAGTACTTAAGCCTAAGTAGTACTTAAGTATGAGGGGCCACCTAGGCAATATATCACACCATTGAAAGTTCATGCATACAATCATTTTATAAGCTCACATACAATCTTTTTTTCTCGTATATGCAGTTAAAATGATTGTGCAAAGTGCATGTGCTAGGTAAAATAGTGTATGTATAAACTTAAATAATGATGTGACACCTATTCTGGTATATTGCCTAGGTGGCCCCTCATACTGAAGTACTACTTAGGCTTAAGTTCTACTTAAGGTTTTTTGGGAAACACAGCCCTGGTGTGCTGGCAGTCAAGTGACTGACCTGAGGCTCCCTGTAGGGCTATTGAAATGATATTTCACCTAATAGAATCAATTTTAAATGATAGGACAGTGAAGGTGGTGACAGGAAGCGAGTGGGGAGAGAGAGAGAGACGGGGAAGGGCTGGTAAAAGACCCGGGTCGGGAATCGAACCCGGGTCAGCCGGATAGTGGACGATAGCCCTACTGTTTGGCCACAGCAGGGCCAGAATTACCTTTCTAAAAACAAAGCCCTTGAGATCTCTAGCTGTGACCCTTCTCCTGACTAGCCTCTACAGTACCAAGGGACAGGAGATGAGAATGATGATGACACACCATGATTCCACACAATCATGGTCATTATGATCCTTATTAACAGCCACTACGGTGATATATAGTGAAGGGGAAAGAAACCACACCCTTACTCCGTAGGCTCCGAACTACAATCTCTGCAGCACCACACTTTTTGGGCCTTTATTTCGGATAGTACAGTGAAGGTGCGACAGGAAGTGAGTATGGAGAGAGATGGGGTAGGGTTGGGAAATGACCCCATCCGGACTCGAACCAGGGTCCCCATGGGCATGCAAGCCCAAGTGTGGGAGGCTTAGCGTGCTGCGCCACAGCGCCCCCCCGCAGTACCACACTTTTAACCCACGTCCAAAGAGCCAGGATCATTAGTATGGATGTCAGAGCACACCATGTGCCCCAGTAATGGCGCTTCACAGCTCATTTTACAAAATTATATTTAAAAAATTTAAACAGGATGGGGCCAGTCAGTGGTGGACTGAAGGTGAAACCTTACAGTACGTCAGCGAGAGGGCTGATGAGTATGTCTTACAGTACGTCAGCGAGAGGGCTAATGGGCATGTCTGAAGCACATGTTGAGGCAGCCTTGACCAGTGTTGCCAGATTGGGCGGTTACCCGCCAAATTGGGATACTTGGGATGGCTGTCTGCGGGTAAAAACGGGAAAAATTGTCTATTTGGCGTTTTTTTTCTCTGCAGTCTTCTGGCCATAGAAATCAATGCAATTTGTTGAAATTGGGTGGAATTTAGAGCATTTTGTCATTTTTTTGAGAACCTTTAGGGCAGGATTTGATCAGACACATCTGGCAACACTGGCCCTGACATTTGCCAGCCTGCCCTTGGGATTGGAGGGCAGCAGATTGGACACCTGCACAGCAGGGCCTGATTAACTCATTCAGTGCCAGCCATTTTCAAATTCAGACCAGGGGGTTGCCAGGCTTTTTTCAACGTTTGAGTGATTTTTCAAGAGCCATAAAAAATTGAGTTCTTTGTCCATGTGAACAACAAACATACCAGATCAACGTGTTAGGCCCCACCCCCCATACAAAAATGCAATTGACTTGATATCAAGTTTTTGGCACTGTGCCATACATTCTGAAAAGACTCGTTTTCATGGCACTCAAAGAGCTACGACAGCTTGCTGAAGGCCAGTGGTTCTCAACCTTTTTTAAACAAACGCCCCCTGGACTTCATCAAAAGCTCTCTAATGCCCCTTTGACTTCATCATAAGCCTGCCAACACCCCTTTAAAAAATGAAATAGACTAATGCACCTCAATAGCAACTAAACACCGCCCCCTCTCAATTGTATCCTTCTCAACGCCCCCCTCCAAGGCCCTAGGGCTCCCAAACGCCGGAGACACTTTATACAGGAGGAAACAAAACACTTAAGAAATCCACGGGGGCAATTCATAATGCCAATACGTGTGCCTGCACATCTCCCAACTGTCCGGCAACAAGAGCCCTTTGCTTGCTGAGCTGCACTTTCATGAATCCAATCATCTCCCTGCATTGACGTGTAGGGACGACATGTGCGACTCACATGAGGTACTGTATACTCACATGGGCTTGCAGCAAGTCTGTGCCACTTGATACTTCTGGCCGCGAAGAAGAGTGTATTTTTGTGATATTCTGCGCATGTGCAGATCTAAATTAGCAGTATGAAAAACAATATTTTTCAGCGTTTCTTTAAGATACAGTCATTCTAAGGTCGCCATTATAATTAGATTTTCACTGCGATTCCAATTATATGATTTCTGCATCGTTCAGTTGTTCCACTCCTGTTTATCCCATTCATAGGTCTTGATTAAGGCATGTATTCCCATACTAGACATGGGCCATTACTGTATATTTCCCATGGGGAGTGACAATTCTACAGTAATTTACTCCAGGTGCAGGCTTCCTACTGGCGCTAATTTGCTAAAATGCTAATTCACAATTTTTCCCACATTCTCCATAACATTTTTTTCTTCTGGGGAACCATTTTTTCTTTCCAGGTCTATTGTCAGTATTACCAGTATTTCTGTCTCTTTTTACCCAGCAATTGTTACCACCAGTTGAAAAGCTAGCCTTGTTCGTTAATTTATGTTTTTATGAAAAGTTAAGAAATTTGCTTGACCTTCAATGTTTCCCCTCCTCTTGCTTTGACAATGCCGACTCGACTGTATATGAAACTTGACCTGCTTGCAGTAAGCATCAACGTCCTCTCAGAAAGGAAGTGGTGTTTGATAATCAGTGGAATGAATATAGATCAAGAAAGCCACGTTCAAATTTCAGGGTCACACATTTTTTTTTACACAGCATAGTGCAAATGCTGCATGATTGAACATAATAATGTATATTATTTATTAATTGGTCAGTTCCCAAGTGATTTGGTCCAATTTAACCCCTGCCTATTTCAATATGGGTCTATGAGGATAAAAGCATCAGCTAAATTAAGTCAGCATCTTCTATTATTAAGACCTAATTAAGTCTTTTACACATTTCTCCTTGACCCAAGGATGCTGCTTTCATGATGAACTGGTTTTCACATCTTTTCCTGGCTTCATCTGTTTTCTATTGAGGTCGCAGAAACATGGTAAGGAATAGATGATTTAACCAGATACTCCATTCAACCAGGGCTGGACTGGGCTGAAGAAATGGCCCGGGCATTTTTTTTGTTTGTTTTGCATAGAGCAGCCCTTCTTTATCAATGATGTTATGATTGGCTCAGTCCACTGTCTATTAAAGATGGACCAATGGGCTGTCCCATCTAAAGTGAGGGCCTATCTCTAAGTTAAAAAACAAACAACTAAAAAACAACAGCGCCAGCCCACCAGGAAAATGCCCTGTATGCCAGATGCCCCGTCCAGCCCTGCATTGAACCCTCTTTTGAAGACTCCATTGAATCTTCATTGAGTGCGTTTATATGCTAGGGATAGTCATATTTAAAATGGAATATTGGCAATATTCGGTTTGTGCATGAGTCATCTAAATAATAAATGCTTCATTCATCATGGCTATTTCCCAGGAATATTATAGCGCTATACGCTCCTCCGCATATTATGTAAACAGAGAAGTCCAGAACTTGGTTTTCATAAATCGAGGACTGACAATGCTTTGTTTGAAACTAGAATACATTCCTTGCATGTAACTGCACTCACTGCTTGATGTCTTCCTCTCATCTCCCTTTCTTCTCTCTTTTTAACTTCCTGGTACATCCCCTAACCTTAGTTTACCCTGAGACTCCTCTCCTCATCCTGTGCACAGGTATACTCTCTCTCTCTCTCTCTCTCTCTCTCTCTCTCTCTCTCTCTCTCTCTCTCTCTCTCTCTCTCTCTCTCTCTCTCTCTCTCTCTCTCTCTCTCTCTCTCTCTCTCTCTCTCCATGAAATCCATCTTTTATCTCCGTATTCATGCCTTATCTTCTTTACAGTATGTCCTGACTCACTCCTATGACTATGTATGAGTCTCAGCTTTTTATTTATTTTTTATTTTATTCATATATACAGTATACTGTTGGTGGTGGTGGCTGTAGCAGCTCTTTGCTGTTGGGGCTCCCCCAACACACAGTGCATTAAATGATTCATTGTGGGATCAGTGCTCTGAATCAATCT
>NC_085867.1:48336735-48340798 GCF_034702125.1 Engraulis encrasicolus
GTAACAATTGAAAACACATTGACAAAACGGTCCACCATTTTCCGGTCCATACCAAACACTTCACTCCAGTACTTTCCTTCTTACCACCCTTCCTACTTAATTCATACAGTATCAGCATGTTAAAACCTATTTTTTTACAATGTTGTCTTAGATGTATTTTTTTTCCTAAATCAGATGTTTTTCTTCCCCACTCAGCAACGTGTCTGTTTTTGCTATTATTTTTGTTGTTGTCCTATTTTAAATGTTAGATCACGACTGCTTTATGTTGTGATCGGGTTTGGGAGCTGCCCTGAAGTGGAACTGGCAACGCTTGGATGTATAACTGGCCGGTTATCAAAACAGCGCAGCGAGAGCGAGAGAGAGAAGAGAAAAAAAACCAGCAAAGCATCTTTGACTTCGCATACTGTAGAATCCCTCTTATTTTCTCCTTGGCTTACTGGCTGGCGGCTGCTTTGAGGCTGTGTTTATGTTTGGATCAGGACACCCCGACTGAGGAGGAAGATTAATCTATTATCAGGGCCTGGGAAGGGAAGGGGAGGAAGTGGGGATGGCGGTAAATCCCTTATCCCATATCTGACTTCTCTGGGTGGGAAGAGTGGGAGCTAAAAACAGGCAGCAGCAGGAGGAGGAGGAGGAGGAGGAGGAGGAGGAGTTTTTCTGATCTGATCCGCCCCGAGAGCAAGGGCAAAAGGTAATGCGTTGGTCTTTGGAGGAGGAAGAAGAGGAGGAGGAAGATCATGATCATCATGAAAGTTATGAAAATTATGAAAGTATTGAATCCAGATGGTCTTTTGATATGGAGGCAAGAGGTGATGATGATGACGATTATGATGATGGTGACGATGATGATGATGACGAAGATGATGAAGATTGTGGTGATGATGATGAGTATGATGATGATGATGAAGAGTGTGGTGATGAAGGTGACGAAGATGACGAAGATTGTGGTGATGATAATGATGATGATGATGATGGCGACAACGACGATGATGATGATGATGATGACGAAGAAGGTGGTGATGAGTTGAAGAAAACGATGACAACGATGAAGATTCTTGAAGGCCCCTCTTTTGATATGGAGGTAAGGATGGGTATGGTGGTTTCTGTGATAGATTAAGGTCTTATCAGTGTCTGGGAAGGGGGTGTGGATGTCAGTATAAATCCCTTATCTCTTATCCCGTATCTGACTTCCCTGGGTGGGAAGAGAGGAGGCTAAATAAACAGGCAGATGGAGGAGGAGTTCGTCTGAACTGAGTTTGTCTGAACCCAAGAGCGAGAGCAAAAGGCAATGTTCTGGTCTGGGAAGAGGATGAGGATGATGATGGTGATGAGGATGATGAGGAGGGTGAAGAAGATGGTGATGATGATGATGAGGAGGATGATGATGATGATGGTGATGATAATGGTGATGGCGGTGATGAGGAAGATGAAGAAGAGGAGGAGGAGGAGGAGGAGAAGGATGATGGGGAGGATGATGATGATGAATGGACCACTGTCTTGATGCTGAATGCCACCATTTTGTTAAGATGGAAAAAAGGATGATGATGATGGAGGATGATGATTAATGGACCACTGTCTTGATGCTAAAAGCCACCATTTTGTTAAGATGGAAAAAAGGATGATGAGGATGAGGATGAGGATGAGGACAGTGTAATCTATGTAGAACGCAGGTATACGCAGTATACAGTACCCACCTCAACATATCAGGGATTTCAGTATACCCACCTACAATTAATTGATCCATTATTTAGAACAGCACAAAATATATGAAGAGTTCAGATGCAAAACCCCCTAAGTGCCTTTTCAGAAAATAATCTTAACTCATTTTTATTTAATACAAAGCCATCAAAATTGCTTTTTAAATTTTTTTATTTATGTAACATAGCTACTTATATGTATTATCAAGTACATGAATGTAAACCAAACCAACAACGGGGTTCTCTAACAATATAGAAGTCTTCAGAAATGGGGTTAGGGGGTTTTGCATCTGAACTCTTCAATATACAGTATACCCACCACCACAAAAAGTAGACGACACCACTGGATGATGATGATGATGATTTATGGACCACTGGGATGAAGAGGCTTGCAGCAGCACCACTGTTTTAACATGGAGGTAAGGCAAATGATGATGATGATGATGAGGAGGAGGAGGAGGAGGATGAAGCTTGCAGTAGTTGTAGAAGGAGAGAGGTGCCGCACACTCACAAGTTAAATATACAGTTTTTAATGTGACAACGTTTCGGCCTGTCGGCTTTCTTCAGGTCACGTGTGAAATAACAGGTAGTACCTTGCCTTTTTAAAGGGGAAGTTCAATTGCTCCCACCTGACACATAATTAGGTTACAGACAGGTGTCACTTAGTGTTCAATTGCTTACAATGAAGGATTGGACATCACAATCACACAACAATCAACATAAGTGGTTTCACTCATGGTCCACATCCTTAGTACTACATTCTGTTATTTTTTTTTTACAAAAAAACTGTAGAAAGCAAAGAGAGAGAAAAAAAAAAGATCAAAAGACAATATTACATCAGTTAATACATTATCAATTAATCATAATAGGTCTACATGTCTTGCATCAGCTTGCAGCAGTACCACTGTTTTAACATGGAGGTAAGGGAAATGATGATGATGATGATGATTTATGGACCACTGTCTTGATGCTGAAAGTCACAGTTTATTCATCACGGAAAAAGGATGATGATGATGATGATGAGGAGGAGGAGGAGGAGGAGGCTTGCAGCAGTACCACTGTTTTAACATGGAGGTAAGGGAAATGATGATGATGATGACAATAATAATTATTATAATTCTAATGATAAAATAAAACATTTTATTTTGAGTGCCTTCCAAGATACCCAAGGACAGGACATCACAAAATAGTACTTATTAAATAGTAGGACAACGATTATGAAAATAGGTCAGCAATATATATACTGTATATATATATATGTTACAGGGCCTACTGTATACTGTATATCAGGGGTTCCCAACCTTTTTCTTCAGGGACCCATGTTTTTACTATTGTAAGCTTTGGTGACCCAACCACGCGAGCGCCCGCACGAGACGGAGTCACAAGATGCCCTCCGTTTCCTGCGAAAACTTATTTTATTCCTCAATTTGTCTTTGGTCAAATATAGAATAAATGTTTAATGTAGCACTTACAATTAGTTGCGTCTATGCATTTATTAGTTAAATGCTTTGTCTTTTATTCAACGTGGGCTATATATATTTAAAACGAAACCCCTTAAAATCAAGAGGGCTCCGCGAACCCTGTGGCTCTTTGGCGATCCATAAGGGGGTCCCGACCCATAGGTTGGGAACCACTGCTGCATATAAACCTAAGATGAAGATGATGATGATGATGAAGATGACGATGATGATGGTGATTATGATGAAGATGATGATGATGATGATGAAGATGACGATGATGATGGTGATTATGATGAAGATGATGATGATGATGATCAAGACTCAGCTTTGCTGCTGTGCTGGACCACTGTTTTGAGACAGAGCTACCGGTACGGGGATGAGAGTGATCCTAAAGGATCCTCATAGTATAGGCTACATTAAGATGCAGGAGCATGTGTACCGACAGCCCAGGACAATAATGATATATGTGTGTGTTTGTGTGTGTGTGTGTTTAATATATAAACCTATGATGAGGATGGAGATCATGAAGCTAGTTGTGAGATCACTGTTTTGATATGGAGGCAAGAAAGAAGAAGGACATTATGAAGAAGAGGAAGAAGAAGAAGAGGAAGAAGATTAGGAAGAACAAGAAGAAGAAGAAGAAGAATAATAATAATAAGAAGATGATCATGATGATAATGTTGATGATGATGATGATGATCATGATGATAATGTTGATGATGATGATGATGATGATAATGATGACGATCAAGACCCAGCTGTTTTGAGACAGAGCAACCGGTACGGGTATTAAAGTGATCCTGAAGGATCCTCACAGTATAGGCTACATTAGGATGCAGGAGCATGTGTACCAACAGGACAGGACAGGATGGGATGCTCAGGATGCTCTAGGATGCTCTAGTCTAA
>NC_085867.1:48340897-48373397 GCF_034702125.1 Engraulis encrasicolus
CAGGACAGGACAGGATGGGATGCTCAGGATGCTCTAGTGTAATTTACTGCGGCTCATGTGAAGGGTTCACTCATCACTGGAGTGTAAATTGTGCTGCGCAAGATGAAAGATTGGCACGAATCAATCATCACTTCAAAGTGACTCGCCGCATCATTGGCTATCAGTATACACGCTCATACATCATGAATCGAAAAATGTTTGTGTGTGTGTGTGTGTGTGTGTGTGTGTGTGTGTGTGTGTGTGTGTGTGTGTGTGTGTGTGTGTGTGTGTGTGTGTGTGTGTGTGTGTGTGTGTGTGTGTGTGTGTGTGTGTGTGTGTGTGTGTGTGTGTGTGTGTGTGTGCGTGCGTGCGTGTTTGTTTGTTTGTTTGTGTCTGTTTGCTTGTTTGTGTGCTCTTTGTCAATGATTATCCTTATGCATTCTGTTTGTGTGCTCGTGGATGAGAGTGAGGGAGAGTGCTAAATTGCTTTGCTAGCAATCTTAAAACCATAACAGCTCCGTGGCTTTTATGTGTAAATTAATGCACAGCGGAGAGCTCTGGTGATTTCACTCCGTTCACACAGCAATGGCTAATGTGTAGTCTGCAACTTACTTTCTGAGTGTCTGTGTTAGCATACATGGCCTCTCTCTCTCTGTCTGTCTGTCTGTCTGTCTGTCTGTCTGTCTGTCTGTCTGTCTGTCTGTCTGTCTGTCTGTCTGTCTGTCTGTCTCTCTCTCTCTCTCTCTCTCTCTCTCTCTCTCCCCTTGTGTGTGTGTGTGTGTGTGTGTGTGTGTGTGTGTGTGTGTGTGTGTGTGTGTGTGTGTGTGTGTGTGTGTGTGTGTGTGTGTGTGTGTGTGTGTGTGTGTGTGTGTGTGTCTTATTAGCAGCCAACTTATTAGCAACCAATTTTCCCCTGATGGATCTACATGTACGGTATGCCAATCTGTCATAACACAACTACCATCTTATGTGTCACAAGGACTGGGGCTAAACATGTGCAACCGTGCTGGCTCTACACACAGGCAGCCTCTGATTGCCTTACCACTACACCAGAGATCAGCAGAGTTCAAGTAGCAGTCTGTTCAACTCACTGACAGCCACAGAAGACGTGCATTGGTAGGTGTACACCTTCACTAGAAAGATTCTATTCTATTCTATTCTATTCTATTCTATTCTATTCTATTCTATTCAAAATTAGCCTTTTTCACATGATGTCAGATACATTTGATTTAATGCATTTGAAGCTGGAAATGTAAAATTCGGTACAATAGAAATAAAATGACACAACCTTGTTTTTCATTGAAATCAGTTAGTCGGTAGTCGTTTTTTTTGTCTTTAACTTCAAAATCGGTACCTGACTGACATCATGGTGGAAAAGTCTAATAAAGGATGTATTCAGACAGGGGAAATTCAATAGGTCATTTGCTTTGCTCCGGACCAAGCATCGTAGGTGTGAGTACGCCCTAATGTTTGAAGTGGAGACTGCAAGGAGACCTGGCATTAAACAACTGACATTAAACAACTAAACTGCTGCATCCCCACAGAAAAGGTGAAAAGTGGGCTTGCCTTTTGTGCCAAATCTTAGCATATAAGTTGCTGTTCTACCGCCTGAGTGCTTCATGGCAGTTAATGCTGCTAAGTACAGGGGAGGATTCTAACATTAGTTTTACAATTCAAATTCAAAATTTCAAAGAAAAAAAAAACTGGCAGTTGATCAGAGTCCACACCTGTGAAAGAGACTTCTAGCTGCTAAAGTGGAGGAGAGCCTTGTGACAAAATCACCCTGTGGCACGAGCCCAATTAATTATATTTTCTCTTAGATATTCTTCTTATTCACAGAAGCTACAATCCACTAGCAAATGATGTAGGCAGCAACCTCTGACTCCATGCAAAACCTGGCACTCCAAATTTATTCCCTTGAGTAAAAAAGACTGTCTGTCTTTTCACACAGTGGACCCAGGTCACCTAACACCTACAATTATTTGACACCCTTTATTTTCATCTTTTATTCTCCAACCTACTCACCCCTTGTTGCTTTCACACCTTCGCTTCCTAACAGAACCCCACTGAGTTACTGAATTTTAAATACTGTTATCTAAAAAAAAAAATCCTCATTTACACACGCAGACACAGTTCACGCGCGCATGCAGACACACGCATGCCCGCACACACACACGCGCATGCACACACACACACACACACACACACACACACACACACACACACACACACACACACACACACACACACACACACACACACACACACACACACACACACACACACACACACACACACACACACACACACCTCTGCCTGCATATTAAATATACCAGCACACACACACACTGGCTTCCCCTTCCATATGGTGCTCATACACAGTCCAAGAGTTGGTGTAGTTAGTCCAAATTTCCCCTTGCACACTGTCTTTTATACAAACCCCAACTCCGGTGAAGTTGGGACGTTTGGTAAACAGTGAATAAAATCAAAATGCTATCATTTTCAAAACATTCAATCTATTCATTATATGGAGAATAGTGAAAAGACAACATATTAAGTGTTAAAACCGAGAAAAAATATTGTTTTGGGGGACATATGTACTCATTTCTAATTTGATAAATCCAACACGTCTCAAATAAGTTGGGACGGGGATCAGTGAAATTTAGTAAACATCCAAATAAGATAAAACAGCAAAGAAGAACATTTCAAAATGAATTGTACTGACGGACAATATAGGTGTCCAGGTATAAGATAATCACAGAGAGGCTGAGTCACTCAGAATTAAAGATGCAAAGGGAATAATTACCATAGTTATTACATACATTTTTGAATTCCCTTTGATTTACCACGATTGAGTGTATATAAGACATATTTGTGTTACTAAAATCATTGTATAGGTTCATGACATCATGAAATATATATTGGCTGTAGTCTCACTCTAATTCCTGGAGTGCTAGAGCTATTGAAAATTGACCATATTAAGAATGCTTAATGCGTGCAAATGATACAGGGGTGTAACATTCTCCTAAGCACCTGAGCTCACTTGAAATAAACCCAGAAGACATGGGAAACTGTCCTTTGCTTACAGAAGTCAGCAGAAGTTGTAGAAGTCCATTCTTTTTGACAATAATAGAGCATTGCACACCCTGTGCTACAGTGAAAATGGACCATCCAACTTGTGTTAGTGCTAACTTCAAAAGTCAGCCTCCATGATGGCATGTGGGTGCAGTAGTGCATTGGTTAAGATGTTCTCACTCATCTGTAGAGTTAAATACAGTGCTGAATGGTATAAATGGGTTTTAAACAGCATGAAAAGCCACTCATGCATTATATTTTGAAGGGAGATCTTCGATTACTGCCACATAGTAAGGTCAAATTGCATTCTCTACTATGTTTTAACAGTTTGGCTCCATCATAAGGACCAGCAGGTGATAAAATGGTGGGCTTTTGGTCAAGACCTGTCACACTGTAAGCACTACAGAAAGGAAAACATTTCAAAACATGACAAGGAATACACCCACCATTTAAGATGGTGTAATCATGTCCAAGATAGGAATTAACACTGTTTTTTATATAAAATCATCTCATCGATTAATGTATTTAACTGTTAAGTGTTGTCTTTTGTTTTGTTTTTAGTCTTCCTCGACATTTGCTGCCATTTATTGTCCCCGTCCCAACTCTTTTGAGACGTGTTGGATTTATCAAATTAGAAATGAGTACATATGTCCCCCAAAACAATATTTTTTCTCGGTTTTAACACTTAATATGTTGTCTTTTCACTATTCTCCATCTAATGAATAGATTGAATGTTTTGAAAATGATAGCATTTTGATTTTATTCACTGTTTACCAAACGTCCCAACTTCATCGGAGTTGGGGTTTGTAAATAGCTTGTAAGTCACAGATAGCCTACTGTACGCCTCCTCACGTTTAGTCAGAAATCAGGGGACTAGGCCCTAACAGGTCCTAACGGTAGGTCACTGGGTTACTATGCCGGCGACCCGGGGTTGATTCTTGTCTGGGCCTTTGCCAATCCTCCCCCATCTCTCTCTCCCACTCACTTCCTGTCACCTCTCATACTATCCTATCGAAATGAAGGCAAAAATGCCCCCCAAAAAAGAAATCAGGGGATTTTAAAAAAGTCTCAAAAGGATTAGATGTTAAATGATCAACCAACAACCCTTGCCAGAGTTATCACTAACAGTGTCTCAGCTGCTGTAAATAAAATCACCTGTCCTGCACCATGACTGAGATACAGACTGATTTCATGTAGCCTATTTCATTAGTCGTCTATGATATTATCCAATTTTCCACATTTGGCACACTGTCACCAACTTAGTAGAACTGTAAACAGTAGAATGTTTACGTCTTCTCATCCTTTGCGATACCATCATTAAAAGCATTCTGAAGTTCATTTCGGCAAATTCAATACAAGATGTGAACTCAAGAGCTTTCAGAAATAGCCTATACTTTTGCAGTGACAAACAAATGGGCCATTTCTTTTCTTTTATCTTTTTTTAACCATAAAACCATAACATCAACTTAATTAAAACCTAATTATCACTCCACACTGTAAAGATCAAAACACAGCACAACTGAATCTCCCTGAGCTATTCATTTCTAAATTTCGCTCGTCACTTCCAATTTTAGATGTCATGTGAGGCTTTGGACATGAAAACAAGCCTATTAAAACAATAAGTTGACACTGCAAACTATGCCTAGCAGATCTGTCCATCACATCACATCAAAGTTCTGCACATCACATCAAAGATATTATAGGCTTACTCAAGGAACTTTGGTCAAATTTTTCCATATTTGGAAGCTCTTTTGCAGCTCCCTACTCTCATTCTCCAACTCGTGGGTTACACCATTTAAAACAAGGAAGGGGGATTCTTACTGATGTTATCTCCTATGAGATACAGGGGCCGTGCTGTGGGATGAATGATATTTGTATAATTTAATATTAAATGCATACAAATAAATACTTGCATCATTTTATATTAATATTAAATAATATACAAAAATCTTTAAATGACTGAGAGATAAATGAGAAAAGACACATTTTCCCAAACCAAACAGGCCAAACTTGACATGGACCAGTTCATTGGGACTTCTCCTGTGTCCCCCTATAGGCTCACGCCAGCTTTGGACTCTGCCTGTCCTATAACTGGACTCTCTCTCTCTCTTTGACTTTGAAATTGACAAATTCCAACCCCCTGTAGATTGTGTTGTATCTCTGCCAGGGGTGTAGTCTACGTAGAACGTGGGTATACAGAGTATACCCACTTCTAAATTTCAAGGATTTCAGTATACCCACTTAAAATTGATTGATCCATTGTTTTGAATAGCACAAATATATACAGTATACATATACTGTACCCATACAAAAAAAGCTCAAATATACAGTATACCCACCATAAAAAGAAGACTACACCACTGATCTCTGCCTTGGACAAGTTACTCGTTGAAGGATGAGGAACCGGAACCACAGGTTCAATATAGGGACACCACACCGGTAGACCATCATCCAGATAGTCTGCAGCAATCACAATTAGAAAAGGTCTGCTTTTCTTTCTTTTTTTTTCTTGTGATTCTTCTCTCTCTCTCTCTCTCTCTCTCTCTCTCTCTCTCTCTCTCTCTCTCTCTCTCTTAACCTCTTTCTCTACCCACCTCCTCTCCACTCTAAACTCCATCTGTCTTTTTGTTCTGCTGAATTGTCCCTGTGGACTCTGTTTAGTGTTGGAGTCATCTGCTGGTGCTTCTGGTTATAATAAAAGCAATAAGGAGGAGCAAGTGGAGCTGCATTGTGTATGCGGAGCATGACACAATAATTACCATTCCACTGGTCCCAGTGTCCCGCCAGTGGGGGAAACGTCCCCTTTCTAATGCAGATTCCAGTCAGCTGATCTTCCCGCCATGATAAACGTCTGCGGTAATGGCTGATTTTAAATAATGAATGCTGGCTCTGTGCATTTCTAGAGTTACTGATTGTGGAAATCACTTAAAGCCAAGAAAGTATTTGGGGAATTTTGTCTATTCAAAGAAAATAAAAAATGTGCACTGCAGAATGGAACGCCTCTCTATTAAAGCATTCCAGTAATTCTATCTCTCCCCACCCGTCCAACACACACACACACACACACACACACACACACACACACACACACACACACACACACACACACACACACACACACACACACACACACACACACACACACACACACACTGACTTCACCTGAGAACCTGGAATCTGGTGGAATTAAAGTCCTTCAACGTGTCAGAGACCTATTAATTTATTTGGTAATTAATTGACCATTCACAGTACTCAATGTTTTAAGTATATTAAATGAAGTGAAGCCAAAGGGGCAAACATCTTGAAAATGGTGAAATGTAGCCAGGCCTCGCCCTCCTAGTGACACAACACCTTCAGCGTTGTTTTTAAGTCAGGCAAGGAGCAATACAAATTTAGTTTCTGAGCTCCTGAAAAAACGGTAACTCCTCCCACTTTGTCGGGAAGCAAACAACCAGTAGCAAACCAAGGGAGGCGGGTCAACCATACCGTTTGGGAAATGTTAATTGATATGCTCTTGGTCAGGCCAAGTCTCGATAATCAGGCTAGGTGAATTGCACTCCTCGATAGAATTCAGAAACACCAGCTGCATTGATATGACACAGCAGAGCAGTGACATGCATGCACATACACGGTGACACACAGGAGCTCCCAAAGCAACTAATAAACTGTGTAAAACCAGCCCTTTTCAGTCCACATCTTATGTTATGCGTGTTGCTTGAGCCACTTGCTTCAGAAAAGATAAAACAGCAACTTCTGAGGCATGAGGAGAGAGAGAGAGAGAGAGAGAGAGAGAGAGAGAGAGAGAGAGAGAGAGAGAGAGAGAGAGAGAGAGAGAGAGAGAGAGAGACAGAGACAGAGACAGAGACAGAGAGAGAGTGAATACTTTTTATTCATGTGTTCTTAAAGTAACTCTAATAAACTCATTTGAGTTATATCAGTGAGGAAACTCTTGATGTTAACAACAGTATTTTCATACATGGCAAGGGCTCTTTTCTTGATTTTATTAATAGCAATATTTTGGCAATCATTTCCAAGGATGCCTGGTATCTCTCACGAAAGGCAATTAAAAAAAACTAAACAGAGATGGTGTGGTGTGATAGAGACAAAGAGGAAATAATGTAGGCCTACTGTACTGTAGGTAACTCGATAATTTAGGCCTACATGTTTGAAAAAGGAAGATAGCCTACTAAACTATAATCTACTATGACATATGAAGATAGCCAACTAAAAACTACAATCTATTATGACATGTGTTTGGCTGCTCAAATCAAAAGACTGTAATGCTGCTGCGGTCACACCGCCGGCGTTGAAAGAGCTAAAACGCTGCTGACTCCTGCCTGGAAAGCACAGGTCAGGGGTGTTGAACGAGGCAAAAGATTCAACCTGAAGCGTTCGACCAAGAATCTCGACCAAACGAAGCACGTGTTGAGAAAAATGTGAACATTCCATTGGCTGATGCCTGCCGCTGCCCAGCTCATTACATATTTTTAGATGAAGTTCAACTTCTGACGACCTCGGTTTTTGACGCTTTTGACTCTGCTTTGCGGCTTTTAGCGCTTCTGCCGCCTGCTTTCCCATAGAGCTCGAAAGTCCTGCCCCTTAGTTCCGCGTTTCACGGGACCTCAGTTGACCATCTAACATCATGGTAGCGAGTAAATATCTTCTGATCTCAGTCATGATATGCGCTGGGCTCCAAATATGCTGTTTAAGAGGATAGATAAAGATTATTCAAGCAGAAGTATCAATGTTTTGTTCCGAGGCCGTCGGCATGAAAAATGTGAAGAAACACAGCTTTCTAAAAAGTTTAGGGGTTCATACGAAAAATTAGGCAAAAATATCAGAAACAACATATATGGAGCTCGTGGCACAACTCGAAGGGGATCGAAATGCCATTTTAATACCGCCATTGGATTACATGCTACGATTTTCGGCTAAAAACGCCGTTGAGGTCCCATGAAATCGGGGGAAGTGACGTCACTTTCTAGCTCTATACAGACAATTACTTCCGCATCTTTCCACGCGTTCAACGCCGGCGGTGTGACCGCGTGGTAAGGGACCAGCAGCAGAGCAGCAGCACAATTCCCTTACACCCTCGCCAGTCCACTCTCCTGACCTGACTTCACCTGAGAATCTGCAATCTGCTGGAATGTAAGTCCTTCAACGTATCAGAGACCTATTGAAGACCTAATTTATTTGGTAATTAAAAGACTATTCACGGTACTTTAAAACCAATTTTATTAAGTTCATTAAATTAAGTGAAGCCAAAGGGACAAATACCTTGAAATGGGTAAAATGCTGGATCATGGATAGCTCTCAGAAACACCAGCTGAGCATTGATATGACACAGCAGAGTAGTGACATGCATGCACATACACGGTGACACACAGGAGCTCCCAAAGCGACTAATAAACTGTGTAAAACCAGCCCTTTTCAGTCCACATCTTATGTTATGCGTGTTGCTTGTGCCACTTGCTTCAGAAAAGATAAAACAGCAACTTCTGAGGCATGAGGAGAGAGAGAGAGAGAGAGAGAGAGAGAGAGAGAGAGAGAGAGAGAGAGAGAGAGAGAGACTGACTGCGAGAGAGAGAGAGAGAGAGAGAGAGAGAGAGAGAGAGAGAGAGACTGACTGACTGAGAGAGAGAGAGAGAACTTTGTATTCATGTGTTCTTAAAGTAACTCTAATAAACTCATTTGAGTTATATCAGTGAGGAAACCCTTGATGTTAACTACAGTATTTTCATAAATGACAAGGGCTCTTTTCTTGATTTCATGAATAGTTCTGATGACAGAAGACTCTAGAGACTCCAGAGGCAGCCAATACATTGACAAAGGGAAAAAAGACCAAATTTAGTAAATTTACAATCCAATGATTTAGCACACACAAGGACATACACACACACACCCACACAACAAACATAGACAAACGCAAAACAGTCCTGCGCACATGCACACGCACACACGTGCGCACACACACACACACATAAAACCACACCCCTGCACACTCATATACGGTAAATACACACACGCATGCATGCACGGGTGCCTGCCCACACACACACACACACACACACACACACACACACACACACACACACACACACACACACACACACACACACACACACACACACACAAAACCCCACCCCCCGGCACACACATACGCACATATACGGTACACACATACACACACAACACACACACACATCCTTTCTGTTGTTACCATTACAATCAGACTGAGAGCCCATAAAAATGCACTGCAGGCTGCTCTGGGCTGCGCTGGCCTACGCTGGAGGGCCCTGTGCGAGAGCTGGAAGTCACAGCCGAGTGGGCCTTACTGCCTTATTGCCTGTCACAGCAAAGACATGAGCCACGGGCGGNGGGGCATGCAGCCCAACCCCGAGGGGACGGGAGGACGGGACACTCCGACGAAACTAACTTCCCTTCTTTAATGAACTGCAAGTTTGCCTTTGTGCATATGCAGCGTAACGTTCGTTCGTGCCCCCGACTCTGCCCTCTCTGCATGCTTGGTTTGGTGTGTGCATGACTCTCTGTGAAGATCACTCGCTTGCTCTCTTCCCCTGTCCTCAGCAGGAGGCATGGTAGATCGTGTAGGGGGAGGGAGTGACTGAAGTTTTTTTGTCTTTTTTTTGCGAAAGAATGTTGAATTGCAATAAATAAATAAATAAATACATACATAAATAGCATGCAAAAATGACCTACTATTCCACATGTTTGGAGCAAAAATCTATCTTGCTGATGGTATCTTTTCAAAGTATGCTCTGTGCATGAATAAAGCAAAGCTTCGAGGTGAGTTTTGAAACGTTGCCAAGTGTTGAAAACGTTTCCTGGAGTTTTTTTGTTTTTTTTTATTCCTCAAATGTTGCCAAGGATGGCTGTTTTTCGTCTAATTGGGTGGGAAGAGTGCAAGATGCCGACTGCCATTCTAATCCCCACCACTCTTTTCACAGAACCTGTCAGGCCTTCAGGTTTTCCTGAAGAGATCTCTGCGTTGGCATTCTCATGTCTCCGTCTTGAATATTGCCTACCGCGTTTCTATTGTATTTTAACATGTCATCATTATACAAAAATCTAGTCAGACGTGCCAGACTATGCAGTTACAAACTCCGCTACGCCACCCCATTGCTCTCTGATGTACTGGATGTTGTGAGTGAAAACAAAAAAAAGTCTTAACGGCTTAGCTGAGAAATCGTGGCAAGCCAAAAAAGAACTGCAACTATAACTGGCTCAGTTGATATTTTTTCCCCACATCTCTCGAGTCATGATATAGTCAGATGTGTGGCTGTTTTTATGCTCTCCTGCATGCCTCGCCTTCCCTTCTGATGTAATGGATACAGTGATCGAGTTGCATTCAGAGTGCTGGAGCAATAACAAAAAACATTAAGCCTTGGCTCAGATCTTTCTGGCAAGTGCGAGCATGCACATTTCTTTTATGTTGCTGATACTGAACCCCCCCGCAGAAATGGCTCTAAAGATGTCCATGGTTAACTGTATGCGTATGGATAGAAAGAAGAAAGAAAAAAAGAGTATTGTTGGGATTTTCAGGCTATAGGTGGAGAATTATCTAGCAATGTGGAAGTGGACTCAAATATCAGTAAAAGGCTTTTGAGAAAGTACGATAAAATAAGTCTTTTTCATCCCATAAAATCCTCCCCCCTAATTTCTTTCTTCCCTGTCCATTCCGTATCAGTCTCTGTTTCCACATCTTTTGGCTGTCTCCTCTGCTTCTCACTTCGCTTCCCTTTCTTCTGCTCAGTTTATTTCATACACTCTCAGTCACCTTATCTAGCCTCTCCAAACCCTCCTCATCTTCTCTTTCTCTTCCTCTAATTGTCACTCTCTCCTCTCCATCATCCCTCCTCCATCCGTCATCCTACCTTTTCTTCTCTCTTCTGCTCTTTCCTTCCATCTCTCTGATCCCACACCTCCCCGTTTCTCTCTCTCTCTCTCTCTCTCTCTCTCTCTCTCTCTCTCTCTCTCTCTCTCTCTCGCTCTGCGTCTATTTATCAGGTTACATGACTAAGCGTTGGCTCTCATTCGTGTGGAATATCTAGGACCGCTGACAGCTTAGGCCGGGCACAGGACAAAGTCATCTGAAAGGGCCCCCCTAAACCAATGCATACACTGTAATGAGGACCCAATTCTGGGTCCCCTCTCCCCCTGAGCCCGGGACAACTATCCCCTTTGTCCCCCCCACCCCCGTGTGTGCACCCCTGGGAACATCTATCACCCCGCTCTGAGCAAAAGGAACAAGGAGGCCGTACCATGTAGTGCAGGGGCGGGCACAGCCACTGGTGCCATGTAGTGCAGGGGCGGGCACAGCCTCTGGTGGCGATGTCAGTGGTGTGTGTGTACTCTGTGTGTGTGTGTACCCTGTGTACTCTGTGTGTGTGTGTGTGTGTGTGTGTGTATGTGTGTGTGTGTGTGTGTGTGCGTGCGTGTGCGCGCACGCGCAAGGGCACATGTGAATGTATGTGTGAATGAGTGTGTGTGTGTGTGTGTGTGTGTGTCAGTGGTGTGTGTGTGCGTGTGTGTGTGTGCGCGCGCAAGGGCACATGTGAATGTATGTGTGAATGAGTGTGTATGTGGGTCGGTGTCGGTATGTGTGTATTCTTCTGTATTCTCTATGCTTGCTTATGTACGAGGGATCTCATGTGTTTGTGCATGTATGTATGTAAGACTGTGTGTTTGTTACTTACATGCGAGTGAGCATGTGTGTGTGCCTGTCTTCCTCTGTGTGTGTGTGTATGTGTGTGTGTGTGTGTGTGTGTGTGTGTGTGTGTGTGTGTGTGTGTGTGTGTGTGTGTATGTGCATGCGTGTGTGTTTGCATGAATAGTGTGCCTCTGTGTGTGTGTGCGTGCGTGCGTGTGTGCGTGCATTAGGGATGCAAATTATCGATTAATTCATTAATCATTAGTTGATAGCCTTATTGATCGACTTACGATTAATTGATAAGCGGCGTTTTCCCCCCGAAATCTCAATGTTTCTAGAAAAAAAACTACTAAATCTAAAAATTTTAATAAAAAATTGTGATAAAATACCACATTTAAATTAATTCTACTTCAATTCTTTAATCCAAAGGTGATTTAAAATATTCCCACTATTCACACCCCTCTTCACAAACACTCTTCACATGCCCATTTCACCTGGGTCTCTTGTCAGTTGAATTGTCGATTAATTGCGATTAATGTTTTTTAATCGATTAAGGCATTGATCGATTAAAGTCGAATAATCGATTAATCGTTTGCATCCCTAGCGTGCATGCATGCGTGCGTGCGTGCATGCATGCGTGTGTGTTTACATGCATGCATGTGTGTGTGTGTGTGCCTGTGTGTCTGTGTGCGTGCGTGCATGCATATTTGCGTGCATGCACGTGTGTGTGTTTACATGCATGTGTGTGTGTGTGCCTGTGTGTGTGTGTTTACATGCATGTGTGTGTGTGTGTGTGTGCCTGTGTGTGTGTGTGTTTACATGCATGTGTGTGTGTGTGCCTGTGTGCGTGTCTGTGGAAGGAGGGTTATCTCTTCATTGTCCTGCGTGGGCGAGCGCTTGGAGAGCTTTGAGTGTGGTGTGGGTGGTTGAGCTTTGCCGTGCCGTTGTGCTGTGCAGTGTGTCGGTTGGCCGGTTTTGAAGAGATAATGGCGGGTGCAAGCGTGCGTGGAGCAGCAGAGGTGACTGACAGCATTTCCAGGGAACTAGACCCCGCCCTCCCAGCTGCGGTCCCGCCCTCTCATTTATAAGATACAGCAGGGGGCCCGCCCACCAGTGCAGTGCACACGTGCAGCAGGGAACAGGAACGAGGAAGTAGGAGTGTCCATGTAGGTGCCCATGTAGGTGTCCATGTAGGTGCCCAACGCGTTCCACCTGCCCGATCCGTTCCCTAATGACTTTCACGTTTTAAATGTTTATTTTGCAGCCGCCAGACCATTAACACAAAGAGAGATGGTATATTATACCTTTACTTTATATCATTGTTTCACATCAAATGCCGTTCGTCGCTGTAAATAACGTGATATTATGCTCTGAATAGTTAGTTGGTTAGATGACCAGTTGGTGACCTTATTTAGCGTTTCTGTGACGGTTCTGTATTATTATAAAACAGACAGTTTAAAATGCAAACTTCCTCCTGCAAAATAAACACTTAAAACGACTAAGTAAAAAAATAACGGAACAGATCAGGCAATTTCCCTTCCGTATGCAAAGGGAACAGATCGGGCAAGCGGAACCCGTTGGGCACCGACAGTCCACATACATTCGTATACATAGGCCTACATTTCTGCTATTTTTTAAACAACATGAAACTGAAATCGAGGAAAATCGTGTCCATATCAATGAGTCAAAATGCTCAAGATTCATTGCAAGCACTTGTAAACTACACGAACAAAAGACAAAGAAAATGTGTTTGCATTGTTTGAATGTCCTTTGAAATAAAAAGATTTAACAAAATGCTCAGGATTCATTGCAAGCATCTGCAGAAAGAGGAAGCAGTGTCTGCAACATGTTTTTTTGTAACTTTGGAAAAAAAAACATGGAACAAGATCGTGGTATTATGAGTCTGTTTGTGGCTGTTTATCTCAAATCTTTTTTGTAGCCTCTTACTGCAGCTGGGGTTGCCGACGACCCTATTCACTTGCTGAAAATGCTTAACTACATCATAACAACATTGCTATGACATTACAGAGAGCCATAGTGCTGCGCTAATTAAACAATAATAAAATCATGAGGATATAGTGACTAGTTCTCATACAGGCATACAGTAGCACACTCCTTTGGATATTTATGGCAAAACTCAAAGGCCTATGTACAGTAACAAACTCAAAACAGCTCAAAACACCAGCGTCGTGTGTTGACAGGTGTAATCATGGCATGAACTGAGCTATAAACTAAAAAGTAAACAGCTTGCATGCCCGGTGCTTACATAATCGACAATCAGTGGTTGCGGATTTAACATTCACAAACTCAGCACTCGCAGACCGTGCACTAACACACACAGCATTTACAGACTCAGCTGTTCCACTGTGTAGTCAGGAAATGTAGTCTCAAGCTCTCTCTCTCTCTCTCTCTCTCCCTCTATACTGTATATATATATATATATATATATATATATATATATCACTCTTTTGAATCACAATCTTCCACACTCTCCCTCTTTCTTTATGTTGCTCTCTGCCAATCTTATTCTCTCTCTCTCTGTGTCTCTCTATCCATCTACACCATGCATCTATTTACAGTATCTATCAATCTATTTAAACAGCATGCTCTCTTCCTCTCTATAGGCTCTCCTCTACTGCCGCTTTTCTGTATAGGCCTACAGCTTGACACAGCTTGACTCGGACGTTACTTTATGTTTTTTATTATTGGGCACGACACAGCTCCATCGAAAAGCAAAAAGTGGCGGCCGAGTCTCGCTGTGTCGTGCTGTAGGCCTATACAGAAAACCAGCAGTGGAAAAGAGCCTTAACCTGTGTCCTAGCGACATACAGTTTACGCTGCATTCAGGTACTTGGGATTTGAGCTGTTTTATTAAAAATGTGGGTAAGTTAGAGCTGGATGAACACATTGTAGCCCAAAATGAAGGTTCTAGCTTTTAAATGCAACTTATGTAATGTTTTTATGTGCTTCGGAAATGTAGCCTGCGTTAGTTCTGCCAGGAAGACTCAGATCACCTGTTCATTTCGCAGAGCCAATCAGCGGCTGCCATCTCCTTCATAGCGACATGTCTAACTCTCCCTTCTTGCTGGCTTTAGGCATGGCCGGTCCGAAATCTGCGCGCGCCAAAACGTTGTTTATTGCAGTTAAATGTTTCCTTTATCGTCGTTTCAGGAGCATCAATGGTTATTATCTCTCATCACTCCATTCACGCTGTTAATCGAAGGCTGTCGTGCCGTTTCGCTTCTTCTCGAGGCTTATTTCAAGTCAGTTTTAGGATCTCGCCATGTCTAGGAAGCTGGCTTCGGCGTCTTCATTACATGTCGGGGTTTCTCTGGTGCTACGTTTTTCTCTCTTTCACCGTGTGCTCTAGTCCTACTATCACATCGACATCTAATTCGGACGCCCGCAGGGACAGTAAGGTTGGCAGCGCGTGCTTTTTGTGATCACATGTGCCGTAAGTCAGCGAGGCGTGCCTCTCATCGTCGTTTAAAATGTGTTGCTTTCATCGTCGTTTAAAATGTATTGCTTTCATCAACCTAGGCTGCTATAGGTTCTCAGTTTATAGTCATGCAGTTTACTTCTCATGTCTCGTTTCCCGTTACCGCTGTTTTATCTCCTCTCTGACCGCTTAGTTTAAACTTGTGGAGTGCTCCCCTTAATGTGTTACTGGTCGCGTTGCGACCCTTGCCGACTTAACATATTCCTAAACTGGTTCATTTGGTTGTCCATTGACTGATCGTTCGTGCATTCGTCTGTAGCCTTCGTGCGTGGTGCAATGTGTTGTGCTTTAACGGCGTGTTATGTGTAGCCTACTACAGTCGGCTCTCGCCTCTACTTTAGTCATGCAATTCTCCCACGAGGTTTCTCGTTCCTAAGGATCGGTTCGTCATCTCTATGGGAGTGGCTCAATTGTCGACCTGCTACATTTTGCATAATCCGTTTAATTATCTGTTTCCGGTGACGTTGCCCATGCTGTGCATCATTTGGCTTCACACTCGCGTACGTGCAGGGTTTTTTGGAGTAGTGCTGGTGGAGTTCTTCGCTGGCGCAGTGGCATTAAGCCTACCTGATTAATGATGTGAACCAACCGGCTATATCTTTGTTATTTCTAGGCTATTTATTGTCTTGACTTTGATTCATTGACCTTTTAGTTTGGCTATACCGTATTTCATATTAATGTTTGTGCTTTCGTGTTTTACTGTTGCTTTTGTACCGCGGTTGATAGGCCTACATGGCCCTCAGTCCTTCTATTTAGGCCTTGCCGTTGCCGCCTTGGTCAACTGCCTTCGTTGTTTCACGCTTGAAAATACTTTGGCATAACTTGAGGTCTGGATTTATGCGGTTATTGATGTGGGTACTCTGGTTTCTAGGTAAATGACTTAAAATATTCGTAGTTGTGAATGTAGCACGCACCGCTTTTCGCTCATGATTCAGAGACTTTGTGCTGTGATTTCGCACGCTAGCACCGACGCTTCTCTCACTCTGTTTGGCATGCTAATTAGCTTTGTCCATTGCCGGGACTCAGTGTGAATAACCACACATCAAAACGATACGTTGATAATTGCCATGCTCTTTCATTCGAGGTTAACTACTGGCGAATGCACGCTGCATGTTCCAAGTACACGGCTGTCGGGATTATCGCATCCACGTTTGCAGCTGGAGCCCTTTCCACCTCCGATGCATAGTATAGTATTTGTCCTTCTCTTTCCGCCGTCTCATAGGTTAATTCAATCAACACTGTGCCGCTGCCTGGAGACCTGTGTGACTCGGCTTTTCACTGCTTCGTGCATGGTTTTCCGTGGCTCACTTTTAGTTGTTGTCATGCAAATGGACCCGGGATTCTTTTGGGGGGATCAAGATGCGGTACAAAGTTTAACTAGCTACACGCTCGTCTACATTTTAGGGGCGCACCTATCTAAGTGCATTTCATTTCAAATTATTACAATTGCATGACTTATGATCGCTTTTTCTTTCACGTGCAAAGCAGGACCGTTACTACTCGTTGTACGCTGCGACATCCACCTGAAGTAGGAGGCCTCGTTACAAATTGACGAACTTCGATACGAGTATCCAACCCTCGAACCATGCACAGTTCCTGTTAACCTCTCTGCTCTCGTAGGCACGACAGGCCCTCTACCGCACCATGAATCAACCATTGCAATTTGTTCTCACTGCTAATTTCACCCGTTCTTTGTTATCTCGTGGCTGTCTCGTTCTCCTTTCTGTGTATATGCTGCATGCCAGTTCTGTTAGCAAACCACAACGCTTGCCTAGTCGTGGCAAGGAAAAGGAATGCTTGCCTAGCTATGGCAAACTGTCATTGTTGCTGACAGTAAACTCTATCTTTCCTTCCCAGGTGCTCAGATGGTCATGCTGTCCACACATTGGGGCCCATAGCTGCCCATGTGCGTTTCCTACCGTCATGTATTTCCTTCATTTATCACAGGTTCAAAGGCCTGGTGCTCCCTTAATATGTCCTCAGAAGGCCTACAGGATGTCATTTGGTTTCATGCACAGTGACTCTGGTTACCCTAACTAATTTTCACTCATCTCTATTCTCCTCCCATAGGGTATACCTACTGTGAAGTCCATACCCAGGCGTCCCGTTTATCCATTGTTCTCTCTGCTTTCTCTTTGAACTCGTCTTCCTTTTAGCACTTTACAGTTCCTGCACTTCAGTTAATTCCCGTCTTCGTCTGGCTATTCTGAATGGCCCTTCCTACTAGGCCTCTCCGTACATTTCTCGAACATCTAAGTCCGATACTCTCAGGACTGGCGTCATGGTTACTATTGCACATCACTACGCCTCTTTCGGCCCTCATGCTTTATACTGCACTACCTTTCTCCTCGACCCAACACTTCTCAGTCCTCACCACCCATCGACAGGTGCATGTTTCCGGTCTTTAACTCCAAGACCTGAAATCTCAATACGCCTCCAATTCGTACGACGTTTGGCTTTCAATTTCATGCACGCGGCCGGGATCAAGGTCTCCCATAGTTTGGTCTCTGCACCTCCATTCAACTCATCTTAAGACACAGCCAAATCCATGCCCAACGCGCCTGACTCACGATACCCTCACGAATCACCCTCGACATCTTGCACACGCTCATCGTAACGCTCTGCGGTCGCCCGTTTTCACCCTGCTGATGTCCCAAAGCTTAAGCTTCACTCCGTGACGGTAAATAAGGTAATCTTCCTCACACGTAAACATTGGCGTTGGTCCCCACCCCGTTAACTGTTCACTCGCACGTTGCGTCGGTTCACGCCTCTCTCGTACTGCTCCCCGTGTGAGCGTCTGCTTGCTCATGTCTGTCCGTCACCTCTTGTTTATCTGTCTGTCTGTCCGTCCGTCCGTCTGTCCTAGTGATGGCAGTCCAGCTCAAGCGCGCCGGAACGCGTTCCAAACCATCAACAGCGAAAACCATTAATCCACTGTTCCGAAGTTCGCTTCAGTACGGAAGAACCACGCGATATATTTCGTATGAATCAGTAAACTGGTTCAGTTTTCCGAAAGCAGCCGCAGCGTTTCGCGCTGCCACACGAACAGCAGGCGCGCACAAAAGCGTTTGGCCTGTTGCAGAGCCGTCTACCAGGTTGCAGTGGAGAGAATAGATATTTTAATGACTGTCATTAGGCCTGTAAGTCCCACTCGATAAGACAAGTAGGCCTCGACATCCTCATCATCATAAGTTATGAACACTACAAGAAGACATTTATGTTCAGCAACGCTTTATTCTGATCGTCCAAAAATAGCCTAATTAAATGAATAAATAAATAAATGAGGCATCGTAGCCTTTGCAACGTCGTCTACCTCAACTGCCTCATCAGTAGCCTAAATGTCAAACGTCTGAAAGTTAGCATGAAAAAGTATGAGCTCAGTCCAATAATGGGGGTCATGTCGCAGATGATGAGGGCACAACATCTCAACTTATCGAATTGAGCCCGTTTATTTGCAAACATGGCTTTTCACCAGGAGGGGGCCCTGTTACTCAAGCTTTAAGTACTAACCCAATTTTGAAGCGATGTGCCTAAATGGTTTGGAGCTTCAACAAGGCTTCACTTGCCCATCATCTGTTCCGTCTGCCTGTTGGTCCTTATCTGTTAACTGTTTTATATTATAATTTGTAATATCTTGCGCTCATTGCTATCGTGCAGCTCTCTCACTGCTATCGTGCTGCTCTCTGCCTCGTTGGCTGCCCCCGGGAGGGCCTCTGTGCAATTCCGTCACCTTCCGCGAGAGGGCGCTCATGATTCATATGCTAGGTCAGTCGATAAGGTAACCTCCCTCACACGCGTTGGTGTTGGCTCTCATCCCGGTAACCATTCACACGCGCACGCTGCGCCGATTAGTGCTCACCACACACTGCTCTCCGTGAGAACGTCTGTCTGCCTTCGTCCCTCACTTTCCTTCTGTTTCGTGTTCACTGCCCCCGTGAGGCGCAATCACTGCTTCCCTCGTAGGCACGCGCACGCTGCGCCGATTAGTGTTCATCACGCTCTGCTCTCCGTGAGGGCGTCTGTCCGCCATCGTCCGTTATTTTCCTTCTGTTTCGTATGCATGTTTACCTACTATTTCACTGCCCACGTGAGGCACAGTCAATGCTCATTCCTAGGCACGCACACGCTGCACCGATTAGCGCTCATCACGCACTGCTCTCTGCGAGAGCGTCTGTCTCCCTTTGTCCATTATTTTCCTTCTGTTTCGAACGTATGTTTACCTACTATTTCACTGCTCCCGCGAGGCACAATCACTGCTTCCTTCGTAGGCACGCGCACGCTGCGCCGACTAAGAGTATCACGCACTGCTCTTCGTGAGAGCGTCCGTCTGCCTCGTCCGTCAATTTCTCTCAGCTCCGTTCGTCTGTGCGTTTAGTCTTTTCCTGCCCCCGCGTGGCGCATTCGTGTGATTGCTCCTCATAATGGAGCCCGCGCCTCGCTGGTGCGTTACTCACTCATGCTCAAGTGGCCCCAGCTGTAGCAATATACACTGCAATCGGGTGCTACTTTACAACTCACAAGTACTCAAGCGGTCTTTACCACACGTTAGTTACGGCCGCTCAGTTATCTTATTTCACGGTTTTTCGAAATGTGGCCCATGCAAATTCTAATCGAATGGCCCATGCTATAGGTTATTACAAGTGTGCCACTCTCTGTGAGGGCTCTTGCTTTGCGTCTCATGTACTGCCCTCCGTGAGGGCGCCCTATAAAAGTGCATAAGTGCCCTGCATAAGTGCCCAAGCTGCAACCACTGGTGGTGGTGTCGGGGATTTCCATGTCCACTTCTTCATGTGGCCGCAGGGTCCTGCCTGTTCCTGCCCATGGTTTTTCAGTGTTTCATGTTTGTCTCATTTATTTGTCCTCCTCATATGCTGTAGGTGGGTTCCAGTCGTCGCCTACGGTGGGTCATGCGTCTCCTCTTCTCCTTGTTCTCTCTTTTGGGGGTAAGTTGCGTTATTTTCTCAGGATTTCAATCTCCATCGCAGTATTAAAATCCGGCATGCCCTCTTAGTTTTGGGGGTTAAAGGTCCAGTTTCCTGCTGCACGGCTACGGCAGGCTCTACTGGATCCGCCAGCGCAAGACCCGGGCTGATGATTGGACCTCCGCCAAATACTGTCTACTTATGCCAATTCCATTGTCAACTACGTTAACATTCAATCGCTAAATACGAATTCCTCTCTCTGTCTACTTATGCCAATTCCATTGTCAACTACGTTAACATTAAATCGTTAAATACGAATTCCTCTCTCTGAGTCTTAATGGCTGAAATGTAGCCTGCGTTAGTTCTGCCAGGAAGACTCAGATCACCTGTGCATTTCGCAGAGCCAATCAGCGGCTGCCATCTCCTTTATAGCGACATGTCTAACTCTCCCTTCTTGCTGGCTTTAGGCATGGCCGGTCCGAAATCTCCTCCTCCATCCCCACCGCCACCAGTTGGGTCCAGTCTTCCTGTCCGGGGGGTTAAAGGTCCAGTTCCTGCTGCACGGCTACGGCAGGCTCTACTGGATCCGCCAGCGCAAGACCCGGGCTGATGATTGGACCTCCGCCAAATACTGTCTACTTATGCCAATTCCATTGTCAACTACGTTAACATTCAATCGCTAAATACGAATTCCTCTCTCTGTCTACTTATGCCAATTCCATTGTCAACTACGTTAACATTAAATCGTTAAATACGAATTCCTCTCTCTGAGTCTTAATGGCTGAAGTTGAGATATTTAGCTTTTAATAGGGAGAGGGCAAAAAAGGGTTTAGACTAGAATGGGTTAATCTAAATCCATCAGCATCTGGATGCCTCTTGCTGCACATGGGCACTAATGATGGGCCTGCTGTGATGACTTGACTTGACTTGAACAGGACTGTCTGTTGTCAGCTTGCCTTGAGGCGCTCGATACACACACACACACACGCAGGGACGTGCACAGGAATCTCAAAGGGCAGTTGCTCTAACCTGAAGAAAGGGCAACCCCCCCCCCCCCCCAAAAAACAAAAAAAACCCATCAACAATGAGCGGCCTTCAGAATTTTTAGGAAACTGCACCATGGATATTATTATTTTTAGTAGTAGTAGTAGAAGTATATATTATTGTCATAATTATTAATATTATTTTATTGTAGCCTATAGTATCTTGAATGCGTACCATATGATATAACATGCTAGTTTTTAAACATGTAGGCCTACCTATTAATCATATCAGAGATGATCAGCCTTATGCCCACCTGCCCTAAATGTCTCCTGATCCACATTTCCTCATGTGTGGTATGTGGCTGCCCCTAAATTAAATGAAATTATGAGAAAAAGCCTTGATAGTTTTTAAACCTGTATCAGTCACAGAGATGATCAGTCTTATGCCTACCTGCCCTATGTCCAGAGGTCTGTGGCTCTGAGTCATCCTCATCTTAAATGAAATGAAATGATGAGTAAATTAATAGGCTAAATATGAGGATGCTTAATCAATTAACCCACTGTCATCTTTATAATCCTTGTAGCAGCCAAAGTAGACTTTAAGTTATAATAAATAGAAATAGTTTAAAAATGATCATTTAATTTGAATTTGAAATTTCATTAATAGGCATATTCCATGATTAAAATGATGATTATTATATAGGAAAGCTAAAACAATAAGAATTCACAGGTTTAGGTCATTTGTTTGGTCTTTTGTAGCCTATATTAAAAAATGTGTACTGTCGCTTTAAAGAAAACGACGAGCCGGCTTTCATTTTTCAGATCGCAAAGAACCGTGGCGTGGGAGCGACCAGTTCTTATCTGTTGCTCTGAAAGCTCCGAGGCTTCTCGCAGACTATAACCTTTTATTTTTCAACAGATATCTTTAGTTAGTTCATGCACATTTTTGTGTAAGCCTATGTCTTGAGAAGAACAGTTAAACGTCCCAGTCATTGGGAGTGGATTTATTTCATTACATGGACATTGAAAACCATTTGGAAACAGTATTTGGGTCGGAGAATATATCAGCGTAAGAAAAAAGCACTTCTCACGCGGATCTCACCCAAGATCAAACCTGGAAAATGGGAAGATTCTCTGCCTCACCTATACCTGTTCGTTTTTTTCGCAGACAACTCTGCAGAGATGTGCTTCCTTTAGCTAGCATACCCCCTAAATTCTCTCTTGCTTGATAAAACGACATGTCATCTGCATGTTTCTTAGTTGGGTTAGCCTTCCACAAAACAACCTGAGCCATGTAAAACGTTGACAATGATTGCAAGCTAGCTGGCTGTCGTTTTTCCCCAATATCTGAACGTGGCACCGGCGGCTGTAGTATTATTTGGATCATAATAAACGTCCTAAACTCGAGATCGGCTTTAAAAGGCATTAATTGTGATCATGTAGTGTAATACTGTGTAGTCTGCTATGTTTCCAGCTCACCTCAGTCCGCCAGGGCAGTCGCTCTACTCCCACGACATCTTCGACATATTTTGCGTCTCTGCCCTGGTCGCATGCATGCTTGCTCTCCCCTCCCTCCCATGTAGAGCTGCGCGTGCCCCCCGCAGCGCGCATGCTGCCCCTCCCTTTGCCTATCTCTCGAGGTGCAGGTGAATCTGAATTTGAAAACTTAATTTAGGAAGCTTCAATCAAAAATACGAATTGCAAAGCAAATCAGTTGAAACATGAAATCTTAGCCTATTTTTCCGAGGCATAGGCTATCTACAGCTGGTTGTCGGGTTTTTTTGCTACCTAAACGTGGCGCTGGCTGGCTGTCAGATGTATGATAACTAAAAGCATTGTAATAGAGAGGTTGATTGTGAGCATATTTTGTACCCTAATATGTAGACTGTGTGTAGGGCTCTAGCCGACTCCCAGGCATCTTCAAAATCTTTCGTGTCTCTCATATAGGCGCTCAAGCGCCTGTCGCGTGCCTTCTCCCTCCCCACCAGAGTTGTTGCGTAGGCCTACCTCACATCGCTCGTGCCCATTCTCGACGGGTCTGATGAATTTGTATGACTGACTTAAGTCTTTATTGCACAAAACTTCAATCAAAATTATGAATTATAAAGAAATCAAATGATATTGAAATATGAAAATATAATTGCCAAATTATTTTCCCCTCCCTTGGAAGGGCAATATCAGCCAATGTGGGCAAAAGGGCCGTTGCTCGGGCACCGTGGGCAACTATGCTGTGCACGTGCCTGCACACACGTACATCTTGGTCAAAGCAGTCAGGGCTCAGCCTGCTGTGCAAAGAAAGACATCTGCTCTAACACTCTGCCAGCCAGCCACCAGTCCTCTCACAACACTTGCCAGACACATACTGTACAGCAGTGGTTCTCAAACTTTTTCCATCATTCCCCTGAATCTGAATGATTTGGCTGGTTAGCTTCGCCGATTAGCAAGTCGGCATTTTCGCTTCCGACATTCACTTCGCTCCTGATGATAGGTGGGTACGCCTTTACAGGTCTGTGGTTGGGCACCTCCAGGCATCCAATGCCCGTCTTCTATATAGCTTTCCGGTCAGTCATTAACATGGCACGTAATTGGCTGAGTAAACTGTCGGCGGAAATAACTCCATTTTGAAAGCTGACAAAAAGTTCAATTTAGGCTGAATTCACTAGCCTAGCATTTCCCATTGAAATGACTGGAGGCGGGATTTATTCACTCTCTCCAGTTCTTATACTACCTCCATGTTTACACTCCTTTGAGCACTCAAAGTGCTTAGAATTGTATGCATCACAGTCCTCCATTCACACTCACATTTACATTTGTACACACGGTTGGCAGTGGCTGCCACGCAGGGCACCACGCTGCCAGCAGCAGTTGCTCAATTAAGGACACATCGATGGGGTCAGACAGAGAGCAGGGCTCAAACCTGCTCAACTAGAATGTATAGTTGCCATAGCAACATGCTGTGACTTAAGTCGCTCTTACTGTGAATTAAACCGCTTCAGCTCAAGTGTCTCTTACTTCATCAATTCAGGAAAAGACAAGCGTGGCCAGCTGTCTACGACTCTACGGCTCCTATGATATCACTTATTTTACTAGTGTATTAGGCACTGTACAGCACTTTGGTCTGTTTGTACTGTTTTTGAACGTGCTTTATGAATAAAATTTGCCTACAAACTTACTTACAAACTGACTGACTGACTGACCGACTATTGCCATTTTGCCAAATAACCCCCTGGAATTAATGAAACTGTAAAAACCCAGGACATAGCGTCCTGTAATTAGCGATCCTGTTACCACCAAGTGAAAGCGAAAGCCCAATTGGGAAACTCCAACTCCCATTGTAATTGTGACACAGCAGTCCACTGCACACAAGTGAACACTCCACACAACGAAATTGCATTTATGCCCCACCCGTGCAAGGGGGCAGCCCCCAATGGCGCCCCAAGGGAGTAGTGCGGCGGGGCAGTACCATGCTCAGGGTACCTCAGTCATGGAGGAGGGTGGGGGAGAGCCCTGGTTAATTAATGCCCCCCACCAACCTGGCAGGTCAGGAGTCGAACCAGCAACCATGGCTACACTGTATTCCCCAACAGTACAACGAACTAGAAAAGTTTACGCTGTAGTACTCAATATAGCAAAAATGTCCAGATGACATACACATTTTAGGTGTTCTCAACAGGTTTTCAGGTACCAATAAATTAACTCTGGTTGGCATTGTGTTTTTAAGTACAACTGACATCCTAACACAATGTCTTTGAGTTTGTAAATTGGAACTCTATCTGGCATATGAGTGGTTAGATGTCTTGACAACAGCTGAGGCGACCATGGAGTAGTGGTTAAACAGCTGGTCTTCAACCTCAAAGGTTGCAAGTTCAATCCCCAACATGGAGATAACCTTACCTACTTCCTAGAACATGGTATGAAAATGTTCAGATGGCCACCAGACCCATGACTGCAGCTTTTAATTAGCAATATTTTTCACATTTAGTTTTGAGCGAAATTACAAAAGAAAAAGGCTTCGGTAAAGCAAGACAATGTTTGAGTTGCTGTGGTCTGGATAGGGGAATGGCCACAAGATCAGAGGATTGCAGGTTTGAACCCTGTATTACCAATAAAAAACACTCAAGTAGATATTTATTGTTTATTTCTCTCGAAACTGTGAAAGTTACAAATTCTTTAAATCATGTCAATTGGAACTATACAGTATCTGAGATATGAGACTATGGATGTCAGCGTGTTGGGCTTGGGCAGTCATGGACTAACAGTTAAGCAGTTGGCCTCAAAACATGATGGTTTCAAGTTCGATTCCCAGCACAGGATGTTAGTAAAAAAAAAAAAAAAAATCACATTCAAACATCATTGTTTTGGTATGATGTCAGTTGGTCGAATTTGAAGTGGAAAGTATGTGTGAAACACATTTGACTGTTAATTATGAGTAAGTCCAATACTTTCTAACAAACAGGGCTAACTTTCTACCGATTGAAAACCTGTATTTGAGTGGTGAAGGGGATAGTCCTCTGCATATAGCCATATTGGCATGTCCTTATCTTGAGGTTGAGAGTTCGAATCCTAAGGCTGGGTCACTCACTTTTTTGGTTGTTTTAGTTGTTTTTTTTAATTGTTTACCAGCTTCTGCTTTGTGTAAAGAAGAACCCATCCATGTCAGAACCATAGAAACCCTATTTTATTAAAATGTAACATAAAATACAAACTTCTCTAAAAATGGTGAATCTGTCAATGGGGGATAGATTTACTCAACACCATGTGACCATCAAACCACAACTGACAACTTGGCATGGAAAAATGTGTCTATCAACCTCACTTCAAGGTAAGAAAAGACCCATAAAAGTGTATTGGTGTGTATGTGTAGTAGTTTACTATGTTGCTGTGTGTGACATTAGGTGCTCTTGATGCTACACTGGGTGTATGTTTTGTTAGCAACTTAGCTTAGAATGTTAGCTACTGCTAGTAGCTACTGCTAGTTAGGCCTTTGTGTAGGCCTTTCATACAAATATTTTTCTTGTATCATACATCTGCAGTGTATTTGCAAGTGATGCGTTGATGACATATTGCACATTGAACTTCTGTATAAACCAGTGTAGCAATCATGCTGTAGGGGCCTAATCCAACAAGTCCTCATGAAAGCCTTAAACTTATTAGGCCTATTTATGCTCCACAGGCAGCCGATATGGGACCACCAGAACTCTATGATCCATCAGCTCTACTCAACACTCCAAAGGATAAACAACTGACTGTGTTGTGAAGTCTGACACTATTTTGGGAGAAATGTTATTGTAAGTTAGGCTATATGGATCTCCTTCAGCCACCAACTCCTAATAAAAGATTCAGAAATGGACAACAAATAAATGACTAAATTGCCTAATGTGTTGAGGTTGATTCTTTTGTAATATATTGACTGTTGACTGTGTGGTCTAAATTTTAGATTTAGATTTAGATTGTTGTGTATTGTATGATTGTTGTGTTATTGTCTACTGTTTTTGTTTGTCAACCACATGGAACAAAATAAAATAAAAAAAACTTGATATAAAGCATTGTTCATGTTTGTGGAATTAAAGCTCATGTTATATTTGGTTTAAACAGAGGGGTGGTAGCCTAGTGCATTAGTATAAACCAACCAATCAATAAACCAAACAAGATTTTTTTTTTGGGCTCTTAAATGGGAAAACATAAAACTTTTAATTTTGGAATCAAAAACTTAGAGCCAATATAGCTAAACAATGCTGTGCTTGTTTACTTAAAAAATTTAACTGTCTGCTTAGTACTAATTGCATTGATTTTTGCACCATTCTCGAAATATTTATGTCAATGGAGCATGTTAGATCTTTGAGTAGCAGCTACTAAAACATTCAAGATTTTATTTTTTCTCATAACATTTGTTTTCACATAACATGTCTGATTTTATGTAAGACTTACACAAACGTTTTAGTTTTCAACTCATATCTTTTGTGTAAACCATTGTTTCTGTGCATTTTAGAGTTTGGAGTACATACTTGACTTGGGCTGCTAAAAACTAAAAATCTAATTATGGAATTAAAGTTTTCAATCTTTTCAGTCATTTCAAAGTTTTTGATCATCTTCTGAAAGATTTTGTGTCCTGCATATGCATGCATGTATGTAGTATTTACATAAAACATTTGGTCACAAAACTAAAACTTTAACGGGAATAAGTTTCCACAAAAGTTTAGAGTTCGTGGAACATGTTGGGGAATACAGTGTACAAGTCTGACGGCCTAACCGCTGACCCATGACTGCCATTGACAGTAACAGTAATAACTGTTACCATGCAATCTTTGGCTCCCTCCCAAGACTACGATATAACCCCTATGGGAAAGTTGACTAATTAATTAAAGCCACGTATGCCGAAAATATCTCTGCCATCTGTTTTCAACATGGTATCTCTACGTATTCTTGGCATTCGTCTGGATCTTTTTGTGGCATGCATGCATGTGACGAGACAATGTTTATCATGTAAATCTCTCCACTTCCTTCCCCTTCTATATACTAAAGCAGAGGTGGGGAGCCATTTGTGGCCCTTGAGGCCGTTTCATCCAGCCCCCGAGACAATTTTAATTGTTACTAACATATTTTGTAAAGGAATCTTAGAAATTACATTTGCAATATAATTAAGTTAAGACCTAGAGAAGGTGGGGTCTGTTTTATAGGTGGCCGCCTTCAATATAGGCCTAATGTGCAGGGGGAAATCCTGGTTTGTAGCCTTCGGAGTAATTCGAAGTGGCCCCTCGAATGAAAAAGGTTCCCCACCCCTGAGCTATACTATTCTTCATATGGTCACACTACCCCTTGACCTCATCATAAACCTGACAAGTCCCCCCCCCCCCCCCCCCAGTATTAAGGACTATTATAAATGGACTAATGCCCCCTCGATGGCAACTAAGCACCACCCCCTCTCAGCTGTATCCTTCTCAACGCCCCCTAGAGCTCCCCAACGCCCCCTGGGGGAGCTGTACCGCCCCCGTTGACAAACACTATACTAAAAGATGCCTTAAGGTCAAGGCAAAGTGGTGCAGTACCACTCAATAGCCTTGGCTAATGCAAGAAGACGTAGTGCACTTGGCAACATAGTGATTATTATTAAAAGACTGGAGTTAATGATGTGTGCCACGCTGATAAGGCCATTGCTTGTGGTTGCGATCACACGGGTCAATGCACACACACACCCCGTCCTGGTAAATAATCATTGGGTAATTTGTACACTCACTCAAGGCTGGTGCACTCAAGGAAGGAAGGAAGGGAGGAAAGTCTCTTTGATCGGCTCCTTGGCATTTTGGTGAATGTGCGTAGGTCTTATCATTGATTCTACCGATCATTACACACAGTTAAGGAACCCGCTGAGGATATAAATGACTTTTTCAAGGTACCCAACGTCTCAGAGATATGGAGGTTGTTTGTACATTTTGACGGCGGCTCACGGACGCTCGTTCACGCACACTGACGCATGCCCAAGCGCACTCATTCAAGCGCACACAGACATGCACGCACATACACACACACACATATGCACATCTGCACACACGCACCCATAGACACACACACACACGCACATCTGCACACACGCACCCACAGAGACACACACACACACACACACACACACGCACCCACAGACACACAGACAAACGCACGCACGCGCACACACACACACACACACACACACACACACACACACACACACACACACACACACACACACACACACACACACACACACACACACACACACACACACACCCACAGACAAACACACACACACACACACACACACACACACACACACACACACACACACACACACACACACACACACACACAGCCATCAGTTCAGTTCTATTTCATTTTTTTGATTGACAGGATGAGTCTGTTGCTCAGCTCAGGCTTCGTCAGCTGTTTCCCATTCACTGAGCAGAGCGTAGCGTAGTGTAGTGTAGCGTAATGTAGTGTAGTGTAGTGTAGCGTAGCGTAGCGTAGCGTAGCGTAGTGTAGTGTAGTGTAGTGTAGTGTAGTGTAGTGTAGTGTAGTGCAGCGTAGTGTAGTGTAGTGTAGTGTAGTGTAGTGTAGTGTAGTGTAGTGTAGTGTACATCAAAGTTATTTTACATTGCGAGACGCACGCTCATACTCAGACAGACTCCACACATACACACACACAAGCATGCACACACACACACACACACCCGGGCACACACACACTCATGCACGCGCACAATCACACACACGAGCGCAGACACACACGCGCGCACACATACACACACACACACACACACACACACACACACACACACACACACACACATTCTCTCGCTCTCACTTTTTCTCTCTCTCTCTCTCTCTCTCTCTCTCTCTCTCTCGCTCCCTCTCTCCCCACATCCCCACCTCTCTCTCTTGTATCAGAGAGCTTGAAAAACTTTGCGGTCATATTTGCTGAATTTGACAAAAGAGAAAGGGATTGGTATTGGATTACAACCACATACTGTGGCCTGGAAGAATATAAAGCCTAATAGCTTGTCCAGGATGTGTGGGTTCATAAGAGGTCCTTAACCGATTCTGTTTTTTTTTTTGCTGTATTCACACTGCCCAACCGCACACACAGCAATCTCACACCTGAGTGTGGGAACATACCGCCTTCATCTCTTTAGCGGCTGTTTTTTATACGTGTAAATCCTTGTTGAAGTTATTTGTTTTTTATTTCTGCCCACAAACAAAACATTACACAACCAAAGCCCTTGAGTGCAGGTCTTTTTGCGAGGCTGGAGATTTTTGGATGGCTGCGTTTCGGAATGTGCTTTGTGGTGCTTGAAGTTAAAAGTTAACGGGATTTGGGGGTGACTGCATTTATCCAACAGAACAGGAAAGTTCAGGGTCTCCAGGGGATATATATGGTAAAGTGGATTATGTACTCCACACGCAGTGGTTAAAAACTGTGGCTACACGAGGGGCACAGTGGCGCCCACGGGCAGCTGGTTTTGAGTGTGGCTCGGATCATTTCCCAAACCTACTAACCTGTCTCTCTCTCTCTCTCTCTCTCTCTCTCTCTCTCTCTCTCTTTCTCTCTCTCTCTCTCTCCATTCCATGTCTTCTCTCTACTGTCATATCAAATAATGAAAACCAAAAGGCCAAAAAATTATGGACATTATGCCAGGGGTTCCCAACCTTTCTCAGCTTGGGGCCCACTCGAAATTGTCAAAAATGTTCGGGGCCCACCTCTGACCCAATTAAGAATACAATTCAAATAAATTAACAGCAACACACACCAAAACATGATTATTATTTTTGGAAAATGATTTCAAGGCCCATTTGGAATACCTTCAGGGCCCACCAGTGGGCCCCGGCCCATAGTTTGAGAATCACTGCTCTATGCATATCCTCAACATGAATAATTATAAAGCGGCAAGCACATGCCTTGTTATCCTTTATAATGACTCATGAATGGTCATTTCCAGCATTTACTTGCACCTTGAGGTAGATTTTTGCTTCTGTATTTCTAAGATCTAAATGTTTTAGCTCTGTTTTAATTATGCAGCTCCTTTGACTGTTTTAGAGCCCAGTACATCTAATATTAATATACATAGGCCTATCTAAACCATTCTGGAGGGTCTGTAGTGCTTTAGTGTCTGGATAAGATATTAAATCTTTGTACTTGTTAATGCATGTTGTATTGGCACCACTACTGTATGTGAAGTGGAAGCCTGATTGGGAAACTCCAACTCCCATTGTCATTGTGACACGACACTCCACAGCACACAAGTGTTCACTGCACACTGCACATAACAGAATTGGGGATGCACGATGTATCGGCCAGATGTATCGGTATCGGCCGATATTTGACATTTCTCAACACATCGGACATCGGTCCGATGGGTAAATCTGGGCCGATGTTAACACTGATGTTTTTTTTTAATATGTTACGGTCCTCAAAGATTGGACTTGACGGTGACTTTCATTGTTTCTCTTCTAGTTTGTCTCTATTTTTTATCTAATTTTATCACAGGGAGTTAAACAGTGTTTTTGGAAATAAGAGGACATTCAAAAAATCAGTTGGTTTGCATCATTGTCAGTCTGTATTAAATGTTATCTCTTTTAAAAAAAACAAAAAAAACATTGGTATCGGTTAATATCGGTTATCGGCAAAAAACGCAATATCAATATCGGATATCGGTATCGGCCGAAATTTTTTGTGCATCCCTACATCAGATATTCACAATCATATCATTGGATTCCACTGCTCCAAACAAGTGAGGGGTGAGGTATGAAACTCCAAAGTTCATTTCCCATGAATTCCAATGAATGTGTACATTTATACAATTCTGAATAACTTTATTATTCATCGGTCCAACCCCAATTGGATTGTTTGCTTTTGATTTGTTTTCATGTCACGATAACGCTCTTATTCATATTCCGGTTTCAGATTTGATTGTTTCAGAAAATGGACTTGGACGTTTCCACATCCGAATGCTTCACGTGGAAACATGACACTATATAAATTCACACAGTTCATGATTACCAATGTATGTCTACGCATATATCTATGCAGTCTACACAAAGACACACAGACACACAGACACACAGACACACAGACACACACACACACACACAGACACACACTACACCCACACCCACACCCACACCCACACCCACAATCTATCTACCCAGCTTCCCATCCGAAGCAGAACTGCCTGTCTTTGGATATGATGGGTAGATCATTAGATCATTTCTTCCCCCCCCCCCTCGAATTTCTTATAATTTACATTCTCATGCGCTCCACTGTATAACTCAAGGCCATGAGGCACTCCTGAGATTACACCAACTTTTTGCTTTAAAGAGTCCTGTGTAAAAGAGGGAGAATACTAGTAGTTAGGGCCACTAACAGCTTTGGCTGAGCCCAGGACAAAATCATTTGAGAGGCCCCCCACCCAATACATCCAATATAATGTGATGAGACTCCATTTCTGCCTCTACCCCCCGCTGGGCCCAGGACAACTGACCTCTTTGCCCTCTGCCGACTTGTCCTGGTGCTATCCAGCCTCCTCCTCCTCAGGCTGAGCATCGACCTCTCTTGCCGCTTCAAGCCGAGCACCGTCTGCACCGTCTGCGGCCCACTTTGCATGCCAATACATCAAATATAATGTGATGAGACTCCATTTCTGCCCCTCTTTCCCCCCCCCATCTCCCTGGGCCCAGGACAACTGACCCTGACGACTATTCCTGGTGCTATAGCCTCCTCCTCAGGCTGAGCATCGACCCCTCCTGCCGCTTCAAGCCGAGCACCGTCTGCACCGCCTGCACCGTCTGCACCGTCCGCACCGTCCGTCCGTCCGCGGGCCACTTTGCATGCCAGTCACAGACA
>NC_085867.1:48378397-48438397 GCF_034702125.1 Engraulis encrasicolus
GCCAAGGGGTCTGTTACACAAATACACAGTTGTTTGAAATATTTAAGTGTAATTTTATTACTTTTCATGGCTATAAACCTGTCCACACCCTGTAAAAACGCCTGTCCCAAGGACTGGCATCATCATTTCAATTGACTTAAAATACAAACATCACTAACAGAACTGAACAATATCACCATGATGTGGAAGACTATATTAAAGTGGTTCTACAGATGTGCACATAGTGCATGTAAAACAATATTTACTATTATTTTCTGATTGCTCAAAATGTGTCCAGCATATTGATCACCACCGTCAGATTTTTTCTAAAAGACAATAAAATCAGTTATGCACAAGGTCATTTTCATTACTGAGGACCCCTTTTCAAACCTTTAGCTCTACTGCATACTTCACCATCACTGAAGCTCCTGTAAGTTTACTATTTTGTCCTCAATATGTTAATTCGTTTGGACACTGGTACTGTCCCAATCATAAACTGTCAACACCGTCGGGGGTTTTAATAGTATTATATTACATTAAAGAAGAAATGAAACGAATATTAATTGTTGGAATTTTACAGTTTGTGCTGCATATTACAAAAGTTCCAAGCTTTGTGATTAAAACAAGATATTGTGTGTGTAACAATTTATCCGGGAAGTCATCTTAAAACGTGCTCAAAATGAGCAATATTTTGTCCAGTAGTGCGAATTTATTGTCTTATGCGTGACGTCATAAGGTTGACACAGTCCAACTCCGAACCCACAAAGTTATAGTAGTCAATGGCGGCGTATATGGCTAGTAAATCAAAGCACAGTGGAAAATATTGTGTTCGTGGCGGTCCAAATGGTACAGGTTGCAACAAGTACAAGCTTCACTGAAGGCATCTCTCTGCACAAGTTTCTTTAAGTCAAAATTACTGGAACTGTTGCTGACAAGGAGAAGGCAAAACAACGCTGATCGTGTAGGAGGCATCGGCTTTTGAAGTGACCTAGATCAATGTTGTGCTCCGGGCGTGTTCCACCCCTCCTGTTGTTTACCTTAAAAAGTCTGGAGACTGTGGACATGGTTGGGAATAGACTACTAGACTACCACAAGCAGTGTCTATGGATAGCAGGTGTGCCGACGGATATCTCTAGCTCGAGTGCGACGACGGGTGAGTCTGGCCGACAGCCACTTAGCATTATAGCAGCATGCTAAAGATGCTATTCCTCTCTGCCATTGTAGCACCCTAGTAGGCTACTAACAAGGGTCCTCGGTCAATGCGCTGCGGGTCGAGGCTGTGTTTCGTTACGACTCAGTGGCCGTCGGTCGTGGAGTTAGTGCTTTATATGCAACAAAATCCCCTGAACCCCTGCATCCGAGCACGAACATCTGTGTTGTGTAGTTACTCTATCCATGGCCGGCGGTCGTGCAGTTATTGTGTTATGCAACAACAGCTCCTGAGCACGAACATCTATGTCAAAATATACCTACGCTACCGACTTCCAAATTGTCGCATAATGATGGGTATAACGCCATTGTTTATGAAGATTACATTAAAACCATGCTATTGGGCTACCTCATCATACGTTTTTAAAGTAGCTGATGGTGCAATTTCGCTAGGTTTCAACATGTCAAAGACAGAGCGCAGCAGCCAAAGCATCGCCCCCCCCCCCCCCCCCCCCCCCCCCCCCCCCCCCCCCCCCCCCCCCCCCCCCCCCCCCCTCCCTTGTCACGTTGCCAAAAAACAAAAAAATAAGTTAGATGCCGCGCTGGTTGATCGGTAAGTTGTCGGCATAATAATTGAGACAACGCCATTGTTTAATAAGATTTTAAAGCTGGCTTTCAAAGTGCCAATTCGGTTTCAACCTGTCAAAGACAGCGCGGAATGTCACATCCATGATCTGAGAAACCGGCAGCTGGCACCCTAACATGCTCCCATATTTTCCAGCTTACCACAGCACATACAGCCTGCAATATTGCGTCATATGATTGATAATATCTTAATAATAATCAGCGTGTAGCTAGTAGGAGCGCGGTGCTGTTTTGTGCCCGTCGATCCTGTGCCGAATATGGCATATCTTTCCAACCCATATGGCATATGGTGGTGCATCATCACAGAAAAGTCTACTAGGCTTAATTGTGAGGCTTATATTCAACGTGAGTTTTTTCCACATAATGTTAGAGGTGTATTCTTTCGACATGTCGATGTTTGTATCTTAATGTTGGTTCCTTTATGAGATATGGGTCCTTCATATGTATGATATTTCTGCAGCCAGCCATACTCGCAAAAAGAGGGTGTCAACCTTATGATGTCACGGCCCTGTAAATATTGTCGCACCAAAGGCACGGTTTTAAGTTGCCATTTCAACAAGTTATGCCCGGAAAAAATATTTAAAGTTGGATTGATGTTTTAGAAATAGGCACAATATTTAATGTGAATAATAGATGAATATTCGTTTCATTTCTTCTTTAATGTTAATTAATATATACTTTCTCAGAAAAGGTATGAAGCACCCAAGAAACAGAGCGAAAATGAAATGGCTAATGTGAACAAGCAATGCATAATATGTAAAAGAGTGTTTTTTTGTCTCACACCGTCAGATGTCACCACCGTCAGACTTTGTTCCGCTCATCATCTTGTTCCATATTTTACTAAATTGTGCTGGTTAATGAAACATTACTAGGCATGTTAGTAATAATTGTGATCCATAATGATACTCTAGCCACCACTGAGGTGCATTTGGAGTTTTTTTTGTCAGAAAACCTGACGGTGGTGACATCTGATGGAGTTCACCAAAAAACACATGTTTTACGTGTTTTTGACATGTTTTAGGAATATGCATACGATAAGTATCTACAGTTATGTTGAATTGTTAAAGTAATTCACTTTAATACAGTACATATATGTTTTTACTTCTTATTCTGTCTGTCGCTGTTGACAAAACAAGAAAGAGCCCATTTTATGAAAAATGTTAAACATGGGGAGCTTGGGCAATACATTCACTGCACAGCCAAGACCTACATCTATGATAATACACCTCTATATTTTGGATTTGAACAACTTAAAACCTGGTTTTGCCACATTTTCAAGAACCAATGACCTACTCCCTAGAGAATCTAACTAATGAAGAAAAAACACATGTACAAACATACTGTGCACACACCAAAGATAAAGTGTTTATGCAAGATGCCATTGACTTGAGAGGGCTATTTATTTTGCTAAATGCGGGTACAAATTAGGCCACTTTCACCACTCTCAGATTACTGTCACCACCGTCAGTTCTTAAGTCACCACCGTAAGAAGGAGTTTTGGACATTTTAAATGAATGTGCTCACAACATTTTCCTTAGGAGTTGTTGAATTATCAAAGTAATAGCCAATTTAAGCCTACAGGAATATTTGTGAAATTACAAAAAATTGTTTGTTCTATTTAGGCGTTAAGTAAGCATCGTATGACGGTACATATTTTAAAATTAGAACACATGAAACAGTATTAAAATAGAACAAAAGTGAATTTTCAACATTTAAAGGCATATGTGTGAACCAAAAAATACACATAATCACTTAAAAACTCCAGATACATATGCAACCAAATCAATACAATTTTAATTACTTTTAATTGTGTCTGACGGTGTTGACAAAAAACAAGGTATGATCGGAGAAAAGCCTGATTTCTGAAAAAAATACAAAATGGGGAGATTGGCCTTGTGCATTTCTGAAAAGCCAAGACCTTAGTCTACGAGGATATACCATATAATTTTGTAATTCACTTTGTTTTTTTCTGTCAACATTGCAACCTGTTTTAGCCACTTTCTCAAGAATCAGTGACATGTGAGCAGCCATTTTGAGAACTCTGTGTCCTCTGTTGTTTCCTGGAAGGGAATTCTGGGCTTTCAAACGCGCACCACCACCACTGCCCCTTAATTCAAATGGAATGAGCCCAGTCTGAGGTCCCCCCCCCCCCTCTCTGTCACTCTCTCCCAGTCTCTTCCTGTCCATCATGATCCACTCTCCTTACCTATCCACAGCATAGGCAAAAAAATAAATAAATAAAATGACAAATGAAAAATACTGTAATAATAATGAAGTGGTGGAAGTGGTTCATCATGCTAATGCACCATCACATGAATGGACTTGTGTGCACATGGTTGACCCAGGTTCAAGAAGGCAGAGAATGCGCGCACATCAGTGGCACAGGTGCTGGACAAAATAAAATAACTGAAGTAAATGATAGATGTCCGCAACACTGTTAATGCTCCCAGTTGTTTAATGGCACGACGTTTCGGACCTTAGTCCTTATTCAAGTGCAACAAAGAACAGGTGAACAGGTGTACAGAAATTCCCCAACTCCTAACCCTGTACACCTGTTCTTTGTTGCACTTGAAGAAGGACTAAGGTCCGAAAGGTGGTGCCATCATTTACTTGACCCAGGTTCAAGGCCAGTCTGGGTCATATCTGGGTCACCCCACTCTGTCACTCTCTCCCAGTCTCTTCCTGTCTATCATGATCCACTCTCCTGGACCTAACCACAGCATAGGCTGTGAACTGAGAACTCTGTGAAAGCAGGGGTATGGAATAGTATCCCTGTAAATATTAGGCAAAGCAATATGCTTAGTAGTTTTAAATCAGGTCTTAAGAAATGGCTCAAAGCGGGGCAGCACTGTGGACATTTTTAGTCATTGAGCTTGTGTTTTGTGTCTTGTTGTTTATTTTATCATATATCTAGTGTATTTTGCTGTTGTAGGTTTTTTTTTATTTTTTGTTTTTTAGTCTATATTTTTAACTATGTACTGTACTTGACCTTGTAATATAATGTAGGCCTATTTGCAAATAGTGCACCCATTGTATTTTTGGCACATTTTTGTATCATTATTAATTTTAATCTTTTAACCTTTTTATCTTAACACCTTCCTGTCCAGGGACTACAGATGAAAATTAGCCTTAGGGCTGTAATCTGACTCAACTGTTTGTTGTGCACTGTCCCTGTCAAATAAACAATAAATGAAATGAAATGAAATGAACTGTGAACTGAGCACTCTGTGTCCTCTGTGGTTTCATGGAAGAGAATTCCGGGCTTTCGAATGCGCACCGCCACCACTGCCCCTGAATTCAAGTTTCAAGTGCAAATGGAACAGAAACTACGTACCTAAAGCAGGAGATGAGGCACTGTGCTGGAGAGAGCGGATGAGAGAGAAAAACAGGGGAGCGGACATTCCAAGGACATTGGTGCACGAGAGAAAGATGGGACTTGAGAGATGGAGGGATACCGATTCAGTGCAGCATAATTGAATGTACGTAAGAGGAAGCTGGTGGGCCTCACTGTAGTGCCTATGAGCAAGGTCCTCCGCCAGGGTGGGGGGTGGCAGGGCCAGGCAGGGAGGCAGCATTAGGCTGGTTAGCTTTTAGCAAGGCATTTCCGATTAGCAAGGCATTTCCCCGTTCACCATTTTCACAAATTCTCATTTCCGACCCCACCTTTACAGGTCTATGGTTGGGCACCTCCATGCATCCAATGCCCGTCTTCCATATATCTTTCTGGTCAAACATAAGTCAATCAGTAACGTTCCACGTAATTGGCTGAGCAAACTGTCGGCGGAAACGACTCCATCTTTGAAGCTGAAAAAATATTTCAATTTTGGCTGAATTCACAAGCCTAGCATTTCCCATTGAAATGACTGGAGGTGGGACTTATTCACTCTCTCCAGTTCTTATACTACCTCCATGGGGCCAGGTCAGATGTTTTAGGCCTGGCCGGTCAAACTCAAATTGACTGAGGGCTAAAATCAACATCTGGAAGAAAGTTGGGGGCTGAACTCAATATATATATTTTTTTAAATGGACTAAAAGTGTGCGTGCATGCACTTAATTATCGTAGTTAAATTTCACACATGCTTTTCCCATCATGTAGCGTAATTCAAATGTGCCTGCATATGAGTGTGAGCTGTTCCATTGGCCTGGGCCCACTCATATTCCTGTGACACGCCAAATTCCATGTTCAAGTTGGGTCATTTCATGTGAAATCAGACACTTTGGGACCCAACCGACACAGATTTCAATCATACTTGGTGTGCCTGTTTAGTAGCAAGGTAGCACCCCAGAACTGCATTTGTGTGAATCTGACGCCAACATTAAGGGAGAAACAGACTAGCAAAGGTTTACATATGAGGGTAGGACACTATACATTCAGCCTTGATTATATCAGTCAGCGTAAGTCACAAAAAGATGGCCGAGGTGTTGTTTGAAAGCTCTTTTCTGGCTCTACAAATTGCACAACCAGCATGAAATACAACAACCTTCAGAATATGAATTATGATACATTGAAAAATTAAACATTGAATATCTAAAAAACTTAGATTTTAAAATGGCCGGTTTCTTGTCTAACCATAGCATGTAAGGTCATAAACAACACCTGAAAATGGGGTATTTGGTTCTTTATTCATTTCAGAGATAAATGACCCAGTTACTCAATACATTCATGGTTTACGTGGGCCAACTGACCAGTAATACACATTTGAAATGATCGCACAGGCCGAATAAAATGACTCAAGTGGGCCCAGATTTGGCCCCCATGCATAAATTTGACAACCCGGTCTCAGGCCATTGGGACCCCATACAATACATTGCATGTATTCAGAACGGGGTCCTTTCAGATTATTTTGCCCTGGGCCCGGCAAACGCTGTATGCTGTATGACCGTTTGAACACTTCTCTGTTGCTGTCGTAATCACTTTTAAGTTGCATTTTCTTTCAGTTTGTGTTGATGACCTTGAAGAGAAAAAAAACACGCTTCTCTGTGTTCTTTTCAGCTTTGTGTTTCCCTGAATTATTCGTGGTTCTGTGAATCTGGAAAGCCCTATACTTACGTACGTACGGCACATACGCCACCAATCTGTACCGCCTGTCAGGATCAGGTCATTGCCTATGTGCCTCTGCGTGTCAGTATGTGAAATGTGCATGTGCACGTGTGCATGATTAAATTGAAAATGGCTGGCTGCTGTTGTGCAATCAGAAGCCCTGCTGTCACCTGTCATCTCTGCTGTGCCATACAGGTCACAGTATGAGCTTGAGGAGACGGAACAAGGGGGAGGGTGGGATGTGTGGCATGTGTGTGTGTGCGTGTGTGTGCGTGTGTGTGTGTATGTGTGTGTGTGTGTGTGTGTGTGTGTGTGTGTGTGTGTGTGTGTGTGTGTGTGTGTGTGTGTGTGTGTGTGTGTGTGTGTGTGTGTGCATGCCTGTGTGTCTGTCTGTCTGTCTTGGTCGGGGCCTATAGTTGGGAATTTCTGTGTGCGTGCGTGTACGTGTGTGTGTGTGAAAGGGGAGAAGGGTTGGCAGGGGAAAGCAGAGGGAACAGTGGGATGGGAGGCGGACTACGTGTGTGTGTGTGTGTGTGTGTATGTGTCTGTGTGTGTGTGTGTGTGTGTGTGTGTGGGGGTCAGAAGGTGCGGGAGAGGGTGTGAGTGAAGGAAGCATTGGCAGGAGGTGTATGTATTGTACAGCATGTTTGGAGGTAGGGTTAGGAGGTGTGTGTGTGTGTGTGTGTGCTTGTGCGTGTGCGTGTGTGTGTGTCTGGGTGGTAATCTCTAATAAACGCACAGCGTAAAGCCCAGAGGCCATGTGTTGCCAAGGCCACAGCACTTTCATTTCCAGCTCAAAACAAGAAAAGTGGACCGAAGCATTATCAGTATGTATACCTGTGTGTGTGTAGGTCTTGAGCCAGGACCCAAAAATTGACCTCTCGCAATCGAACGGGTGGGCAAGTTCTAAGCTGTTTTTTTGACTTCTTGGACATCTCAAGTGTCGTAGTTTTGCCAACATTTCTTCATTAATATTTACAATTATTTATTGGAAATCAACAGATAATATCTTGTATGTAAACTAGCTTCATTTTACTCTTAACTGTGGTTCTGTGACTGTGTTGGGGTTTCTGTGTAATTCTGGGGCCTAGCTGAGTCCAGAAGACAGCTGCCCTGTCGTAAAACTGAGCTACAGAGGTGTCGATTGTCACACAGCCACTTGGGCTGAAGTTAGTGAGTTGGTTATCAGGAGTGACCATTTCCTTATTTGACTTAGAATGTATTCTGGTATCTTCTTGCGGCACTGATGTTTTGACCATGTTTGTTACATGATGCAATACACTTGTGGGGTTTAAATACTGTTCTCAGATGCAGTTCAGCAGAACGGTTGAGAGAGCTGGGACAGAGAGCCTTGGGGATAGGGTGCTTGCTGGCACACTGGGGCCTTTTGCCCTGGTGCTAGCAGGTCACTATCCTATGCTATTGGGACACATGGGGCATTTGGCCACCATGGTTAGGAACTTGGGTTATGCTTAATTGTAATAACGTAGTTACTATGCTCTCTCACTTGCAATGTACAATAAATTGGTAATCTCTTGGCAAATGGACTTCTTCTCCTGAGTGACTTTATGGCTGCTTCCTTTCCTGTTCTCCTGCACAAAGATGGGTAATGTATGCTTATGGCTGATTGAGCCCAATTAACTAAATAATAACTAAGTATGTAATAGTGATAACAATAATATAAATACTTGGGTATTAATTGGTAAATGGTAAACATACACGAGTCAGATAGCAGAAGATGGTTATCCTTGTGCAACAGGCATTATAGCCCAGATTAAGTCTTATTAATTAAATTGGGTTATGGACTATTTTATTGGCCCAGCTAATAATCTTAATTAGCAATGTGGGTTAATAAAAAGTCACCACACAAGTAAACAGTTTGGCATGATAACCATTGCAAACAGGTAGCTTTTTGGTAGTTATCATGCGTTGAAATGGTGGACCAGTAAAATGAAAATGTGAAAATCGGTATTGTGGTTCTTTGCTATTATATAGTTTGTTGACCACACAAGGTGCTTGAATTACCTCAGGGATGCTTCCCCTTCTATTAAGACCCTACAGGGGTTGTTAGACCACACTAAGAGGCCTAATAGAATCACCTCAGCAATTTGTGAAGGACAAAATGTGATAAAAAGGATAACCTATGAAATTCGTTTTTTTTGTTTTTTTGTTTTTTTTACTTTTTTTACTTTTCCCCCAACAGCAAAGCAACACCAAAAACATAAAAACACATAATTAACACATACTAACATGTGACAACCATGTACATTAATATGGCATGATAACCATTGCAAAGAGGTAGTTAGTGAAAGATCATGGGTTGAAATGGTGGAACAGTAAAACGGTTAAAAATAACATGAACAAACACCATGAACAAAGACACATTAACCATATTAAAATAAACTAAAGAGCATTATTTCAGTCCTCAAGATCTGACTGAGTCCAGTAAGCATCTGGAAATATGTCAACATGATTATCCTCTTCATGCTGATATACGCATGTCTGAAGTTTTTAGAGGGTTGTGAGCATTTTGAGCTACTTCTCAGACATTGTCAATCCGACAGTTTACATTGATGGCTGCACTTGCAAGACATCAGTTGTAGCACTGCCTCAGGGGCTGGAGATTGCCGCATCCACTGTATAGTGAGCTGGTCATTTTCATAGTTGGCCCAGCCATGGTCAAGTGGGCTTGGGATTTGTGGATGCTGCTGAATACTTGCTCTCAAGATGCCAGCCTGATAGTTGGCAAACATAGCATGCATGAGGAGGCAGTCCTCACATGGTGGAAGTTGTCTTGATTCACACTCTCCATGCTGAGTGCAGAAAAACTGGTAGCAGGTTGTATTTATGTTCTACGTATTTGTCGATGTTATGTAGAATTGGCACCTAAATGCTTCATCAATACATCCATGGACAGCTCCAAGTTCTGTCCCAGCTTATGAAAAACTGCTTGAAAGAGCTCTGATCTCATCGTGAGCTTTAGGGCTCTGAGCTTTCCACGGCCTGCACTGTCCTTTTGTGTTTTTATGATTATTTTTTGTATTTACTTTACATTATTTTTCTATTGTAGCCCTAGCCTCTTCCCCCTTACATTAGATAATGTGTATTTCATGTTAAGATATTCCCTATCAAATAACCTGGTGGCTCGGTGGTACTCGCACTGGGTACAAAGTAGTTCAAGAAAACTGTCGTAGTGTACCCCGGCTGTCAGGTGGTGCACTCCAGCCGGCTGGCTTTAACGTCGTAACGCAGTCCCTCTGTTATAACCTTATTGTCACCAAATGGTGATGGCCAAGTCTCAATCGGTTACCTAAGACTTCCTGCATTGTTAGCAATGTTGTTATAATGTAGTTGAGCGTTTTCAGCCAAGAGTGAATTGGCCTGTCGCCAGGCCCATTTGCAGTAGGAGGCTATCAGAGGTGGAAAGAATTACCATACTTGGTTCAAATTCTACTCAAAGTAGAAGCAAAATTACCTCTTTAAAAACATACTTGAGAAAGTAAAAAAATGCTAAAAAAAAAATGTAATTTGAGGAAAAGTTAGTTTTCAGTTGGTCTGTCTATTGCTTTCCTTAAATAGCACCCTTCGTGACCTCTGTCTATCTCTACACAAGTCATCTTCCAATAACCTGGCAATCGTGACAGCAAAATTCTGTGTGCCCTGGTGTGGCAAAATTGCAGGCCTAGGGTCAGCTCATTGATACAATAGCCCATTACTCTGAATTTAGGGGTCTGGATTTCATTGTGTTTGGATCTGGGACCTTCCATTTCAAAGGCTGGGACGCCTACCAAAGGAAATAGTCTGATGCATTTCATTTAATTCCCTGTTGTGGGATTACATTCATGAATAAGTTTTGTTAATAAATAATAAGTCTTGTATATCTTCTAAAAAAGGCTTTCAGGCTGCGTTGCTATACAGATCTAGTCCCTGGTGTGTGCTCTACTATTCTCAGCCAGTCGCTTGCAACTCTATTGTGTCCCACCGTCTGTGGGCTGTCGGACTAATGGTATGGGGCCGGCGGGCCCTAGATAGTAATCCAATAGATTAACTTAGTCCAAAATAGATAATTTATGGTAAATGGTAATAACACACAATTTCCCTTCATGTCTGACAGATTTTCCCCTTTATTTCAATTTTGCCTTCCTCAGTACTCAAGGTAGATGTAAGTAAAATACTTGGGCCAAATTGTAATTTGAGTAAAAATAAAATCACCCATTTTAATAACTACCTTGGAAACTACAAGTTTCACATCAAAGAACTCAATTACAGTAATTTGAGCAAATGCAATTGCTGGAGGTTATAGAACTTAAGTATGAGGTGGCCCCTTGTCAGTATATCAGGAATATACACATCGCCACTAAAAGTGTATAGGCCTTTTCCTCACATATGTGTTATGTTTAAGCATGCATGTACAAGAAAAGGTATTGTACTTGAATTGATGTCTATCTCTGATATTGTCTAAAGAGTGCCTCATACTTAAGTACTACTTATTACTACTTAAGTGTTTTTGGGAAACTCAGCCGAAGACGATATTATAAGAGTTACCAGCAGGGACAGCCAGATGAAGGTAGATATTTGAGCAGAAGGAGACAAATGCAAGCAGATAAAGCTCATAGAGTCAACTCCATCTGTCAGGCACAGACACACAACCACTGCCACACCAACACGCATGCACATTATGTGTTTTCTCTGGGTTATGTGTGGAATGATCAAAATTTGAGAATAGCATAACATATGAATCTAGAAACCACCACTTATTTTCACATAGTAAATGTACTTTCATTACCAGACACTGAAGCAGTAACTGTAAGGGAATGAAAAAATACAATTTTTTTATTGTTAATAATCTTCAAACATGTAATCTGTTATTCCCTGTTACTGGCCTGCTCTCTGGACTCTTCATACAGTATGTTGCTTTGAAGGTGGGGTGATCCCTCACCCCCACTGCTTTCAGTACAGAGCGGGTCAGTCTGTTGATTTGGGACTTTACTTTTATGGTTAGATTTCCAAACCCCAGTGATTGTATCATAGGCATGCACAGATATAGGAACGGACTTTGTGGTGCTAAAGCACCTGCCCCTTCGCAGTATTGGACGAAAAAAAGGCCCTTTTTGAACGTTCCATTTTTATTTTGTCACAATGTGTTCCATATTGGCATGATCATCTACGGTAGAAATTCTTGAGATCAAAAGCATGTGACAATTCCCCCTGATATAATATAGTTTATAATAAAAGGGTGAATAACTTATGTCTCAAGGGCCGTTTACGGCCCCTGATGTAATTTTAATCTTATGCAGTTTCACATGGAATTTGACATGCTTTGTAAAGAACTCTTAGAAATTTAATTTGCAATACAATTAAGTTGTTTTCAGGGGACCTAGTGGAGGTGGGGTCTGTTGTGAAGGTGCCCACCTTCAATATAGGCCTAAACTGCCGGGGGAAATCCTGATCTGTGTTCATAGTGCAGCCCCACTCCTGCTCTAACCTAGCAAGGCAACTGGAAGTTCCACACGCCCCTCGCCCCCACCTTGAGCACCTGCACTGGCGATTCTAGGGGGGGGCAGGGGGTGGCCAGGGCCACCCCTGGGACGCCGTTGTCCACCCTACTGGCCACCCTTGATTCGACAAGTAATTAATAAAAAAAATATTTTAAAAATGAATAAATAAATATACAATAATAACAACAGTATAAGACCAATAATAGGTAATTTTCAGGTAATCATTCAAGTTCGTCAACCCAACAACAAACAAGAGAAAACTGTCAATCCATGGTGATCGCTGGCTGACAGATCTAGGGTCAGTTTTACACTTTAACTAACACGACAGTCGTTGGACTGATGCTGCACAAGGCTGATTTCTGATCAGTAGGCTTACACGAGATGACCACTGCGTGTCGCCTGCTGCCCCGCTTATTTATCGTGAAAGTTCTGGCAACCCCGCACCAGCGATGCTGAGCAGCACTGTGTCACCTGCAGTTCCTTCACGAGAGACCGCATCCATTAACTGCCTGGACTGTCCAATTTGGACAATAAGGTATGGCAATTTAATGATTTGTTGATTGTCTGAATGTGTTGGAAAACCTAATTTTGAAAACTTTATGCAAGTATTAGCAGCCAGGAAGAGCCAAAATACGAGATAGCTACACGAAACAACAACATGACTAAATGAGAGCAAGTTAGTGTTGTGGCAGCTGCAAACCAAGTTAGTAGCACAGCACAATCCTAACGTGCACGTCAGTTTTTTGTTGTTGTTGATAACAGGATAGTTAATATGAAACCGTTTGGATAGGGACATGGCATGGATAGCATTGGCCCATTGGCCACACATTGGAAAGGGTAGTCGGTTGTTATCTACAGTCAGGATCAGTAGGCAGACGTCAGTACCTAGCTCGAAACCTAGCATGTGAAATGAACTAATGCTAAGCTGGACTATGATTGTTGTTGTGATGCCTTCTCTCAGTGAGAAGCTTCTCCTTTGCTTCTTCGATTGTCTTGACTTTTCTTGGAGTTTAAATCAAACTTAAATAAAGTCGGAGTAAGTCATAGTAAAGAGCACCTCTGCCTCTTTAGAGTAAGCAAGTTCACATCAGTCACAGATGTGTTGCCTAAACCCACCACTTCAGAGTATGACCCCCCCCCCCAATAGCTAAATTTGCGGTACATATTTGACCTCAAATGTGTCAATATATCGTAATCCTTTTGTTCAAACGTAGCGAAAATAAATCGTCACGCACACAAAATCATGGTACAGATGTGAGTTTGTTCACCAACGAAATTCACGTCATGTAATTTCTTTGCTAAAACCCTGCAGCCACGGCTTTAGAATCAGCCACTGCTCACAGCTGTAATTGCCTTGCAGGCCGACGGCGCCTCAGACTTGAAATTCACGTCATGTAATTTCTTTGTTAAAACCATATGCCACTGCTTTGACATCTGACACTGTCAACATCAATAATATAGGTTTTTTTTTTGTATTCTGACATTGTTGAATGAAGTCAAAGTTGTTACTCTAAGGGGAACCACAACCACGAACACAAAACTCATGAACACAACATGTGTACTCTGCAAATTCGACAATAATCCCTCTGATATTGTAGCCAGTTTGCTTAGAAGTAGTGAGTTGATTGAATGATTAATTGGTTGCATTGATTTGATTACATTTCCTCCAGTGAGTGACATTAAGATGAAGAGAAGAAACGATATTGAGAGCTTCTTTATCAAGAAAAAAAAAAGAGTCAGAGTCAGCTACAGTACCAGCACCAGTGCAGATGCCCACACAAGCCAGCAGCCTAGGGATAGTGTTGATGAGCAGTCCACTACCCCAATACAAGATGGTAGGTTGTGCATGGAAAGTTTGAATTAGTTACATGTAGCCCTTTCATGCACGCCGTTCAACCAGTGGAACACTGTTATTGTCATCAAAAAGGTTCTGTCATAGTGCCACACTACATAACACAGGGTCTTTAGTAATACACTATGGTAACTCTGGTAACGACAAAGGTATAACGCCATGCATTAAAGGGTTTAACAGCTGACAAATGTTGAGACAGAAGATGATGAACTAAAGATTTGTATTATATGTATATGTGCATGGACCTGTCTGTCTGTCTGTCTGTCTGTCTGTCTGTCTGTCTGTCTGTCTGTCATTTTAAACTATCCTTGTATTACCACAGTTGACCAGCCACATTTGGAGGAGGAGGAGACGGACTGTGAATCTGTGTTGTCTGGATCTCCACCTACTGAGCATGGTATGTCAGGTTCAGATGTCATTCATGAAGTTGGTGTCTACTCTCTCATACTTCAGTTATTTAAAAATGGCCAATTATGCATATTTATATGTGAATGCATAGCATTTAACCAGATTACACTGCACTTTCAATTAAAAGCCTGGCACATTAAAATAACTTAATGAGGATATGTGTGTGCATTTATCTTTAATTTCTGTGAATACGTACATAGAAAACAAAGACCTAAACATAGAACATTTCAATACTATATATATATATATATTTTATACTACTACAAAATATTGTATTTGAAGTTCACTGGTGCTTTTCTTTAAAATGCAGGAAATAGCATAGAATAAATGCAACATTTTCTGTGTGGGAGGACCCCCGTATGTGTATATAATTCCATGATTCCATGGCCACCTCAGACTATATTTGTGTGTCATCTTGGCCACCCTAGTAAAAATGTCCTGGATACGCCCCTGAGCACCTGCCCCCAAAAATGTCTGTGCATGCCACTGGATTGTATAGTGTAGTACACTCTCAACAACAGCATGGTAAAAAAAAGTTACTTTATCCTCTCCAAACACCCTTAGTTGATGTAAAAAGTGAAGTCTCTGCTTCATCAAATAGGTCTTTGTCAAATTCGAGTGTGTCTCTAAATTAGTTTATTTTTAAGTACAGTACACTTTGTTTGGATAATGAAACTTTTTTAAGGAATTTTTAAAGAAAACTTGTAATACAACCCACCTGTATTGTAATGTACTGGCAAAATTGTGTGGTGAGGCATAGAAGATTTATTTTTCTTACCCAATCTACCAGTATTTTCACTCTTGAGAAATAAACCCTCATTTTTAAACGAAAAGTCAGTGAAAATGGGGGCCTGAACTAAATTAAGTGGGAAATATGTGTAATGTGCCCTTTGAACTATCCAAGAATTTTGTATAACATCTTTTCCTATAAATATATTTATCTCACAGTCATTTTTATGTTCAATTTATCAAGATATTAGCAAATTAGACTAGGCGTTTTTAGTGTAAAATGGTTCAAATAAGAAATGCATGATAAATATGATAAAGCTACTGTTCTGCAAAGGTTATCATACCAATTCATAAACTAGACATATATAGCAATAATAAAATACCAACAAGACTTTGCCCACCCTTTCGATTGCGATCGGTGGTCTGGCTCATGGACTAGTGTGTGCGGCAGACATTCCGTTGTCCGGTAATTACCGGTCATTGCCCGGAAAAAAATTGAATGTCAGAGAAAAAAAAATCTCACCGGCCAAAGTGTCCATTTGAAATTTATAATAGCTCAATCCCGTCTATCTAAAATCATTCTGTTCTGGGGCGCACACAGCTACGTCCTCGAAATGAAGATAAACAGCCAATCATGGCTTAGTTAAGGGAAAATAAGAAGCATGTGATTTCTGTCGACCAATCGAGTTTGACGGTCAGATTCTTGACAGCTGACAGCTAGCTTCTCATGAGACGAATGATAAACAAACAGTGACCGTGTAATAATCCAGTAATGAAATAAGATGGCTGGTCTCGTTTTCAACACATCAGTTAGACTATTGCTGCCCCCAAATGGAAATACTTTCAGGAATGAAGACAAGAAACAAAGTAGTGACACCCGTAAGAACTCAGTTCAGGTAGGCAAAGTTTGTCTATTAGCAGCTCGCTAGCTATCTAGATCTAGCTTGCCTGCTGCCATAATAATCGCAGATTCAGGTCATGGCTCATTTGTGTTAGCTTTCTATTTCCCTTCGTCTCAGCCATTGTGTAAACATGCGTTTCACAAGTTCAATGTGACTTCCTCGAGATTGATCCCAATGAGAAGTTCTTAGCCAGTTTGTTCATAGCAATAGTAGTAGTTTGCTGGTCGGGGGTAACTGTGAGAATACTGGCGATCATTGCAAAAACAGCTGGAAAATGGTAGCTGAAATTCAGATGGGGAAATGCCTGGGCATGAGCGCATTTGATGGCTTTCGGTGCTTTTGTTTTCTGCCGAGATTGTGCGTGTGGTAGCCTAGGCGATCATCTCGAGGAAAAAATATCAACGTTTGAACGAGAAGTTGTGTTGTTTAGGCTTGTGAATGGCTTCAGCAATAGCACGTCAGAGCCGACTGCAAGCGTGCGCTTCGGATGCTCGATCCCCCCGCTCCCCAGCTGAGCTGACATTATATTTAAATTCACTTGTTTGCAGTGCGCTTACACGGTTTGGGGAAATTAAATTGTCGCATTGTAATCGTTGTTTTCCCACTACCGGTTTGTTTATGTAGGCTATGGTAGTAGACTAGTAGTGACGACGATGTGACTGAGAGAGAGGTGCACGTGCTGTGTGTTGAATGAATCTTGCGCATAGAAGAGTTGGTGCCGAAAGCTGTATTTCCGTGGAGTGACGGACAGTCTCCGTGTGCACAGCCAATGTGTCTGTCTGATCTTATTGCATTTAACAGAGTTGGTGGGGGTGTTAAGTTGTTCATGCACGGTCTTATGCAGAGCATGGCAACCCGACCGAAGCCCGACGGAATATATGTCGGACTCGGGTCGGGCTCGGGCTTGAAGCAAACAGACATTGTGAAAATTGTAAGCAATCAGAGGAAACGTTTCAGTTCATGCAAACGGCAGTTTTGTGATAAAAAAATAAGTAATTGAATATGCATAAATGAAAATGTTGGTAGGCTACTCGTGCGAGTGATTATTATTGGCTGTATGCACGCGCCAGTTACCAGTGGCAACATGGACGCTCACTCCCAGTCAGCCGAGCAGGAATGCCGAGTCAACTTGCTTTCTTTATAAGCGCCAAATACAGTTGTCAGTGAACGCGTGGTATTTTGTTGTAGGCCTAGTGTAGGCCATGTTTTAGCATGCCTTCGGTGCTGTCTTAAATGTTGAACATAAAATGACGAAGTTTGTCACTGCATTGCTCGCCAAGGATTACATTTCCAGCAAGGGGTAGCAAGGAGCATAATATGGATTAAAGAAGACGCACACGCTACGTGGAGTTGCCTAAGGTAGGGGCGAAGAGGTTTCCTGTTACTACTTTGTCCGCTGTGACATTTCATGTCCTTCACGTAGGTTCTTAATTCTTGTCACTTTTACAGTTGTAACTATGCGCGTGCAACCTTTCCTGATTTTATATTGACCGCATGGACATCAGGGAAATGACATTCTCTTGGAGGGCCGAACAGGCTACTGTTCTTCGGGGTGAACTTATAGCCCATCCTTCTTAACGACAAGGAGTGGCATCTTCACTTGCTCGCGGGGATTTATTTGCACTAACAGTAACGTAACAAATGCGTCCATAGCCGCGCTGACTGCATCCAAACTGTATTCGTTAGTTTTCGCCTTTCTTATCCTCTCACGCCCCTCCCATGCATTTGATCACAGCACCCAACATCTCTGGTCTAACCGAAAGAAACATAAGGTGCGCTGTCACATGTATGCGTGTGTTTATACTTACTATGACTAAATTAGGCTACAGCAAATTGCCTCATCCTAGTTGCCTATCCTGGCTATTTATCACGTGCTATTTTGAGTATGAAGGAGGCCACATAGAAAATATTGCTTGCGCACAGGTTCTGTTGTTATTACAGTGGTCTCGGGCTTCGGACGGGTTCGGACACAAACATTTTAATTAGTCTCGGGCTCGGGTCGGGGTTGATCACTTTTCTGTCGGCTGAGGGCCGGGCTCGGACAGAAAAAACCGGCCCGAGCCACGCTCTAGTCTTGTGCAGGTCATCATGCAAGTGAGAAATAATTCAACCTAGTTAGGAACGGTTAAATAGCCTATTTGACCGGCATGTTATTAAAATGTCCGGAAGATGAAAACTCGGCCGGTCCCTTTGTCCGGAAACCCTGGTGTGCGGGTGCGTGTGTTTGTGTGTGTGTGTGTGTGTGTGTGTGTTCGCGTGCACATGTCTGCATGTGTATGTGTGCGTACGCTTGTGTGCACGTGTACGCATGTGTTCAGTTCAGCTTCTTGACTTACAGGCAGGGCCATTAACTTGCTTTTCGCAGTTGAATATCATTTCAAAATGAGTGTGAGCGCGCGCGTGTGTGTGTGTGTGTTTGTGTGCGTGCATGCGTGTGTGCAATGTATTTTCTCCCCCTATGGTAGGGTTTGGGTCTTAGTGTGAGAGAAATGTAAACCTGTGTTTGTGCTTGTGTGTGTGTGCGTGTTTGTGCGTGACGTGTGTGCAGCTCCCTGCATTACAATGGCATGGCCATTATCTTGCTTTTTGCAGGTGAATGGCATTTCAAAATGGCCTTCCTCAAGGCACACCTGCACTCCTGCCCTGTCCTCTGTCTTTGGCATGGCAAAGAAGACCAACATCAAAGACTGAGCAGCTACACAGAGGAGCACTCTCCTCTACCAGAGACAGCGCAAGGCATATGGGTGGGAGACGTGACGCCTTGTTTTTTCGTAACATTGGTTAAAAACCTACAAAACTGTTATTTTTCCTTTAAAAAACATATGTCAATGAAAGAAGATGAGGTACATTATGTTTCATATTAGTCTTAGATGAGAAGAAACATTTTTGTTAAGATTTATGTAAAGGTTTATATGTCAAATATCCTGCGGTGTGACTGTAACATTAATGAAACCTGGAATATAATATATATATAAATTAACCAACAACATTTTGAATAATGTATGAAGCATTTGGCATGATTGCATAAATATTAACTTTATATTAAGATATGTGAATGTGAAAAAAAACTCAAGACAGTAATATTTACTACAAGTTCAATTTTGTAACACAAATTGCGTCCTGTGGGGTGACATGTATGTCAATGTTTGTGAATGGGCAGCTGCAAGGCCAACTACAAGGGTCTTAAAGACTGGCTCCTAACCAGTCAGTACCTCAGTTATTGGAGAGTGCTGTGGAAGTTTAAGGTGACTCTTAACCTCTTAATATGTCTTCATATTGCAATCTTTCTGTCACGCAATGCTTAGGTTCATTTTATGGTGTCCTGTGGTGTGACTGCTCTTATAGGAGGAAAACAAGTTTTTTTTTATAAATGAAAACACATATTAAGATTAAACACAATATCATTATCAAGTTAGCATGAGCCCAGATGTCAGTCATGTATACAAAAGGATTAAAATGGCCATAATGCAGTGAATTCCCTGTGGTGTGACTCCATTTTCCTGCGGTGTGACATGCCTATGCAATGTGTTGATGCAAGACACATTTACCCAAAAATGGCAAAAAATAAGGTGAAATTCCACAGACCACTAAGTGCTTTATTTTTTTCAATTTTTTTCCAATTTTTATCCATCATTTTTTTCAGGAATTTGAAAAACTTTTTTTTTTTTTGCGTTACGCCCTTGAACGTCAACCACCCATATAGGAAAACAAGGCGGTCGCCAAGGGTGCCAAATGTCTTGGGGGTGCCACAAGTAATCAAGTACCACATAATTACAACATCAAGGGAAATAAAACATTGGGCCTACTTTAGGCGGCTCTTGCATAGAGACAAGGAGTAGTATATGGTTTAGTAATTGATAAACTGTCTCTATGCAAGAGTCGCCTGAAGTAGGCCCAAAATCGCCTGAAGAATGGACTTTGTCGTTTAACTTCAAGAGCACCAGCATCGGAGTAGACTGTCTAACAAAGAAGATCGCTCAGCATCTCCCCCTTATAGCGGAAATAATTAAAACATTAGTCTTTACATTGAAAATGATTATTCATGGGCATTCAGTATATGTGAACTGTTCATTATATATATCTGTTCATTTTAGACTTTATTTTGTTGTTGCTACTGTGCATGGCTTATCTTTTGTTGTAATTTGTTTGTTGTGTTTTGGTGTTATTTAACTGAAGTGTGTCAAAATAATCTTGCTGTACGTATAATTACAATTAGGATAGCACCGGTATTACTAGATGTAACTCTTGATAGCTTTGCGTAAAGATGTTCTTTGTATCCTTCGTGGAAATAAATGGCATAGCTTCCACATTTGCTGTTTAGTCTGATAGAGCTAATAAGAAATGTAAATATTGAGTATGGAAACCATACAGCATATTTTAATGAAGGTTTGAAAAATTGTAAAGAAAAAAAAACCACAACACTGACGGTAAAAAAAACAAATATGGAGCCAACACCTGTGTGTGTGTGTGTGTGTGTGTGTGTGTGTGTGTGTGTGTGTGTGTGTGTGTGTGTGTGTGTGTGTGTGTGTGTGTGCGCGTGTGCGCGTGCGTGCGTGCATGCATGCGTATGTGTGTGTCTGTGTGTGCGTGTGCGTGTGCGTGTGCGTGTGTGTGTGTGCGTGCGTGCGTGCATGCGTGTGTGTGCACTGTGCTGTGAGGTAAGGTCTGCTTTTATTATGTCGTACACGTGGAATGTTTTGCAGAGAAACATGCTTATGAAAGCGAAAATTACATTGAAGGCTGAACATATGCTTATTCCAATAAAGTGGCTAACTGTTAAATATTTCAAATGTTACTAGGCTATCACTTTATTATTACTTAGTACTTGTTGCACTCTCTTATTGGTTCTGCCTTGCCGTGTTTTTGACAGTCCTGTATATGTCTCTTCAAATGGGATAGAGAGACAGACAATTCCTTGTATGTCCTGTCCATACAACGAGAATAACAATAAAGAATTATTTAATTTTTTCTTTGCATTTTAATTAGCCTGGCGACGCCATCCGATATACTCCACCCAAAGATTTTGGCTCCGCACATCATCTGGCAAAATCCTCGAGCTCGGTTCTCTCAGTGTTTAGCCAATCAGCAAACAGTTCAGAGTGCTGGCGCATAACTCACCCGCGATGTCTGTTACTGATTGGTTAAGGTAACTGTATTCACACTTTCGTTTTGTTATTTGTATGCTTTTGCCACGCTATATCGTAACAGGCATGCTGATAAAGCACAATATGTGCACAATATGGGTTTTAATTTGAGTTTTAATTTAAATGGTAGTGTAAGATCAGACCATCTCCCACCCTGCACGGAGACGGATTTCTCATGGCTTTTGCCGAACTGATTGACGGAGTCAACAGTCGGCTTTTCGCCCAGGCTACATTTTAATACCAGCTTTCAGAGACTTTATAAGTGTTTGTGTGACCAATGCATGTAGGCAGTTGAAAACAAATGGTAAATAGGTATTGAAAGGAAGGAAGGTAAGGTATCCTCCACACAGTGGTATAGTCTACGTAGAACGCAGGTATACGGAGTATACCCACTTCTAAATTTTAGGGGCTTCAGTATAACCACTTAAAATTGATTGATCCATTATTTAGAATAGCATAAATATATACAGTATACCCACTTCAAAAAATGCTTGAATATACAGTATACCCACTTCAAAAAAGTAGACTACACCACTGCCTCCACACTCCTGTTCTTCACTATCTGTTGCTGAGACTTTCCCACTCATTAAAAGGTGCAGAGCAGCAGACCGCTTTTGCAGCGTGACATCGTCGTCTGAACACCCCCCCACACACACACACACACACACACACCTCCGAAAAGGTGGTTTAATTTAGACATGAAGACCTTCATAGTAAAAGAAGATAATGTGAAGCATAAATTGCACTGTTAATTGACAATGCATGGCTGCCATTATTGATGGATATGCAGTCTACACAACGTGAAAAATAGCATGAGCTGTCAGTCTATGATATATAGGCCTAGCAATGTATAGAATAGACCAATTAGTACTTTATAGAATCTGGATATTGGAGTGTGATGGTCGTATGTGTCTATGGATCAAAATGTCTTTTAAAATACAATTTCTAGACAAGTCTTTCCATGTTATCGCACAAACATCACTTCCGTAGTCCTAGTTCTTTTTTGTGCGTCTTTTTTGCCTGTTAGCATATTTTGAACAATTGACAGGAAGAGAGATGGGGAGCGAAATGGGTAGAGACATGATTCATGTGCAGTGCATTAGTGCAGTTCTACAGTACCCCTGAATGTCTTGTTTACCAATTTCATCCTTTATACTGTATAGTAATGAATGACGTGTCTACATGCATTCAAAAATTTGTAATGCATTTTATTTTGAGTTTAGTTTAGTTTATTTCGTTGAGTTCAACAGGGACCATGCACAATAATCATTGTTTACAAAAGTAAAAAGATGGCTTGTGCCAGATGATAGCTAATAGCTGATTTCCATCTTCCATTTGAATGTATTGGGGTTTTTTTTCTCCACAACTGGCATTTGTAGAGTTGTGCTGTATGTGCAAATGAAACGATGGAGGCTCTAACAACTTCTCTCTCCACAGCAATTGTGCTTCCATTTTCTCATCTCAAAATGTCACATGTGGCGGCTTTGCCATAATGCGAGTCTGGCGGTTAAGGTCAAAGACCTGTGACAGAACAGAAGGGCTACTGGTCTGAACAAAATCTCACTTCTTACTTCTCACTGATCACTCTGGACACTGGTCTGCTCAAGCTGAATGGGGCTGCTTACAGTAAATTCAAAAGTAAATTCAAATTCCTTCACTGCAGATGTGCTGTATTAGGCAAGAACTGAAATTAACCCATTGTGTCCTGGAGACACATATACAGGTTTTTCAGGATTTTGAGATTTTAGCTGTTTTATTAACTATGTGGGTATGTTAGAGCTGAATGAACACATTGCAATGCAAGGGGAGGGTCTTGGCTTTTAAATGTAATTCATTTCATGTTTGTATGTGCTTCGGAGGCTGAGATATTTAGGATTTAATAGGAAGAGGGCACCCTTTCCCAAAAAGGGCTTTGGACAAAATGGGTTAAACTTGGTTAAGCCTTACCATTATGCACAGCACCTCTGTTATTGCAAGAAGACACAATGTAATAAAGTGTCTTTCAGTGCCTCATAGGTAATGCTTGATTTACACAGGGTATTCACTTCCATGTCAGTACTCATTGATACATTAAAAGGCATTAAATAATAAAATAAAGGTGTTTTCTGGATTCCAATCATGTGCCAAATAAGTAAAGGAATGCTGACTCTAGCAGAAAGGTCAGTCATACCCACCACAGTCTAAGTCAACTACATGCTTGCTTCAACATTGAAATATTGCACGAGTCACATTCCCTCATGACATTTACATTTCTGTATTGGTCTGTGTGCAGTGTGTGAGAGCAACTCCTGCCAACTTTAATATGTACTGTATGTGTCATCATGTAAGTTTTATATTCGCACAACTCTGACACATCTAGACAGTTATACAGTGGCCATATTTAACACCAATTACCTTTGGATAACTTGGGTCTGTCCATTACCCAGGACCTACTGCTGTATTCGGACAAAAACAGACATATAAACATCTTAATTTAACACCAAGTCCATTGAAAGATGCTGGTATCAAGAAAGGTCTCGGTACAATATTGTTTAAGACTTTAAGATTTCTTGTGACGTCAAGCTTTTTAATGTTTATTTTTTTCCAGTCCCAATATCGGCAGCCTGTGAAATATAGCATGTCCAGGGATGCCAGTTGAGGCTGATGATTTCCAGCCCAAAATATTCTCAAAACCCGCCTATAAGCACAAAATCCCGCCCAATTGTATTGATTTCTATGGCAAAAATTGGGCGGGTTTTTCTGATAAATACAATTTTTACCCGCACACGGCCATCCTAAGCAGCCCAATTGGGCAGGAACCAGCCCAATCTGGCAACACTAAGCATGTGCACAGCCATCAGCAACTTCAAAGTACAACAAAACATTGCTAAAACAAAACCAGAATGATGGTACACATTCTAATGCCATTTAGAGACAGAAAAAAAACTTTTATAAGTCGACATATCTATGTACATCAACTTGTTCATATGAGTTCATAGCCTACCGCATTTAAGATACCTTCTGTTGCCTCCGCAGGATGATTATAGGGTTATGAGGTCTTTGTAAATCATCATCATCGACATCATCGTCACAGTCATCATCACCATCAGACTAATTTCCTCCCAAGAGAGTGTTGAATAACTGGATGGCTCCTGTTACGGGAGTTATGGCGATTATTTTCATAAGGGTTGGGGAGGCAATACATGAAAATATATACAGTAGGCCTATATAAAAAATAAAATCGAAATGACTTAATTCAAAAGAAACCACAAAATGAATGCCCCAGTGTGCACAGCACACCACACCATCCCACACACCAATAATGATTTTACCTTTCTCTGTGCCCTTGAGCAGTATAGCCCTTGAGCAGTCTACAAATTAAGTTGAAAGAAACACGACAAAATAACACTTCTAATAATGATTCATCTCACATCTTCATAAAAAAGTGTAACCCAAACTTAGGCTATATCCTCATTTTGTTGCTCCAGTGGCATTGTTCAACCTGAGTTTATCCACCTGCACATGACAAATCAGAGTAAGTTCTTCTTGCTCAAAGCACATCTTCTCTGTTTACCACCTCTCTCTCTCTCTCTCTCTCTCTCTCTCTCTCTCTCTCTCTCTCTCTCTCTCTCTCTCTCTCTCGACGTTGCCATGGTAACAGGGATGTCTGTTGATATTGATGTGTGACGGAGTGCACTAAGATTCCTGCTGTAAGTGCACTTAATGTCACCCTCAACAGCCAAATGTAGTCAGTGGAATGTATTGTCTTCTGAATGAACACTGCCAGGCACTTCTACACTTTGCAATACATGTAACTTTGTGTTGTTAATGTGCGCATCTTCTGAATGGACACTTCCGGGCACTTCTACACTTTGCAATACATGTCATTTTGTGTTGTTAATGTGCGCATCTTCTGAATGGACACTTCCAGGCACTTCTACACTTTGCAATACATGTCATTTTGTGTTAATGTGCGCATCAGTGTGTGTGTGTGTGTGTGTGTGCGTGCGCGCGCGTGTCTGTGCGTGTGTGTGCACATCTGTGTCTGTGTACACACTATCCGCCAGAGAATATTTTGCGTGACTGAACAGGCTGCACAAGTAAGTATATAGGCCTAGTATAGAAGCCTGAATGGTTGAAGTGGATGATTTAGAGACTTTGCCATGAGAGAGCAGAAAAAACATGGCAACGTAGTTTAGCTGGGGCGCCTGGCTTCGCAGAGACGCTGGGACTAATTAAAGTCGACACAACAAAAACATGCTGCCTCAGTGCTCGTGGAAGGTTTGTTTTCAGCTGCCTGTTTCACAACTTCCACAAAGTCAGCCGAGCGCTTTGATTTCCAGCGCAGAGACCTCCCGGGGTCATTATTCGGGAAAAATAACATGGAAATCAGAGGGCTCGTCTTTAGGCAGTGTCTTTTTTTATTGTCACGCAAAAGCATGTTTAAAATATTAATGGTCAGACTCTTTTGAATGCTAATTTGTTGTTAATGTGTGTTCGTGTGTGTGTGTGTGTGTGAGTGTGCGTGTGCATGTGCATGTGTGTGTGTGTGCAGTGTGCTGACAAGGGGGGGCAGCAAAGGGATCGCTTGTCCCGGGCCCAGGGAGAGAGTGGGCCCAAAATTGGGTGCTCCTTACATTCTATCTATTAGGCTGGGGGCCCCTTTCAGATGACTTTGTCCTGGGCCCAGCCAAAGCTGTCAGCGGCTGTGTGTGTGTGTGTGTGTGTGTGTGTGTGTGTGTGTGTGTGTGTGTGTGTGTGTGTGTGTGTGTGTGTGTGTGTGTGTGTGTGTGTGTGTGTGTGTGTGTGTGTGTGTGTGTGTGTGTGTGTGTGTGTGTGTGTGTGTGTGTGTGCTCAGCCAAAGCTGTCAGCGGCTGTGTGTGTGTGTGTGTGTGTGTGTGTGTGTGTGTGTGTGTGTGTGTGTGTGTGTGTGTGTGTGTGTGTGTGTGTGTGTGTGTGTGTGTGTGTGTGTGTGTGTGTGTGTTTGTGTGTGTGTGGTGAAATCAGCGATCCTGTTTGATTACACAGCGCACCAGTGGTAAATGTGGAGAGCCAGCAGGCAGCAGGGACTTACCACTCTGAGAAAAGTCCATTAGTCTGTGTGAAAGCTGGCCACGTATTAACTTTCTTTTTCTTACTTGTTTATTTACAATCTGCTTTTCGCATTAGCATATTCCTTTTTGGTTATTGTTCTTGTTGTTGTTATTGCTGTTGTTGTCTTGACTCCCACTGCTGACAAGTTTGAAAACAAGTTCCAGATGAACTCAGAGACGCAGAAGCTTCAGGTCCATCAGGGGTATCAAGGTACGGTTACATCCCATTGGTCCGACTGCCCATTATATATTAGTAAAACCACACACGCACTAGTATGCCCAAACCAAAACAGTTCATAACCCTAACCGTCATTAAAGGCATGCTCTGTCAGTATACAATTATTTTAGCGGCATCATTTTGTAATTATTCACTATTAAGTTAAATGAAAAGTTAAAACTATGCCCAAACCAAAAACAATTCCTAACCCTAACCGTCATTAAAGGCATGTAGCATGTAGCCTGTTAGCCCAGTAGCCTGAGCGTTATGCTTCTCTATGGCTTATTGTCTGACCAATGGGCAGACCCCGCAAGGGACAGCCAACCAAGCTAGCACTGTCTGATGCCTCCGCTCAATCTCCATGACCCCCCCCCAATCTCAATGACCCCTGCCCTCAGCAACTCAGTCAGGGAGCGTGAACAATCCAAGTTTTGGATGGCCCTGTACCGTAACCGTACCATACCGTAACCACACAGGCCCACTAGTAAACAGAATGGAGGGTTGGAAACAATTGTGTTGTTGGGAACTACTTCCTAAATTGAGTTTTTTTTTAAAAGAATGGATTCAAAAGGGGTCTTTGAGGATGGGGGAAAATATGACTGACCTACAGCGCCACGTCCAACAGGCTTGGCAGTTTAATCCACCAAGCAGTAGTGATTGTGCTTGTTCCAGACTGACAGATAAAAGGACGAACAAAACATTTTTGAGGACTGCTTTGGGAGAGAGGAAAAAACGCATTATTGACCTCAGGCTTCTGACAGATTTGGTAGAAGTGTCATTAACCAAACAATAGCGCTTACGCTGGCAACTAATTCAAAAATTGAGTGCTCAAAGGACAAAAATCATAATACTTTTATGGAGGGGGACATTTTTTTCTGACAGACTGAATTCAGCAGACTTTGGTGAAACTTCAGTTAGGCCTAATCAAACGTTAGTGAGTGGTTGAAGCAGACAATGAGTGCATTCCAATATGCGACCTTGCGTTCTCCACTTGGGCTTGTGGCCGCGCCAGCCTCCTGGCCCCTCCTCCATGGAGAAAACAATAACGTTTCCCCGCTGTCAGCCTAGCCAAAACATTTTTGGGGGACTATTCTTCATTCACCATCCAGTTAGCAAATGAGAAAATTACTTTACAATTGAGCTCTTGAAATATAATGCTGTTGTCAGTGATGTCATCATGATGTATTATTTCCTGGTACGAGGCCACAAGCACAAGTGGAGGACGCAAGGTTGCATATTGGATTGCACTCAGTATCTACTCCGCCAGGCTAGCATGCCTGTAGTGTTGCCAATGCCAAGGTCTCAGATGCTTTGCCCCAAGTGGAATGATGCGGTGTGAAAGCGGCTCAAGTTCACCATTGGGGATCAGATAGAATTCACAAAACATTTACCAACATCACACATTAAACTGTGTGTGTGTGTGCGTGTGCGTGTGTGCGCGCGTGTGTTAGTGTGTGTCTGTGTCTGTGTGTGTGTGTGTGTGTGTGCGTGTGTGTGTGCGTGCCAGCGTGTGTGCGTGTGTGTTTATGTGTGCGTGTGTGTGTGTGTGCCAGCGTGTGTGTGTGTGTGAGAGTGTTTATCTGTGGACATGAATCTATTTCTCATTCTCCTCTCCTCTCCTCTCCTCTCCTCTCCTCTCCTCTCCTCACCTAACCTCTCCTCTCCTCTCCTCTCCTCTCCTCTCCTCTCCTGTCCTGTCCTCTCCTCTCATCTCCTCTCCTCTCCTCTTGTCTCCTCTCTCCTCTCCTCTCCTGGATGCACTGGTACTAAACAACTAGGCCCATATCGAATCTACCATTCATGGGTAAAATAATAGAGAAAATTGTTTTTAACCAATTAACTGCCTTTCTAATGTCTAATAGCCACCTTGATAAGTTTCAATCAGGTTTCCGTGCCTACCACAGCACTGAAACAGCTCTTATGAATGACATAAGATTGAATTCTGATGCTGGCAAATCATCCGTCTTGGTGCTACTAGATTTAAGTGCCGCTTTCGATACAGTTGATCATGCCATACTACTACATAGACTGGAACACTGGGTTAGCTTTACAGGCATATTGATCAACTGGTTACATTCATACTTACAACAAAGACGTTTTTTGTTGCCATTGGAAGACATACCTCATCACCGATGTCTCTGAACTGTGGGGTCCCCCAGGGCTCCATTCTGGGACCACTACTGTTCAATCTGTAAGCTTATATGCTGCCACTGGGAAACATTATCGAGAATAACTCCATAAATTACCATAGCTATGCGGATGATACCCAACTCTACTTATCTATGTCCCTAAATGACTGCACCCCCCTTGAATCACTCTATCATTGCATGAACCAAATAATTTCCTCCAGCTGAACACAGATAAAGCTGAAGTAATTATATTTGGGGAAAGAGAGGAGAGACAAAAGATTGCTACTATCCTTGAAACGAAGGAACTGAAAGCAAGGGATACAGTTAAAAATCTTGGGGTCCTCATTGACAGTGACCTAAACAACTTCAACAGTCACATGAAAGCTATTACTAAGTCTGCATTTTAACACATAAAAAACGTCTCTAAATTTAGGGGGCTTATGTCTAAATGATCTGGAGAAACTAATACATGCCTTCATTTCTAGTAAGGTTGATTACTGTAAGTCTTTTTACAGGCCTCCCCAAAAAGACCATCAAACAGCTTCAACTTGTACAAAATGCAGCAGCAAGGGTTCTTACAAAAACAAGGAAGTTTGACCACTCCAATTTTAAGATCGCTGCATTGGCAACCAGTAAGCTACAGAATTGATTTTAAGGCAATGCTACTTGTGTTTAAATCTTTAAATGGAATGGGACCCACATATCTACTGGATATGTTTCAGCTGTATGCACCAACCAGGTCAGTAAGATCAAAGGAGAAGAATTTGCTGGTTATTCCAAAAGTCAAAACAAAGTGTGGAGAGGCAGCCTTTAGCTTCTATGCTTCAAAGCTTTGGAACCAGCTTCCGGATGACGTAAAAAATGCACCCACTATTGATAGCTTTAAATCTATACAAATAAACTTGCCTTGCCTTGACTTGCCTTGCCTTGCCTTGCCTTGCCTCGCCTCTCCTCTCCTCTCCTCTCCCCTCCCGTCCCCTTCTCACCCGACCTCTCCTCTCCTCTCCTCTCCTCTCCTCTTCTCGCCTCTCCTCTCTTCTCGCCTCTCCTCTCCTCTCCTCTCTCCTCTCCTTACCTCCATGAATGAAGCTAATGTTGTGCATATACGTATGTGTTAAATCACTTGTCATATGCACAAGTGCAGGTTTTGTTTCCCCAGCCACTTCTGATGCATTTCAGGTTGCAGATGCTAATTTGCCTGAATTTAAACGATGCGGTGAGAAAGCTGCTGAAGTTGATGCAGGAGCCAGATAGAACTCACATAATACACACACACACACGCACACACACACACACACACACACACACACACACACACACACACACACACACACACACACACACACACACACACACACACACACACACACACACACACACACACACACACACACACACAGAGCAGGGGACCCATGACATACCGGTACATACCGGTACATTTCAGCTAAGCGCCCCCCCCACCCCCTCCCTCCCCTTACAGCGGTCGTGCCACACAATTTTTTTCTGTGCACCCCCTTCCACAACCATAGTCTATGTCTGTGTGTCTGTGCCCCATTGGGATATATAAAATTACTATAATAGTAGAAATGCCCAGAGATACAACTGATAAGGCAGTTCTTAACTAATAGGAATATTGTTTAGCTTGTTTTCGTTTATTTTGGCGCACATTCATTTCTCAATTATTTATTTTGTTTTGCTGTGGACCCCCTAGCATCCCCTCTCAGCACCCCAGGGGTCCCTGGCCCCGAATTTGAAAAGCACTGCCCTAGAGTATGGAATCACATAGTGTGCCAGGTCATAAACTGTAAGAGCTGTTAACTGTTAGAGCTGATCATTATATTTGGTTAGACCGTCAGAGAGGCAAAACGGGACAGAGAGGTTGATGAAAGCAATAATGCCTGTTATTATGTATTTATTTATTTTACACAAGACAGCATCCACATCATCATTTGCCATCTGCTGTTGACAAATTAACATTTATGAGATTTTAATCTGTTGTGGTTTCACTGTTTTCACAATCATTCATAATTCATAATGGTTTTCTGTTGTTTAATTGACTGTGGGTTGTTGGCAAAACACACAGTGGGCTATTATATATTTGTCAGCACATCTTTTATGTGAGAAAAGTGCTACCAAAGTTGACTTCTTGAGCAAGTTCACGCGTTTGTACTTGAGTGCTCGGTGTGCAATATGCATGTTTGGCATGTTAGCTGGCCTCGGTCCTGGGATTCTTTAAACGGAGCTCATGCGGGATGAGAGTGTGTATAGAGGAAGTGTAGCTGGGTGTTGTAGTGAAATGGAGGAGTATGGGGAGGTGCTGGTGGGACAATTCGGAAAGCCTTCGCGCATGACAAGTGAAAGAGGGAAGGAGGGATTTCAATATTCGCGAAGGCGGGAGCAAGTGTGATGGCTGTCAATCACTCGCGGACTTCCTCCAGAACTACGTTTATATATAAACAACATTTAAAGCAGCTAAAAGACTGTCCAAGTGGTGTTTTCTGACAATTATTCCCAAGATTCTACCAGAGAAAACCATGTCTGTGGAAAACCAGTGCCACACCATCTGTGAAAAATTAAATCAAGGAAGACTAGAAGCTGGTTAAGCAGGCTAGCTTTAGGTGTACCATTGTGTCTTAAACGTTCGAAATCGGCTTCTAGTGCATTATCAGTGTTAAAGCACGGCAGCAAAGCCCTTGGACTTTGATAAGCGTTTAAACACAGTCTAGCATATAATGTGGCGCCTGCTAGGCCTGCTGCTGCCTTTGATACAGTACACTCTTTGGCTTCTTGCTCTCCTCTCTGATCCTCTCCATGAGGAGTTTAACGCTTTAGACACGCTCAGCACCTGTTGTTCCTCCCTCTCTCTCCCTCCTCCCTCCTTCCTCTTATTTCTCTTTCATCTCTGCCTTTATCCGCTGTGCCGTTTATTCCCCCCTTCTTAAGTGAGGTGACTGTTCTGTTCGACAGGCCTCGCATTCCTCCATCTGTGTTCCTCGCTGTCTTTCAGAGAGCTGACAGCTCCAGGCTCTGTTATGTCCTCAGTGTCTGTCTGTCTGGGACTCACGCTGCTTTTAGGTATTTGACATGGTGCCCAGAGTTCCTGTGAAGCAGACACCCATCCCTCTGGTGTCCTGAATATCTCAAAAGGGCCAAAATCCAACTTTCCAACTGAAGCAGAGAGCACTTCATCATACAGTAGCTATCACCTCACTAATGTGTGTTTATCCATTTGTTACGCTTGGTTTATCATTTGCTAACCGTGAGCTTTATGTTGTTTACTATCAGTCATTAATAAGGATAAGCGAAATTGAACCGAGTAACAAGTTATAGGCCTATATACCATATTTTTAAACGTAGCCTAGTTTACTGATGAGAAGCAATGCAGAATGAAAGGTTGCCAAATAATGAACAAAATCCTCTGAAATAGAAGTAAAATTCTCGTAAACCAGTTTTTAGTCTGCAAAATAAAGCTTTATCATGCAGTATTAGAATAGCTTCCCGATGTTCTGTCATATCAGCACCCAGTGTCATTGTAGCCTAGAGTTCCATCCCAGTGTATCCTTTAAGTTCCTCTAATTCAGTGCTCTTGTGTTTCAGCTCTTTCGGTTCACAAGTCTTGTATTTCAGCATTCTAACCTTTAATACTCTTGGGTTTCAGCCTCTCATTTTTGCTTGTTCCAGCCCCCAGTTTTGGGAAAAAGTAGTTACTTTTTACAGCTGGGAACAACACACTGCAGTCAGAAGACTTACTGTCAGCTTGCATGTACGGTGCATAGTGCCAAAAGCAGAGATTCTATTCTATTCTATTCTATTCTATTCTATTCTATTCTATTCTATTCTATGGGAACATTGTAATAGTCACTGAAAAAGCTTAACTACCACAGTACTACGGTACACCACTATGACAGTGCACAGGTTCTTTAGTAATACATTACGACTTGGTCATTGCCATTGTGGTAACAGCTGATTCAGAACAGGGGCAGTGTGTTACAGTAAGGTATAAAACATATTTGTCTGTACAGTGATTGTAGTAACTAATCATTGATAAACTGTCATTGTTACTCTGAGCCGCAGCGCTGAGTTGAGGCAGCCAACATTATCCCTATACTACAGCCAGGGCTGGATTAAGATGGCCTGGGGCCCCTAGGCTACAGGTTGCTGTGGGGCCCCAGAAGGCAAATTTCACCACAAATTTACATAGATAGTGACATAATTACGAGCTAGAGATTGAGGATAACATGTCTACCAACTGTATTGACTAAAACTATATTTTTTCCAATATTGCGTCTAGTCACAATTCAGCAATTTTTCACTTATGGCCAATCAGGGGGCCCTTGGCAGGTGGGGGCCCTAGGCTGCAGCCATATCTAGCCTGTGCATTAATCCGGCCCTGGGTACAGCAATGGAAATACTAAACCACAGCTCAGAGCAGTGTGTGTGTGTGTGTGTACATGTGAGCACACGTGCATGCCTGTGTTTTCACAGAAGAGAGAGGAGAGGAAGTTGGGGGGTTTGCTTTTATCAGCAGCTGTGTTTGTGTGTGTTGCTGTGTTGGGGTCTAATCTGATCTCTCCAGACAATCAGCTGAGCCGCCTGACCTTGAGGAATCATTCTCCAGCTCCGTGGACGCAGCTTGCCAAGTGCAACCGAGCGGCTACATGGCACCTTGCTGCTCCCCAGGGTTGCCAGATGAGGCTGATGATTTCTAGCCCAAAAAAAATGCTCAAAACCCGCCTAGAAGCACAAGATCCCGCCCAATTCTATTGAATTCCATGGCAAAAAGTGGGCGGGTTTTTCTGCTAAATGCCATTTTTACCAGCACACGGCCATCTTAAGCAGCCCAATTGGGCGGGAAACAGCCCAATCTGGCAACACTACTGCTCCCCCTCTCTCTCCTACTGCCTTTTACAGGGGAAGTGGAGGGGTAGACGCAGGGCCGCTGACGACTTTCGCTGGGCCCCCGGAAAAAGTCATATGAAAAGCCCCCCCCCCCCCCCCCCCAGGGGCCGCTGACAGCTTTGGCCAGGCCCGGGACAAAGTCATCTGAAACCCCCCCCAACACACACACACACACAATACATACAATGTAATGAGAACCCAATTCTGGGCCCCCTCTCTCCCTGGGCCCGCGACAACATAGCCATTCGTCCATTCGTCCAACATAGCCATTTGTCCGCAACGCTGTCTTTTCTTCTACAGGACTTCCTTCTGATAGTCATGCTTGCCCCACCACTACACCGCTTCAATCTCTTATGTGCCCACCCATACATCATTTTTCAACCTCCTGTATTCCCACCCACTTGCCCACACCTCTGATATCTCTCCTCCATTTATTCTGTCGTCCTTCTTTTACAATTCTGTCTGGATACAGTCATGTATGCTCAGTGAACCCACTCTGTCATCCATTTTCCTGCATGTTCTTACTTCTGATGTTTTCTTGTACTCCCAGCCATCCATTCCACCCTCTTGACCTCACATTTATCTGAGAGGCCCTTCCATGTCCTCAGTCTCTCTTTCTTGCTTACTGATTCCATCCTGGCACTGTCATGCGTGTCCATCCACCTTTCTTCCCATATGCCCACCACCACCACCTCACCCTCCTGTTGTCACTGCTACTAACCGTTAACGCCTAACTTTTTATTTCTGGTTTGACTCGCCTAAAAACATAGGACTACCTAAAATAAATCAGAAATAGCTCTACGACTTTTAAATGTGTTTATACTATTTTGGTATCCATAGATACTATAGTAGGTAAGACAGAAAACACTTTAGGATATAACCAGTGGTGTAGTCTACTTTTTTTATGGTGGGTATACTGTATATTTGAGCATTTTTTGAAGTGGGTATACTGTATATATTTGTGCCATTCAAAATAATGGATCAATCAATTTTAAGTGGGTATACTGAAATCCCTGAAATTTAGAAGTGGGTATACTCTGTATACCCGCGTTCTACGTAGACTGCACCACTGGATATAACAAATATTGGAGGTAAAAGGGTTATGATAGCATCTAATGATCTTTCTCGTTTCTGTTAACAGCACCAAATTCTACACATTCTAAAGAAACACAATCGGCATTTTTGCATTTAACTGGTCTCTCACACATACAAGCATTTTTGTACTATATCCTGCTTGACTCTGTCCATTGGCTATATTCAATACGGACCACTTGGCTGCCCCATCTAAACTGTGGACCAATCCCTGAGGGGGAAATAAAATACAGTGTCGGCCCAACGGGATGCCTGGATGCCAGATTATCAGACCAGCCCTGTAATTGATACGCCCCTCTATCCACATAATTTATTTAAAAAACAAAAACAAACAAAAAAAACCCAAAAAAACTAACCCCCCTTTGCAACTGCACTTGCTGTTCTGTATATCTCCTATGCACTTTGTATTTGCTTCTGATGTTGGCTTGATTATGTCCTGTTTTGAAAGTCGCTTTGGTTATAAAGCGTCTGCCAAATGCAATAATGTAATGTAATGTAATTATTTCCTTCAGGTCTCTATCATGAGTCATGCATGTCCACCCACCCTTCGGCCCTCAACTCTCCTGCCCCGCCCTCCTCCTTCACTGATTATACCCCCTCCATCTATCCTAGTGTTTCTCAGCGGGAACTCTACAACCAAGGAGACACACTGATCTATCCAGTCTCTCGCTCTATCCTGAGTCATGCATGTCCACTCGCCCTTCGGCCCTCATGCCCCACCCACCACTCAACCCCCCTGCCTTGTGCCTTCACATCTGATCAGAGCCATACAGAGGGGAGAGTTACGCGATTGGAGGACCAGGAATTAAATTTCAGCCCGGCCTTTCAACGAGATAAGGTTGTGCCTAAAGTGGCTGTCTTTCCATAGACTCAACATAGAACCACCACATTAACAGCCAAAAATAAGGACTAACGAACTATACTGCGGGGTAATCACCACAAATATGTAAACCATCAACTGTCTCGGTGGTGATAATCACAACAGTTTTACCATCTGTGATGTTTATCTGAAGTTATTACTACGAACAGCAAGTCTTGTCATATTCCCTGCATTGCATCGCATTGCATTTGCTGTGTGCTACGCCCACTACTAGGAACTAACATTCGCAACGCTGAGCAGTACTGAGAAGCTAAAACAGCTAATTTTGCTAATGAGGAAGTCGGCCTTAGCACACAGCGGAGATTGCCCGACTCTCCCCTCTGTATGGCTCTGCATCTGATAACTGATACCCGCCATCCACAGGGCCGGATTAATGCACAGGCTAGATATGGCTACAGCCTAGGGGCCCCCACCTGCCAGGGGCCCCCTGATTGGCCAAAACTGACAAATTGCAGAATTGTGATAAGCTGCAAAATTGAAAAAGGCATCTGTCATGTTGATTACAGTAGGTAAATATGTTATCCTTCATTCCTAGCTCATAATTATGACACTGTCTATGTACATTTGTTTGCTAAATTTGCCTCCTAGGGGGGGTCACAGCAACCTGTAGCCTTGGGGCCCCAGACCATCTTAATCCGGCCCTGCCCCTCCATCTATCCTAGTGTGTCTCAACGGGGACTCTAAAACCCCCCAGAGGCCATTCAGGAGGCAGTGAGAAGGAGACACACTGATCTATCCAGTCTCTCTTCCTTCAGGACTCAATCATGAGTCATGTATCTCCACTCACCCCATTCCAATATGCGACCTTGCTCCCTCCATTTGTGCTTGTGGCCTCGCCCCGCCTCCTGGCCCCTCCTCCGTGGAGAAAACAATAAAGTTTCCCAGCTGTCAGCCTAGCCACAACAACTTTTGGGGAACTGATTTTCATTCACCATCCCAATTGCAAATGAGAAAAAGACTTTACAATTGACCTTTTGCAAGATATTGAAATATAATGCTGTTGTCAGTGATGTCATCATGACATATTACTTCCTGGTACACAAGCACAAGTGGAGGAAGCAAGGTCGCATATTGGAACGCACCCACTGTGTGTCGACCCACCCCTCAACCCTCTGTGTGGTGCCTTCAAGTCTGATAAATGATACATCCCTCCATCTAGGCCAGTGTTTCTCAACCTTTTTTTAACAAACGCCCCCTTGTCCTCCCAACACCCCGTCGACATCATCATAAGCCTGACAACGCCCCCTTTAGTATTAAAAACTTAAATTGACCAATGCCCCCCAAATGGCAATTTAGCACAGCCCCCTCTTAGCTGTATCCTTCTCAACGCCCCCCTAGAGCTCCCCAATGCCCCCTGGGGGGCTGTACCGCCCCCGGTAAGAAACACTAATCTATCCAGTCTCTCTATCTTCAGGACTCCATCTTGAGTCGAATATTGGCCACCCACCCATTCTCACTCCTGTGTGGTGCCTTCACATCTGATAACTGATACGCCCCCCTCACATCACCAGTCTCTCCCTGCAGGACAATTTGAAAACACATTGTTTTCAAAGATTGTTTGAGGAATGTCTTTTTTTCTTGTTATATCTGAAAGACGGGTGTTTGTTGCTTAAAAACAAAACCTTCCACTGAAATCAGCGAATCAATTTAAGCTTGCCGTGTGATGATTGTGCGGCGTTTTGAAGCTTATTTTGAAGCAAAATGCACACTGGAAAAAAATAGTGCATGATCCATATTGTGCCACACCAATAACAGTTAACAATGGTGCTATGCTTATGTATTGTGTGAAAGATACAGTGGTGTACATATATATCCAATATGGCATTCTACAGATGATGTGTTTTATCTCTTTCTACTGCGGTCTATCTGTCCTTGGATTTGTTTGTCATGTGTGCACGCCTCACTGAGAGATACCGAAGAGTTGAGAAGATATCCACCAAAATGCAATGGGGATTATTCATACTGGAGACTAGTGATTTTTAGACAAGGTTTATACGAACATGAATAATTTTGTAATGCATCAGTTTTGGACTCTTGTTTACACGTAAACAAAGTTTTAGAAATCTCAGCTAAAACGACCTGTCACAATGGTGCTTTTATTTTTATCCACATTTTTGTTTACATACACTATATGTGAAGTCATGCGTATGTAGGCCAACATACGTTTATCCCATCTGGACTGGCCATATGGCATACAGTGCATTTGCCCGGTGGCCTGGTCCTCCCCTCAATGTAGTTGTATCAGCTGACCTCTCCGAGACAGATTTAAACCTTCATTTTGGCTGTTGTGGTCAAAACAGCTCGTAAAAGATGACTAAAAATATCGTCACAGGTTTCAATGTCTCTCTCTCTCAATGCCTGGTGGACCAGTATTGGCTGAAAATGCCCGGGCTGATTTTTTGTCCCAGTCCATCCCTGGTTTATCTACATGTCAAGCTTACACATAAACAGAAAAAAATCTGTGGGGGTTTTTTTAAACATATTTTTAGAGGCTTTTATGCCTTTATTTGATAGGACAGTCTGAGATGGTGACAGGAAGCGAGTGGGACAGAGAGACGGGGAAATGACGGGAAATGACCTCGATCGGACTCGAACCGGGGTCCCCGTGGGCATGCAAGTCCAAATGTGGGGTGCTTAGCGTGCTGCGCCACAGCGCCCCCCAAAAATCTGTGTTTTAAGAATATTCACATACAGCCTTGGGCCGTGTAACCAAGGAGAAGGATATGTCAAACTCCGCCCATCCAATGCAAAGGAGTGTGCTCAAATTCGGTCAAAGAACAGTCTCCTAAGGGGGCGTTGTCCCTCCCTTCTTCTTCTCTTTTTTTGTGGTGTTTGCACCATCTAGAGCGCTACGGGGACTCCAGAGGAATCCATTTATTCTCAACCTCAAGACTCCTAACCGAAGGTCTCCTAAAGGGGCGTTACCCCGATATCACATGGATACCGGAAAAGAACGAGTCTGAAGTATCTCTCTCTCATATAAGAGTCTCTGCTTACATGTTTCAATAAAGCAGCCAACATTTCCAATAATAATAAAGTTTTCATAGCAATTTCAACAATATATTTTTTATTTCCCGATGCCTTTGGAGAGTACTTGTTCTGTACTTGTTTCTCATTATTCATTTAGGTAGCAACAACTCAACAGGATTTTACATCTTCAGTTCAATCATGTATCATTCAGCTGATTAAAATGTGCTGAAAAATGTTGTGACACGTTTCAACAGGAAAAGCCAAACACAAGGGTGCAAGACAAACTATGCCCACTTAGAATAATTATTTTCAGGAAAGCTTGCGAGTACAGGTTGAAAATAGAAGGAGGAGATAAGCCAATTCATCAGACTTAACAACCGAGGCAGCCGTTATGAAAAGCAAACGATTCAAGGCCTTGCCAAGCCCCATGTCAAAGCCCACAACAGCTTGACACAATAGATTGGAATAAGTTGGTGCTAAAGTACCTGCCCCTTAGCCAAGTAATAGACAAATAATGAAAATGAAAATTCTTTTTTGTAATGTTTTTGTCACAGTGCACTACACGTTGACAATCAAAAGCATGTGACAATAATGCTCCAATATCACATATAGACTCTTTATATATACAGCCTGGTAAAGGCCTCCTCACACCGGTTCTGATAGCGCTAGGTATTGGTTCCAACACTTTTGGTTACTTCCGCACACTGGTGCAGACGTGCTACAAACAATGAATGGACAATTGCCTCGCAGCGGAGTATGGATAAACAAGGGGCGGTTCTGATAAAAATGGAGCCCTGCCGTTATCAGCAGCCGACATCCACAGACATCCACCAGGGACATCGGCGCCGGCGTGTGGGGTTGTATTGAAAACACTGGAATCGGCCCTATCATGGTGTTAACGGTAGGGCACTCGACTACTATGCAGCCAAACAGGGTTCAATTCCGACCCGGCCCGGGCTCTTTGCCGACCCTTCCCCGTCTCTCTCTCCTAACTCGCAACCTTCACTGTCCTGTCTCATATCAACAAAAATAAAGGCTGGAAAACCCCCCAAAAATACAGTGGAATCAAACATTGGTAATACACTGCACTTTGTCAGAACCAGCGATCGGAGACACTAAAGCCCCGTGTACATCGAAGGCGAACTAAGCGACCTGCGCGGCGGAAGTCATTATTTCTCAATGGAGGGAAGGCAAATAAAGCTACCAGAGCGAATTCGCCGGGAGCGAAGCTTCTTGAGCGACCAGAGCGAATTTTGACGATTAAACTAATCTTAAGCAAATTCGCTATGATGCGGTTCGGCGAAAACCATTGGAACGTTCATATCGACGAATGTCCCAGGCTGTCAAGACAGAGCCGTTATGTGATTAGCTGAATCAAACATGTCAGTAGACTAGAAATCTAGACGCCCCTAGAGGCCGTAAATTGAATTTGCTCCCAGCACAGCTTTGCTGTAGGGGTTTGGCGCAGTCAGGCTAACATGTCAGTGCAGCGTCCAGAGCGAATAAAACGAATTCATGGTGAAACTCCTTCAACCACCCCAGCTACCTGGGTCGCGTAGGTAGCGCCTGATGTACACAGGCCATAAAGCAGCCAGAAGTTCCACATGATCACCCCCTTGAGCATCTGTCCCCCTAAAATGTCTTTGCGAGCCACTGAGAGAGAGAGAGAGAGAGAGAGAGAGAGAGAGAGAGAGAGAGAAATTCAAATCTGAGTCCGCATGATACAGGTTTATCAACGCACGGTGCCACAGTATCCCCCTGGAGAAGAGTTTTGGTGACACTTTACAATAACTACCCAAAATAGCTTTATAAACGCTTTAGAAATAATTAACTAATTATCAACAAAATGTTCACAAATGTTTATACATGGGCAAGAAATGCTATGTTAACACAACAGACACAGCGCAGTCCTATCGGTCCAGGAAGTTTATCCTCCAAAGACCAGAAGGTATGAAACCACATAAAACTCACACAGTAGAAGTTGATTCCCACCCCACTGTGATGTCGTAGTTTGGTTCTTATTCATTTACAAACATTTGTAAATGCTTTGTTAAATGTTAATTATAATAAAATGCTAATAAAGTGTTTATTAAGCTTTTTCGGGTAGTTATTGTAAAGTGTTACCAAAACAGTGATGCCACCACAACAGGGAAACGGGGAAAGGACGGGCACATCAGAAGAGGATGAAGCTACACACACACACTCACACACACACACACACACACACACACACACACACACACACACACACACACACACACACACACACACACACACACACACTTCCACTTCCGAGTATATATGTCCATGTTTGATTGATGCATCACATAATCCACCTCACAGTTATGAGGTCTCACGCAGCAACATGCACCTGCAGCTCATACGCTGTGTTTATCTCTGCCCACCAACATAATGTCTATGTTCAATAATCACCAGCTGTGTTCATCATGCACCAACTGCAGCATCCACTCAATGTCCAATGAATATCAAGACTCAAAACTCAAAACTATTTTTTTTACTGTCATCGTTATACAGTTGTCTGTACAATGAAATTACAAAAGAAGACCATAGGTTACAGCAGGGGCGTCGCCAGACCTATTTTACAGGGGCACGTACCTGGGTATTTATCTGCTGTGCTCCGGTATGAGTTTCACCAAAAGATAAAAAACGTAAAACAACCATGCTATCTTGGAATTTAGCTCAAGTTTAGCATATCAGGGGTGATGCCAGGCCTATTTTACAGGGGCATGTGTCTGGGTATTTATCTGCTGTGCTTCAGTATGAGTTTCATCATATAAAAAATGAAAAAAAGAAAACAAACAAACAACCGTGCTTTTCAGTGCCCTACTGTGCCGCTGTGTAGAAAAAAAGTGTTAGGTCAGCTGACGCCCCTGGGTTACAGTGACGTCTTGAGCCTGGATATGAAACCCATTCACATCTTCATCGTCCACATAATCACGTTGTCCATCATGTACATGTAACAGACGAGACCTTGCATTGTGTTTTCAATCTGTTCTTCTTTTATTCTGAAGAAAGGACATTAAGACATGGTTGAGGACGGGCTGCATATCGTCCCGGGCACCGGCCTTTACATATCCAAAATGAACTGAAAGATACCAGCGCTTTGTTCCCATAACCACTTGCACTCTTAAAGGGCCAGCGTAGCATTTCACCAGCAATATACACAATGGCAAGTGGAAGAAATTAAACCTGTTACACACACAGTCAGGGCCGCGTTATCCTATGGTGCAACCGGTGCTGCAGCACCGGGCCCCGCCACTAGAGGGGGCCCCGGACGTCGTGAGATCAGAGAGATTGGAAAATATGAAACGATATTTTCAGACAATCAATTGTACTTTTGACGCATTTCGCCATCCGTAGGCAAGCAGAGGCGCATATGCATATCTTGTCACCAGGCTAGACAGGCAGCTTGGGCCCCCCAAGACTGTAGCTGGGGAACAGTAGTGGCGATTTGTTACAAGTGTTCTTTCTTTTTAATTTTCGCTTGGCCCCCCTACTGAGCCTAGAATCACCTCTGCATGCACGCAGGAATCGGAGGACTTCGGAACTTATCATTTCAGTCAGATGCTTCTGGTTGTGTGCCACCAGTGAAAACGGTGGTCAATAATTTTATAGTTTGATGATGGGCTACTGTCTAAAAAAGATGTGAGAAACTCGGCGTCAGCACTTGCTTCAGATTGTACGGATACTTCAGCCCGGCATGGATTAACGCATTGAAGAGAAGGTTGGCAACGTTATCCATTTTTTTAATGTCAGTGTTATAATCGCTTTTTGTAATAATTGTTGCATAGCGATCATGGACTTGTCCAATCATGTAGGCCTAAGCTAAGCAAACAGAGCACAGCACACCAACCTAACTTTATCTTATTCTATTGTTAAAACATGGGGAAATAAATCACGCACCCAACTGCATTCGCGAAACAAAAGTCTTGCATGGCGCGGCGAGGACCACTTCTGAGGTGTTTTTTAAAAAGTGTTCACAATAATGCTACGTAGCAAGTGCACCAACCAGCACTCAAAGTTCTGACAGTCTGACAACAACAGGGCAAGCCAATCTAGCAAACACTAAAATGATATAGGCTAGTCGCATTTTCCTAAAGCAATGTTATGGCCATTTCCCTAAAGCACTGTAATAGGTGTAATGTCGATGCTCTGTCAGCGCATAGCTTTGCGTTCGGCTTTGTGTTGAGTTAAAACATGCCTGGGTACCACTCGCAGATTGTTCAGTTAGCAAGTGGCAAGGGGATTCCCCTTCCTCGCGTCAAGCGACAGCTGAGTAGGCTACTTTCCTTTGACAGACAGCCAGTCTTTTCAAGGCCATTGGAAGTTACATTAATTAGCATGTGTTTCCCACGACGGTTTCGATTCGACTAATTGGTCGGCAGCAACGTAGCAAAAATAAGAGACTTTTGGTTGTGCTTCTGTTTGGTAGTTCTAGCTGAGCCGACGTTTACTCTGCTAAACGGTAGTGCACAGAATCTCCTCCCTGTCAGCTGGCTAGCCTTCCAATGGCTTGCGTTGCGACTGGTGAACTCAGCAGGGCCCTGGACCCCGGTTCCGCGCACCCTTTTTATGTTGGAGTAGAACGTGTAGCCTGGGTTGTTTCATGCGTTTTAAATAGGCTATGGCTCATTATAATGTGGTGTAGGGGCCCCGGATTGCGTCTGCACCGGGCCCCGGCGAGGGTTAACGCGGCCCTGCACACAGTAAGACATGCAGGGCTTAGTCAAATACACTCTTGGAGGGAAAAAAATCAAAGATCCACGCACAGCTTCTAGGTGCTGGTAAATGCAGGAGCATTCAATACTTTAAGAGGAAAAAAGTCTACCGCACACTTGTTTGACTATTTGCTCTTTTATTCGGAGCGAACAATGTATTTCGCCTCTGTGTGTCATCCACGGATGCGAAACTTTTTTAAATTCTAGGAGGAATTCACACAACATCCCTTGAATATTACGACTCAAAACTCAGGACTGTTATGTTGCCATGGTGCATACATCTGCATGGGTTACAGAAGAACATGAAGCCTTCGGAAATTGTGTTATTGTGTTCTTTTTGTTAGTTACATGGAAGAGTAATTTTGACTTTGTTGTGCCAACCTAAAAAACCCCTCTAATTTCAGATGTTTGTTTTATTCTAATCAACATGATAATGTTATCTGGTGTATTGAATTAAGATGGGGTCATGAATAAGTCATTGTAGCCGGTTGGTATTTTTGCATGTAATCTGCATTTATTATGCTGGCCTACTCCTGGCTCAGATGTTAGTCCTGAGGCAGGGTTGCCAGATGAGGCTGATTTCCAGCCCAAAAAAGGCTCAAAACCCACCTAGAAGCACAAAATCCCGCCCAATTCTATTGATTTCTATGGCAAAAATTGGGCGGGTTTTTCTGCTAAATGTCATTGTTTCCCGCACACGGCCATCCTAAGCAGCCCAATTGGGCGGGAAACAGCCCAATCTGGCAACACTGTCCTCAGGAAATCCAAGTGAAAAGAGAAGTCCGCGACACTGCTTGTCTATTTATGATTTAATCGAGCAACGTTTCGACCTTCAGGTCTTCATCAGGCAAAGTTGCTCGATTAAATCATAAATAGACAAGCAGTGTCGCGGACTTCTCTTTTCACTTGGATTTACTCTCATTGTCCTGCACCTGGCCCATCGGGTGGGATGTGCACACATCTACTTCTCTGAACACTGTCCTGAGGCCCTGTGTCTTGATCACCTTATGCTGTTGGTTACAGCCAGATGCTTGAGCCACACAGGCAGAGCCAGATTAATGCAGAGGCTAGATATGGCTGCAGCCTAGGGGCCCCCGCCTGCCATGGGGCCCCTGATTGGCCAAAAGTGGAAAAAAAATCCATTGAACGTGTCCGAAACGGTTAGAATACATGTAAACAGATCATGCCTTGCACACAGGAGCGTGGTGTAAGCACGGTGTAAGCACGGCGCATGTCCGGCCCGACCGGACATGTCCGCAATGTCCGCGATGCTCCTTTAAAATGAGCGGGCTCCATTGAAAATGAATAGCTGCTGCCCGCGGATAGAACGTGGACACTGACTATGCAGTGTGCAAGGCAGTCTGCGAACCTCTCAGACTCGCAATGCTCTCGGACACGTTAAGCGAACGCAGATATCTCACTGTGTATGTACCGTCAAAAGACCTGCAGGTGGGCAGGGGCGGAGTGGCCCACCTTTTCCCACCGGGAGAATTTTCCCCTTGGCGGCCCTCTTTTTAAAAAAAAAACAAAAAAAAAACAAACAAACAAAGCGAACATCATGGTTTCCTAACCAAAAAGACAAAAGCCACGAAATCTGCAGTCGTAATACATGTGGACATTAGTGTTGTCAAAATATCACCCTGAAGTGGAGAATTGTAGCCTACACCTTGATGAAATGCACAGCCAGTGGTGTAGTCTACGTAAAACGCAGGTATACGCACCCATTTCAAAATTTCAGGGATTACAGTATACCCACTTAAAATTGATTGATCCATTATTTACAATAGCACAAATATATACAGTAGACTATACACACATCAAAAAATGCTCAAATAACAGTATACCCACTTCAAAAAGTAGACTACACCACTGGAGCCATCACAGTCCAAAGCATTCATAGGCCTACTAGGTTAGGCTACATCACGCTACTGTTCCATGCAAATGTGCACTCCACTGTCATTTTGACAGTTTGAAATTGAAATATCGTTTAAGGAAGACAGGATGAGCATGGGCACAAAGTTTTGAGTGTGGGGATTTTTAGAAGAGTAGGCTTACAAAATATAGTATAGTAGCCTATAGCTTACAAAAAGTCTGTCTACATTGTGCAATAAACCCACCATGCAGCAAATAAGCCAAACCTAATAGCTACTTCAAACCACAACCATAAGTCAACAAAATGTATAACCAAACGGTGTAGGCCTACCTTAAAACGCTGTCTTCGTCGCAGCAAATGTCTTTGTTTCTTGCAATCACTCTACTTTAATCCACAGTTTCACATCAGAATCTTGTGTGGTAATTATTTTGTTCCATTTCTTCAGACATAGGCTACATCCTAAATGTACCACATATAAATATATGTATGATAATAATATTATTTTGACTATAAGGAGATATACTGACGGTCTAAAAAATCAAAACAAAACCCATTGCTTCTGTTAGGCGCAGTTCTCTTCCTTACCACTTGGTGGAGTCTGTTCGTAACCCAAGTCAATAACCACAGAGCAAGTGAATGGACTGGAAAGACTGTAAACTGTAACAGTCGTGTGGAAATCGGAAAATAAATCATAATTTATTAATATTTCCATCCTTTGGTAACCAATATACATATCACAGGTTCTTCAAATACTGAAAACAAAACTGTGTTACTAAGATCTTGTAAACTTCCGCGATCTACGGTGTATGAAAATTATCAGTAGAGAAGGGGTGTGGCCACTTTACTGTTTGACACCGTCAGTGAGGTATTGCCGTCTGGTATGCGGTATAAATACTGGCTAGTCAGCTATGTTGAAACACAAGGAAGTGGAAAGTGGGAAGTCAGTGCTATTGAGTACAATATCAAAACGTGAGGGCCGGTTGCATTATTACATTACACAGCCGCGGCTGACCAGGACAAGTCCCCGATCTCCCGATGGCCACTCCGCGCCTGCAGGTGGGACTCTGAGGCAGAACTGAAGAGGTTGGGAACCAGCTGGGGAGAAACAGAAAGGACAGCCTAAAACTGAGTTGGATAGAGAAGAGTCGTTGATGGGCTATGCTCCATTGGCAGGAAGTTGGTAAGCAATCCAACACTTACCGAGTCAATTTAACATCTTCTAGGTTATATGTGGTCCCATAGAACACTCTGAGTGCTGAAGTAGCACTGCTTTTTTTACAGAGCAACAAACAATAAACATGACTTGATAAAGTAAGTTGTGTGGCATTGAAAAACATGCTCATGTTCTAGCAGTAGAGCTGTACGAACTCACTCGACCTTAGTGATGGGGTGCTTCAAAAACAGTGACTATGAGCGACTGTTTCTGTGATCCTGATGACTGATAGCGACGACAGTGCACATGGCCCCGTTCTTCCGTTCGCTCACTCACTCGCTCGCTGATTCACACTGGTGGTTATATTTAATCCTTCACACGTCCGCCGCGTTGCCATGGCAGCCTTATATTACAGTATTATTGTGCATCGACATGCAGATTCCTGACCGGGCAGCAGGCGTCTGCAGGGCCGGATGAAGGTGGCCTGGGCCCCCTAGGCTACAGGTTGCTGTGGGCCCCCTCAGAAGACAAATTTTGTGACAAATTTACATAGACAGCATCATAATTATGATTTAGAAATAGAGGATAACATGTCTAACAACTGTGCTGAACACAACAGATATGTTTTGAATATTGCATATTGTCACAATTTTGCAAATGTTTCACTTTTGGCCAATCAGGGGGCCCCTGGCAGGTGGGGGGCCCTAGGCTGCAGCCATATCTAGCCTGTGTAGTAATCCGGCCCTGGGCGTCTGAGAACTACGAGTGTTAGCCTACCTCTCTCCGTCGTGGTGTCTGAGAACTCCGAGTGTTAGCCTACCTCTCTCTGTCGTGGTGTCTGCGAACTCTGAGCTCTCTCCTGCCCTCTCACCTCTCTCGATCTAATCTCTCACTTTAACACCAATTTACATTCATCTCCGCCACACCGTTATCTCTCAAGGATGGGTTTTAAGCCTTGTCATCATAGATGTAAAGTCATTTAAAAGCAAAAGAAGTGTGAAAAAGAATATGAGATAGATAACGAGAGAGGGAGGGGGAGAGATTGGAATTTTGTTTATGAGAGAGAGAGAGAGAGAGTATGTCTGTGTGTGTGTGTGTGTGTGTGTGTGTGAGAGAGAGAGAGAGAGAGAGAGAGAGAGAGAGAGAGAGAGAGAGAGAGAGAGAGAGAGAGAGAGAGAGAATGAGTGTGAGAGAGGACTCTCATAGAGAGACAGAGGAGTGGAGAAGGAGACTGCGAGTTAAAGTGAGAAAAAGTGAGGCAGACACATATCCTCACACTTATCATGAGGCCTTCATCTTGCTTGCCGGGAAAGAGACAAAAAACTAGACAGACAGAGTCTCCAACTTACCACCTGTGGTCTCCATCTTCTTTATCAGAGTTCCTTGAAGCTGATAGTACTGTGAACTTTAAAAGGGGGAGTACAAATATATGAGAGAGAGAGAGAGAGAGAGAGAGAGAGAGAGAGAGAGAGAGAGAGAGAGAGAGAGAGAGAGAGAGAGAGAGAGAGAGAGAGAGAGAGAGAGAGAGAGAGAGAGAGAGACCGTCAGAGGACTTGTTTAAAGGAAGAAGTAAAGACACTTAGCACCTTTGACCTTCTACAAATGTCCTTAAAATCTGATCTCAGCTATAAGCAAGCTAAAATATATAATAGAATATGTGTGTGTGTGTGTGTGTGTGTGTGTGTGTGTGTGTGTGTGTGTGTGTGTGTGTGTGTGTGAGAGAGAGAGACAGAGAGACAGAGACAGAGAGAGAGAGAGATGACTGGCTAGCTGGCACTAAAACATAATAGCAGAAAGGCACATGTGTTCACCTGTGGTACTGTATGTCTTTTCTGAAGAATATGCAGTCAGCATTCACCGGCTGCAGAACCAAGTCGTTGGACGGGCATTTGATGGAGTATGGGGGTGCACCTTGGTGGGGGGTATGGGGTCCTCCCCCAGAAAATGTTGTATTTCTTAGATGCAATTTCCTGCATTTTTCCTGCAATTTCCCAAATTGTGGGCTCAGTTTCAGCTCTACGGAACAGTACATTTGTTTCTATGTACTGTTCCCCGTGGCGCCGGCCCTGGCAGTCAGCATTCGCCTAGCTAGAGCTACAGACGAATGCTGACTGTATATTCTTCAGAAAGACATTCTTCAGACGTGCACACAACTTGATGTGGAACACTCCTAAAGCTCAACTCAAACAGATACAAACTCATTTATAATCTGTTATATAAAATAATAGTAGGCCTATGTCTCTTGGTAACATGTCTGTCTAGCAATCCAGTCTGGTGTTGATGTGGGGTTGTGGGTTCAAGGTCTGGGCTATATAGGCTGGCCCCATTGAAAGTGGGGGTACAGACTCTGTTTTGAGCAAGATTTAGGGGTTTAAAGGTGAGTGTGTAACAGAGACTGGTTAGTACAGATACAGTTTCACAGTGTCAACTCGCCACGTAGACAGTCAATTCAACATCTGTAACATTAGAGTACTCTCTTAAGTGTTCGATTATCACTGTATTTTATTATTATTATTTTTAAATATATTTTTAGGGGCTTTTATGCCTTTATTTGATAGGACAGTCTGAGATGGTGACAGGAAGTGAGTGGGACAGAGAGATGGGGTGGGATCGGGAAATGACCCCGGCCGGACTCGAACCGGGGTCCCCGTGGGCATGCAAGCCCAAATGTGGGGGGCTTAGTGCGCTGCGCCACAGTGCCCCCATGACTGTATTTTTAATGTGTAGATAGTCACACTGTACAGTACACTGTTAGAGAGTAAACCTCCCACACCACCAACAAGAGGTTGTCTCATATACAAAGGTTTAAGAGTGACAAGTTGAGTAAAGGAGAAAGTGGGTGGTGAGAGATGAGGTGTATCGTTGGTGTCAATTGTTTGTGACAAAGTATGACAAAATACCACACGCTCTGGTGTGCTATTCTTGAGATTCTCTGCAAGTTTCTGAAAAGCCCTCCGAACCTTGAGTGACTCCTTAAAAAAAAAAAACATCTCTTCCTTTCCAAGCTTGTTAAAATGCAATTTCTCCTACATGCACTAGTACTTCATGTGTCTGAAAAAAGGGACTCGTCCTCTTCTTGGGAGTCCCTAAATACACTTCTCTCTCTATTTTTCTGGAAATATAGGCTGCTCTTCTTCTCCGTGGGCTACTCACACATTGAGGAGGCTGTTTTCCCCCTCACACACACTGTAAAAACATTATTGTAGTTTTTACAGTAACTTACTGGCAGCTGGATGCCAATAAATTACTGTAATATAATTTACAGTACCCTTACTGTATATTGGTTTACAGTACCAATCAGCACTACTGTTAATCCAGTTACAGTACCAATCTAAAGTACTGTATGTCAGTTTACAGTACCAATCCAAACTACTGTAAGGAGTACAGTACTTTACTGGCATCCAGCTGCCAGTAACATTCAAATTACTGTATATCAGTTTACAGTACCAATTCCAATTACTGTATATCGATTTACAGTACTGATCCAAATTATTGTAAGGAGTACAGTACTTTAATGGCATCCAGCTGCCAGTAACTTTTTCAACTACTGTAGTTTGTTTTACAGTATTTTTGTTGTATTTTAATTTACAATATTCCGCAAGAGAATGTCAGGGAGCTCTACAAAGGCATCACATTCTCCTATAATTCAGATATTCTAGTTACCAGTCAGATCAAAAACACATTAAAACGTTTTTAAAAGCTACAAGGTAAAGAAATGCTGCAAATGCAAGAGATGCAATCAAAATGTTTAATTAAAACTGGTTAACAATTTAACAACATACTCCAGTAGGAAGGTGGTCCTGCTTCTCACAAATGCACAATCCATAACCTTTGTATATAGTTGAAGAGTTTAGATGCAAAACCCCATAAGTGCCATTTCAGAAAATAATCTTGTTTCATTTTTATTTAATACAAAGCTATCAAAATTCCACATTTTAAAAATGTTATTTATGTAATATAACTATTCATATGTATTATCAAGTACATGAATGTAAACCAAACCAACAATGGGGTTCTCTAAAAATATAAAAGTGCAGGTCTTCAGAAATGGAGTTAGGGGGTTTTGCATCTGAACTCTTCAGTTGTATACATATTTTTCTTTTTTTTTTATTTCATTCACATTGACAAATAAAAAGATTCTATTCTATTAAAATGAGATACCCCAAACATTAATCAAGACAAAACTGTTGTATGGTTTGTGGTGGGTGCTTCAAATTCCAATGTATGCAAAATGGAAAACAGTCCAATATCTCATTTCCTGTTGGGCGTGGCCATATGCTCGTATTGACCTTTTTTTGTTCATCTTAATGAGATAAGTACATACCACAAAGAAGGTCCAGAGTCCGTAGCTTCAACTATATTCTATAACTATAACTATATTCCAGCCCCGAACATCTCTGTGCTAGGGTGCGCAATAGAGTCACTCTTTTAAAAGTCTTATACATGACACAATATCGAAAAACTGTGCCAAATAAGTTTTGAAACGGGGAGAAGGGGGGAAAACACAGCAAGAACAACAGGGCCTCGAGCCTTTGGTGCAATGCTCGGACTGAACTACTTAAAAGAAACAAGTGATTGGAACTTCAAAAGGTCAAGCATTAATAATTCAGCCAGTCAAAATCAACAAGTTCCCTGATGAATGACGCAACAACAGGGTTGACACTGCTGCTCTTCCTTTGCACCTTTTTACCGGTCTTCTTGCTGGTGATATGACTTGGCCTGGCATTTGGAGCCCTCTGGGTTTATTCTGAGAATGAACCTGTAATCACAATAGGATACAATTAGGAATTCTGAAAAAAGTTTAATTCTCGTGAGTCTTACACTATCCAGCCTTTTTCACACCCAATTTTGGTTAGTCTTATTGAAGTGATATTTCATGTTGTTCCTATTTCTATGCTTGATGCATGCTGCGTAAAAACAGTATAAGCGCTCCCTCCATTCATCCCCCGGTGATGCGGCTAGCTGCCTATCCACGAATGCAATGATTCTGGGATCAGACAGACATTGTTCACCAAGCACACACACACACACACACACACACACACACACACACACACACACACACACACACACACGGAGCCGGGGGAGGGAGGGACAATTTCAAAAAACATATACTGTCGAGTTTAAATTCAAGTTCCGGTCTTGTTTAGGGAATGCCTGTTGTTATCCAATGTCCAATGTCAAATCAAACGTGCAATATGCTGACAATGTCCTGTCATCATCCCACAGTTACAATGATTGATTAACATGCAGCACTTCCGGTGCATCTAAAGGAGGCTGCTGCAGGCGGCTGCTGAAGGCGGAGACGCATCCCAAACGAGTTTTAATTGTTGGTAACGCACGAGTAGACGCGTTACTGTTATTTATGGGTAACGTAGTAACATAACGGATTACTTTTAATTAGGGGTGGGCATCTGTGTTTAGCCGGACTGAGCCCTGAGGAAGGTCAGTAGACCGAAAGCTTGGCCTATAAGAACACAAAGGGGATTTAAGTGTGCAGACATTTTTTCTTTCAATTAGGGGTGGGCAAAAATTAAAATCTTTAATCGCATTAACTCAATGACTTTCTGTGATTATTCGCATAGCGCGCGAAATCCAAAAATAATAATAATAAATAAAATAAAAATATTTTATAAATTAATAAAATAAAATAATTAATTATAATTTGCATATGTACTGTGTAGATAACCTATGTAGGTCCAATATAATATTCCACAATGGAAATGTAGGCTATTTGCCAACCTATCAGTCTAAATTGTATAGGCCTACAGTAGTAGGCTATGCCTATCCAATGTAGGCCTACTGAAACAAATTATTGCATACAATATTACACTAGGGCTATTTAAGATTGTAGGCTACTGAAACGAATATATTAGAAATTAGAAACTCAAATTAGGATGGTCTACATGGGCCTACAAGAAGAAAAAAAAACTTGTCAATTAAAAAAAACCAGGCATGAGATATGTCCCGCCTTCTCTCACTGTCAAAGACTCCCACCTTCTCTCTTATCTGTCGCTGTTATTTAAGGTGTTTCAGCGACTAGAAACTAATTGACTGTCTGTTGGTATTGACAGCAATTACATCTTTCAGTTTCAAAACAATAACGTTGACATGACTAACACTATCTTAAATGCATACGAGGTTGCCGATGTTGCGAAATTATACCATGTTGATACAGCCTACTATGCACGCGAAGCGCCATGTAGAAACTGCATGCAAACAGGTCAGGGGTGAAAAAGGTGACAAGGGCGCGGCGCGGCGCGGCGCGGCGCGGCGCGGCGCGGGGCGGCGCGGGGCGGCGCGGCGCGGGGCGGAGCGGCGCAGTGCAAGCGCGCAAACGCAGGTGCACACGTGTGTGTTGTGCGCAGTGGATGATCTTGCATAACAGTCTCAGACTAGGGGGGAGAGGATTTAGCTAAAAAAAAAGTCATAAATGGTGAATTTTGAGCATACTGTAGTTATTAGCGACCAAGGGACAGTGAACATGAGAACTGCCAACCTTACTCCATGACTTAGCTGTCATGTCTGATGGCGGGTTGGGTAGATAGCTTGATAAAATAGGTTTTTATCATGATAGAGCAGTGGTTCTCATAGTAAGTTTCCCCAACACCCCATTGACCTCATCAAAACCCTTAGTAGGCCTATTAAAAATAAAATAGGCCAAAATGCCCCCAAATGACACTAAGCACCCCTCCTCTCATCAGTCTCCTAACACCCCCTCAACACTTGCCTGGTTGTCATCTCATGCATATTTAATCATCATTTTCAGACAACTTGCAATAGGCTACAAAAAAAATCTTTGTCAAAGTTTGAATTAGCTACTGAAGTTTTACTCAAACTACTCAAATTTTAGCCTATTCACCTAGTATCTCTTTTAATGTCTCCCTGTAGAAAAAATGAATAGGAACGCTCCAACTTTGACCTGGAAAAAAGTGTGACATTCCAACTGGTTTCATTGTTGGCTAAAGTCTGTGCTGACTTAAGTCAGTATCTGACAAAAGTATCTGACTAAGCTTAATTACTCATTCCATTGTGTTCACCTTACCAAGTGCAAACAGCCTTGGGGCGTTGGGCAGAGAAAGACTTGCGACATCTGCTGCAGTAGCAGTGACCTAAAAAAAAAGACAGACACACTTAGCATCTTGCAGCATTACATTACATTACACTGGGATTCACAGTTGTTTTAAAGGTGCACCATGTACGTTTGTGGCCAGAGTAGGTATTGCAACTATGATTCTCATTGAAACTGTGCTGCCTATTGCCAAATTTGATCTTTTCGTGAAAGCTTTGGGACCATCTAATTTGTATGATGTTGGGGTTTCACCAATGTCAAATCGCATCCCTCTACGAATTCACACTACCAGTGTTTCCCTTACAGTGAGTAAACTATGGCTGCCCGCCATAGTTTAAATTTGGCCGCCATAGTTTACGAAAAAAAGAAAGTAAAAAAAAAAGAAGGAAAAAAAAATATTATTATTATTATTATTTTTTTTTTTTTTTACCAATTTCCGTTTTTGTTACAAACGATTTGAATTACAATTTCCTTCGCATTTTCCTCCTGGAGTAAATACATCAAGTGCTTGAACCACAACCACAAGTGCTTGAAAGACAGAGGGATCAAAAGCCTAGTCAAGTTGTTGTAGTTAACTTGGGTTTGGGAGCAATACAAAAAAAACATTAAGAGAAGGGACAGTTGGGATGAGTGTACTAATATTCCCCAGGCTTTGTTTTACAGTTGTAATGAGTTAGGTGACAGGCCTTCCTTGACACAGCAGAGGAGACATCGGGCTGCATATAGAAATGAATGTGTAATGAATGTGAATATAGACATAAATGTGTAATATGTTGTTCAGTCCTTTTAACCCTTTAAGCGCCACACTTTATTTTTCAAAAAAGCTGAATGTTGGCATGATAAATTCAAATGACTGTGGCTTGACACTGGTAACAGATAGAGCTTGACTGTCAATTAGACAAATATTGGGGATGACCCCAAGATTATTTTGGGAGTAAATATGCATACCTAATTTGCATATTATGACGTCATATGGTGGCGGCCATTTTGAATTTTTAATAATTTTTGGAAAATATTGATAATTTTCAATAGATTATTGAATTTAATAAGCAATATTTGACATTCCATTACTATCACATAGTGCACATACACTATGGTCAAGGAAATAAGTAGTTTTAGGCAGAATATATATAGTATATAAGCGCCACAATTTATTTTTCAAAAAAGCTGAATGTTGGCATGATAAATTCAAATGACTGTGGCTTGACACTGGTAACAGATAGAGCTTGACTGTCAATTAGACAAATATTGGGGATGACCCCAAGATTATTTTGGGAGTAAATATGCATACCTAATTTGCATATTATGATGTCATACGGTGGCGGCCATTTTGAATTTTTAATAATTTTTGGAAAATATTGATCATTTTCAATAGATTATTGAATTTATTTAGCAATATTTGACATTCCATTACTATCACATAGTGCACATACACTATGGTCAAGGAAATAAGTAGTTTTAGGCAGAATATATATAGTATATATTGTAATATTGCAATAATATAGGCCTAATGCGATAATATTGAAATATATAATGCAACAATTTTTTGCCTGGAGGGCCGAACATGTTTGTATCTGTAACCTGTACCTTTTTAGCTTGTGAAACTTTCACAGAAAGGGTCAGCACACACATATTCAATTCATATTTATGCCTATTTTTACATCTGTATAGCCTACTATGGCCTTTGGAGCAGGCGCTGTATAGGCAGTAAAATGGTTGATCATGGCACAGTCTAGCTCAGTGACTTCTACAGTTTGTCACTTACATTTCACAAAACTAATGGGCAAACTGTCAACATAATGGGTATGAAATCACAAGTATCATGTCCATAGTATTGTGTCCAACGTAATTAGGCTACGTTATAGCCTGACACCTGAAGCCGATCAGGAACACAATCCCCGCCCCCTCGCGTGGAGAGCGCAGCGCCCTTCCACCCTCTCCCCCGTTTGAGGGAAATATATCGCCACCTCTTTCGTCTCTATTTGCTGTTTTACTGATTTGTATAACTCTTACAAAGACAGTCAAAACGCTGTGACCAGTCTGATTGTCAACAACGAGTCTAAAACATTCATGTTTTAGGGTTGCCTATGCGTCTTCTCTTCACCGTGCGTTCTATTACCAAAACCTCTCCATACGGAGATATGGCCACGTTCGCCGCTGCCATCCACCCAATAGAAGTCAGAAAGAGGGACAGAATGAGTGCGTGTGTGCTGCTTGGTGAACAGTGTTTGTCTGATCCCAGGATTATTGCGTTTGCGTCCGGATAGGTGGCTACCCGCATAACCGGGGGCTGAATGGAGGGAGCCCAAGCTAACATTACCAGACCCACTTCTCTCACCCCTAATTCCTCCACCAATACCTGTATGGACACTACGACTGCATTCGCCACTACCACCGACTCACTTGAGATCGGATAAAGTCACAGAATGAGTTTCAATGTGTGTGTGTGCTTAGAGAACATCATTGCTTCGCATGTCGGCATCTTCGGAAGTTTCGCCACGGTAAACAAAGAGTGCTCGTCCGATCATTATCCTCCTCGTGAGATAAAAACTGTCCTTCGGAGTCAGAATAGGCAAATAACATGCTCAGAACTTCATCACGATTCAACTTCTCACTAGCCATGATGAAATAGCTCGCTGATAGTTCACTGATAACAACACAAACCCAACTCGTACGCCTCGAGTCAAAGACGCAAAGTGGCTACTTCCGCATTTTGTGGTCGCGTCACAGGTCGCGTCTTTTACTGCTTCACAAAGACTCTGTGAACTACAAAATGACGCAATCGTAGTCTTGTTTGAAAGGGTAGCATGTCTGCCAACTACTGGTAGGGAGGATGAACACTATTAAGACCGCTGGTTTGATCTACATGCGCTTTTGTTCATGATGACGTACCGTCGCAATTCTGCGACTTTGGCGCTTAAAGGGTTAATGGAAGGAATTTTGAAAAACTGGCCCTGTGACCAGCACCCCTCATGTAGAATGTGTACGCCTATATGTGTGGGGGAAAAGGCATAGCCTACCCTCTTAGACCCATGTGTCTTACAGTATGTTTCCACGATTTAGGAATGTGCCAATAGAGATGTGAAGGGCGGAAAAGATGGCCTATTGGCAGTAATATTCCATATTAACGGTGCACTGTGTAGGATGGTGGCCAGAATAGGTATTGCAACTATACTGCTCAGTGAAACTGTGCCGTCTAATGCCAAATTCTATCTTGGTTTTCATTAGTATTTACTAAATAATGAACTAATATTTACTAATATGACCAAATTATGTTAAGCTTTTCAGCTAAAATGTCTATTTCTGGAAATTCAAAAATGGCGGACCATGGATAAGATCTCCCTTTTCATGTATGAAAAGTGCCATTTTCCCAGTCACAATGAATTCTTACAATGTGATGGGGGTGGCAAGTAGTCACGAAAAAGGCAACATTTGTGTATGGGCAGTATAACTTCTGAAAAGAACCTACTAAAATATTACTCAGTGCACCTTTAAGGGTGAGGGACTCAGCTAAGATCCACTAGTATACTGGGGACCTTGCCATGTAAGGGAACCCCTGGCCTAATTCATCATTCGTCATTGCTCTTCCATTTGTGGTCTTAGAGTGCCATCTAGTGGATGATTTGTACAATTTCTTTATGTTATCTGAATGACTGCAGAACACACAAGCATGTCTACGGTACATCTTTAGTAGATAAGAAGCTCTAAAAAGATGGCCAGAATAGGTATTGCAACTATGTTGCTCAGTGAAACTGTGCCGTCTACTGCCAAATTCTATCTTGGTTTTCATTAATATTTACTAAATACCGGTAATGAAGTAATGTTTACTAGTATGACCAAATTATTACCGGTATATTAAGCTTTTCAGCTAAAAATGTCTATTTCTGGAAATACAAAATGGTGGACCATGGATAAGATCTCCCTTTTCATGTATGAAAAGTGCAATTTTCCCAATCAGAATTAATTCTTAGGATCATTCGTCTCTGCTCTTCCATTTGTGGTTTGACAGTGCCATCTAGTGGATGATTTGTACACTTTCTTTATGCTATCTGAATGACTGCACAACACACAAGCATGTCTACATATTTAGTGTCCCCACAAATCTACAATACCCTTGTTAACTAGGAAATAGAGTCCTATGTCAAAAATCCATTTTCATATTCTATAATCCATATATAATCCTCAGATTCCAAAATTAAAACCTACGTCAAGTTTCCAGAAGAGCAAGGAGTCTTATCTGTGCAAGCGAACTATATACAAACATACAGGAAGTTGTACTTCACATGCAATCACAGAACAAAAAAAAAAATATATTGATGAAACTACCAGAAAAGCATGACCCTACAGTTCTGTCATATTCCAAACCTGAAACCTACGTCAAGAACAAGTCCACAAGACCAGACCAAGGAGTCTTGTCTGTGCAAACGAACTATATACAAATATACAGAAAAGCATGACCCTACAGTTCTGTCATATTCCAAAACTGAAACCTATGTCAAGAACAAATCCACAAGAGCAAGGAGTCTTGTCTCTGCAAGCGAACTATATACAAATATACAGCAAGTTACTTCACATACAATCATAAAAGTGAAACCAAAATTATTGATGAAACTACCAGAAAAGCATGACCCTACAGTTCTGTCATATTCCAAAAACGAAAACTAAGTCCACAAGAAGAAGGAGTTTTGCCTGTGCAAACAAACTATGTACAAATAGTACTTCATATCAAACACAATCATTTGCAGACATGGTCCAGGGGGCTCAAGTACGACCAGAGAGCAACCATCCAGCAATAAGGATATCTTCTCAGCTGCACACAACATTAACACACAACATTAATTTGCATCTCATATTGACAGCATGAAATACATAGCATGTTTAGCACTTTGACTTTTATAAAATACATGGATTGGTTTTGTGTGAATTCATGAACTTAAACTCACCTCTTGCAACAGTGTTTATTTTCTCTGAGGTACACCACACCAGAGGAATCACTCAGTGTAATCAGACAGCTTCCATGTAGGATCCTTCAGTAATATTCTCAGTCATCTGCAAAGCATGACAGCACAAAACGTGAACATGATTATGCATTTATAGGCCTAATTATTACAAGAAAATAATAAAAAATGATAACACCGTCACCACCACGACACAATATGATGATGAATAGGCCTAGAGTATGAAACATCTAAAAGATACATGTCTGTATACATGTAAAATGTTTTTTTTTGTTTGTTTGTTTTATATCATTGATCATTTTCCCAGACGGATTGACAACAGATGGCTCAAAGAATTCAGTGTGCTAAACTGGAGGGCAAAAAGAGCAGATTGTCTCTCTTTCTGGATATTTTACTCATCACTTGAAATTAAATCTAAATCTAAATCTAATCTAAGATGTCAAACATAGAGGAGGAGTCCTCAACGATCCTGGAAAATACAACAAATTGACAAAATGTAACCCAAATACCCCAATCAATGAAACGGTGGGCTCAGTGTCATTGGCCTAACAGCAGAAGGTCACTAAAGGGCCGTACACACACGTCGCTGCTAGTTACTCGCTCAGCGGATGAAGTCAATAGAATGTCTACGTGTTCCAGCGAGTCTCGCTGGCGAGTAGGCGAGGAGAGTACAAGCGATGCGATGTGGGCGGGTTCCGAGATAAACTTATTTTATCTTCGAGCGACGCGAGTTAAGCGAGTAACCAATTGGAATGCAGGATACAGATTATTGACAGGTGACGTTACCCCTGTGGTGTTCTGACCACCCAACTTCCTCACGCCATCACACTTTGAAGTGTTGAGGAAAATACATCCAATACAGTGTACACCATCAAAGGCTCATATGCATGGTTGTGCACAGCACACGATCAACGTTAAACAGCGTAGGCCTACATTTTGTTTCGTACGGACGTTATTGGCGCGGACAGCGGGAACCATGACAACCAGTAAACAAAATCACCCAGAGCGAGTGGCAAGTAGGCGAGTGAGCAAGTAGCGAGTAAATAGCAGCGACGTGTGTGTACGGCCCTTAAGGGTGCGTTTGTAAACTGCCGCTCCGAGCACATAACATATTGGTCATGTCATGTATGAGTGTGTTATTCAGACTGTTAGATAGTAGACATTTGAAACACACATTTGGTGCAGAGTTATAAAAAAAATGCTTACATTTACAAACTGATTTTTCTCAGCATTTTTAGACATGGTGCTACAAAGGGGATTAATGTACTGTAACCAGGCAGCTGCCATTATTCCTTAACTATCCTGTCAAAATAACACACGGCATGAACAGGACGCATCTCTGATTAACAGTGTGTGCTTCAAACTGTTAAGACATTTGAAACACACATACATGTGGTGTAAATTTGTGAATGGTTGCTAACCTTTAGAAATTCTGTCAATGTTCAGAAGCATTTGCAGATATGGTCCACTACGACCAGAGCTACCATCCAGCAATAAGGATATCTTGGCCATCTTCTCAGCTGCAATAATAACACACAACATTAGAATGCATCTCATATTGACAGCATGAAATACAGAGCAAGTTAGAACTTTGACTTT
>NC_085867.1:48443397-48460897 GCF_034702125.1 Engraulis encrasicolus
TCGCAATCAGGACATGGGCACCCACAGAAAACAGGTTGAAAACAGGTTGAAAACACATATGGTTAACCTCCACCATCAGGTTGTGCTGGCTAAATAATGCCCCCCGAGAAGGAACACTGCAACCTGTAAATTAGGTTGCAGTCAAATAAGTTGCTAACTTTTGAATTAGCGACGGCGCAAAGCCTAATGCTGTATGTAAAAACAATACAGCCTGTATACAAACAATTGTACCCTGTATTGTTTTTTAGTTTGCTATTGGCTAATTGGTTAAATTAAAATTGATATGGTGTTGGTCCTGTTGACTTTTCCGTGAAAATGGTCCACATGAGTTTATCCAAATTACAGTGGAGATAAGTGGTAAAAATGTGCCATGAAGTGTTAACTCTACTGGGGTTAATTAATATGATTACTGTTTATAAAAGCGAAATTATTGGTTTTTCACTGTAACCATGACAGCTTTTAACATTTTGATAGGATTTTAAAACAGACGATCCAGGATCCCATTTCAGTTGTTGTTGTTTACTGACCTCTTTGTTAGCAGAGGCATTTCAATTTTAAAATATAAATGCATGAATGCATGAAGTGTCTCGAATTATTTGCGCCTCGCTGTACATAACTGGAAATAGATTGTCTCTGTTAACCTTCATTAACATAGACGGCCTGTTGATCTTGTGGTAGATGATGCACATTCTTGCAAATTTACCGCCTACTTGTGCCAAACCAGACTTGTCTACACAGGATGGTTGGATTGGCCATATGGCATAGAGGCAAGGCAAGTTTACTTGTATAGCGCATTTCATACACAGGTGCAACTCAATGTGCTTCACAAAATTAACAAAAAGCACAAACAAATGCAAAAAGAAAGGAAACAGGGAAGAAAGAAGGAAATAAATTAAAGTCAAAGAACATTAAAAACATTAAGATAAAACACAAGGTAAAAAATAATAATAATAATAATAAAATAAAAAATCAAATAAACATAGAGGGCATTTGTCCCGGTGGACTGTTGATGATTTTGTCCTCGCCCTCCCCTCACTGGTATCAGTCTTCATGCCGCTACAGCAAGCTACTTTGAGATACAGCAGTCACATGAAAGCATTTGGGCTTTCAGATTCAAAATAGGTCATAATAGATGCCTGAAAAGTTGTCAAATGTTTCGTTGTCTCTTTCCAATGCCTGGTAGAGTGGCCTTGGCTCAAAATGCCCGACCGGCCTTATCCCAGTCCAGCTATGCTACACAGTAAACACTCGCCCACTCTGAAGTCCCGTTTTCCTTCTGCCTTCGTTTTTGTGTCACATTTCAATAACATGACTGTAGTGGAGAGAGGCCTGAGAGCGAAGAAATTGATGGGTTCTAGGCGTCTGCATAAAAAGTCATTTTATTGATTCAACCGTTAACCTTTAGTTCACATTTGTCATCTGTTATACTCTTACATTGTTTCTCATGAGTAAAAGCAAAATGCAAATGTCAAAGCCCTCAGAAAGGATACACTCCAACACTCAGAGAGATAGCATTAGCAAACAATGTATGGAAATGCAAGCATACCAACATGGAAGTGGATATACCTTTTCAAATCAATTTATGGTTGAGAAATGCGAGATATAAAAGCTAACAAAATCATGAACAGATGGTTAACTGAGGGCTTGTGCAAATTTCATCAATAAATGCTTTCCAGTAATTACTTGCTATGGTGTTACAAATTGAATTGGTGTCGTCCATATAGTGCCCCATACCTTTTTTACTCCCTGAACCTTTGGTGACAAGTACGTCTCTCCAGGGTTCTGAATTAACTTTTTTTCCATCGCCAAAATGGCTAATAGATGTTAGTCTTACCTGCCAGACACACTCCCTACTGGGTAAAAAGTGGCTAGTGAGTTGGTCTTTTCTTCCTTGGCCAAACTCAAATTTCACCAACGTCTGGCTGGTTGGCTGGTGTTAATTGAATGCCCTGCGTCTCTCAGCTGCCTCCGTCCGTCTGCCCACTCTGCTCTGATACTGAGGTGCCGTTTCCACGTAGCTGGATATTTTTATATGTGGATATTTTTTCCTCCTTTTTGCATTGGTTTTGCATTGGTTTTGGCCTATGTTTCCACATAGCAGATATTTAAAATCGAGGTATAAAAAGCAGGAGAAAAAAATATCCAGTTTAGGGGGCATTTGTTACAATGGAGGATTTGTTTTTATCCACATGTTGCGTTTACACCTAACCAGGAGAAAAAAATACCCTGCTAAAAAATATTCTGCTATGTGGAAACAGCACCTTAAAGGGACACTGTCTGAGATTTTTAGTTGTTTATTTCCAGAATTCATGCTTCCCATTCATTAATGTTACCTTTTTTATGAATACGTACCACCACCATAAAATTCAAAGTATTCATTATGACTGAAAAAAATGCACTTTTCTTACATGAAAAGGGGGATCTTCTCAATGGTTCGCCATTTTGAATTTCCAGAAATAGCCATTTTTAGCTGCAAAAATGACTGCACTTGGACCATACTAGAAAATATTAGTTTATTACTTCGGAAACTTTCATGAAAAGATCAAATTTGGCAATAGGCAGCCCATTTTCAATGAGCAACATAGTTGCAGTACCTTTTTTGACCATCTCCGGCACAGTGTCCCTTTAAGCCCATGCTCAGCTCACGGCTAAGTGAGCAGCCGGCATGATTTAGGGTGTGTTGACAAGAGGGTAGGCAGCCAGGCATCTCAAGGCTGTCATGATTTAAGCTTGCGAGGGCTTAGAACCCGGAGCCATGATGATTCAGCCCGCTGAGGTTAAAAACCTGTGAGAAACGGCTCTTGGCCGTGAGTTATGGCCGTGCTATGACAATGCCATCCATGGCAGAAGACGACGGCAGCCCATGAAAACGATGAGGGGTGAAGCTGTGTGTGTGTGTGTGTGTGTGTGTGTGTGTGTGTGTGTGTGTGTGTGTGTGTGTGTGTGTGTGTGTGTGTGTGTGTGTGTGTGTGTGTGTGTGTGTGTGTGTGTGGGTGTGTGTGTGTGTGTGTGGGTGTGTGTGTGTGTGTGTGTACATATCATCCAGCTGAACTGTGTCAGTGTCGGTGGCCTTCACAGTCCATCTCGGCTTTCAAGAAAGTTATGCATTGTAGAGGGCAGGATGCATTTTTTTACTATCATGTAATGAAAGGGTCAGCATGCTATTCACTTCAAATGAATTTTTGTGGGGCCATTACCTGTAATGTTCATTTATAGGTGTCCTGAGTGAATCGGTTTCTCTCTCAGTAGCTCAGATCTATGTGTCTATGTGGCGATCAACTTTAAGCCCTAGCCACACGCCGCCACATGAGTACATGTGTGCGTGTGTGTGCGTGTAAAATCAGACATGGTCTTGTGAGTGTTAAGTTAAGGAGAAAAGAGATTCAGCACAGCCATGGTGGCCACCTCATTCTCCACACTGATTGTTCAGAGAATTGATCTAGGTACATTTCAATGTAGTGTGGATGCTGAGAGTTACTTTACATTGAAATGCCCCCACTATTGTGATATATGTGGGGATCAACTTTAAGCACTAGCCACACATCGCCATATGCGCACATGTGCACGTGCACGTACACGTGTGTGTGTGTGTGTGTGTGTGTGTGTGTGTGTGTGTGTGTGTGTGTGTGTGTGTGTGTGTGTGTGTGTGTGTGTGTGTGTGTGTGTGTGTGTGTGTGTGTGTGTGTGTGTGTGTGTGATTGCTTTTGTGTGTGTAAAAATCAGACATGGTCTTGTGGGCGTTTCACGAAAGAGATTCATTGTCACCTCATTGTCCACACTGATACTTCAGAGAATTCCTCTACATTTCGAGGTAGTGTGGATGCTGAGAGTTACTTTACATTGAATTACCCCCAGCCAGACCTGTCACAACCAGGCAGGCAAACTAGGCAATTGTCTAGGGGCCCCATGTGAAAAGGGGCCCCATGCTATGTACTTGTATTCAAATGATAGCAATGACAACTTTGTGAGTGAGGCGAAACCTCCCTAAATTCAATGACCGAAAAGTGCAATGATACTGCCATCAAAATCTCAATTCTCCCCATTCGTCATAAAAGAAGAGAGGGGCCCAGAGTCTCTCTTTGCCTAGGGCCCCCAAATATCTTGAAATGGGCCTGTCCCCAGTGATATAGGTACATAAAATCAGGGGCAGCCGTGGCCTAGTGGTTAAAGAGTTGGTTTTTCAATCCAGGGGTTGCACGTTCTACTGTAATCCCCCCTGACCTCTCCCTACATCTCCATCCAGCAAGGCACCGACCTAACCACGCTCCAGGGACTGTAACCAATACCCTGAAAAATAAAAACTCTAAGTCGCTTTGAATAAAATGAAAGCATCAGCTCCTACAGTAAGTGCAAAGTAATGTAATCCATGCTTCATATTTATAAAGAATGAAATACTCAGTATGTATCTGGAGAGGCCTTTTCTTATTAGTAAGTAAACAACCTCTATTTCTAAATTAGTTCATTTCTGTGGTTGTTTGTTTTGTCTGTGTCATTTTATCCCATGTGGGCTTGGTTGTTTCTGACATGTTGTTTCATCAGGCTAAACCCTGGTCATGGGTAAGTGTAGTTGGCAAATTATAAAACAGGAAATATTCAACTTAATCCGGCTTACCCCTTGAGCAGAGAGTCTGTCAGTAGACGGTTGATTTGCGATGGAAGTTTAATGCGCCTACTCATCCGTGACAATTCCCTTTTTATCCTTGCCTGAATAAAAAACCTGCCACCACATCACGAGAGCACAGGGTGTCACAAAGTTCCCAATAAAAAGGCCCTTGTGACGCCTGTTCCCTCCTTCACTGCTGTCAGAGGTGGGAGGTGCAGGTCTCGCATGTTACAACCTGTGTGTCACGACACAAATCACATACAACACCACCTTATCAAACTGAGGGTTTTTTGAAATGGTCTTTGTGATCATGGATTTCATTGTTCTTTCTCAGTGAAAGAAGTGCTAAGTGACTTTTAGATCAATCCCCCCCCCCCTCCAGAGTCTTCCTGGAAATCCACTCTATTTAAAAATATATATTTTTGCCCCTCTCTGTCATGCTATGATTAGTCTAAAAGCTCAGATGATGGGAATATGAGCAGATATAAGTGTGATCATGAGTGCAATTCTGCATGTCATGATGTTCCATACCTTGATTTTTAAGTGCGATTTTTCTGCCCACAGGTATAGCAAAAGTGGTCAAAAGAGTCATCAACGCCTATTATTGACTCATTTACACATCACCTGATTTCTTGTTAAAGTGATTCATTTGAGTAACTCGACCAAATACAGCAGTGTGCTGGTAAAATGAAAATACCTGACTCATAGCATTTCTTGTACAACACATCATTACTGGAACACTCTATCTCCCTTTGTGTTGTCTTCTTTGTGAATTCTTAAAGCAGTACTCCAGCCTTCCTGGAGGTAATCTCATTTTACACATTCCCTTGTGTTGAATAATTTAGTGATACTTTTCTCCTGTTCTCTAACACCATTTCCCAATGTCAAGTGTTCTAGTCTTGGTAGTGCGTGAGATGCCCAGTGATGAAAAATTGAAAAAAGTTGAAAAATTAGTTAATTTCCAGAATATCACTTTAATTAATTGCTGTTACTTAAATGCTGCATGTCTGTTATGTGTAGTATATGGTATGAGACTGTTTGACATAAGCATGACGATGGTGATGGTTATATTGTATGGTTCTAATGTATGGTTCTATTCTATTGTACGGTTCTATTTGGATTCTATGGTTCTATTGTGTCATTTATAACGCCTGTGAGCTACTTAGCCTGTGTACAGGAAAATGTGTTCGGAACGTACTTGTGGTGACTGAACTCTGCTCACCTGCTCTCACTTCACTCATTTTGTCTTAGTCATTCTGTGTTTTTTGTCAACTGACTGCTTTGAATTTAATTGGTTTTAATTCGTTTTAATTACACAACAGTTTATTGTAATTTATGTACATTACTTACTTATGTACGTGTATTTGTAATTAAACTTCATCTCCTCCCCGGTTTTTATCTCTCCTTTTTGCATTCATTTGCATAAAGCACACTGGGGTTTCCTCTTGTGGAGTAAATGGGCTCTGCACATAAGCTCCATTGCCCCGGATTTCTGCATGGCACTGCTGTGTAACAGAGCTTAGTGGAAAAAAAATAGTACGTTTTTGTAGTGGTACAACACAGGCCTGAAAGCAGGGGTGGGGAATATGTCTCAAGTGTGCTAGTGTGCTCGCTAGTGCTAGCTCTGTACACGCAACACACGCACACACACGCACACACACACACACACACACACACACACACACACACACACACACACACACACACACACACACACACACACACACACACACACACACAACACACACACACACACCACAAACACACACACACACACACACACACACACACACACACACACACACACACACACACACACACACACACACACACACACACACACACACACACACACACACACACACACTCATGGACACAGGGTGGTGGTGGTACAGTGCAAAGGTATCGTAATCCAAGAACACCTGAATGGATTTCGTTCAAACGAAAAAGAATACATACTGTATTTCTCAGAGGACTTTATGGAAGGCTTCCTTGTCTAGCCGTTGATCCTCTCCAGTGTGTATGTGTCTCTGTTCACACAACTTGGTCATAGCCGATGGGTCGGGTTGGTCTGGGACCTGGGGGGGAATTGCATAGGGTGATTCCTTGCTTAGCATGTCTGCTGTTAGGGGAGGTGGGCAACACTTAAGAATAAGTACCCTGAAAACACTTTATATAATAAATAATGAACTAATGATCAACAAAATATTTGCAATTGCTTGCAAATGAGTAAGAAATACTTTATTGACACAGCAGATAAAGCATAAAGTTGCATTGGTCCTGGAAGCTTGTCCTCCAAAGACCAGAAGGCATCAAGCCACTGGATATAGAAGTATTTAGCAGGCCAACACACGTAAAACACATCCAGTAGAAGTTGATTCCCACTCCATTGTGCAGTTGAAGTTAATTTACAAACACCTGTAAATGCTTTGTTTATGATCAGTTCATTATGAAATGTAAATGTGGGTACAGTAGTTATGCTATTTTAGGGGAGGTGTGTGTGGCTGTGGCTGTTCTCTCACTCCTTCTCTGGGTAAACTTACACGTCCTGCTTGTAACACCTCTCTAGGGAGGGAGAGAAAGCATTGCAGCCAGTTAAACATAGAAAGTAAGTTACTGCCTTAAGTATAATTTCACTCAACTTAAGAAAGCCTCAAATTAAGATTAGTCTCGAGTTAATTTACAAACTTAAGGCAGCAGGGCAACTTACTTGCTAATGGCAAGTGAGGGAACTATCCATGGTGCTGAAATTGCTTACAGTGTTCTTATGGCAACATGGAGAGAAAAGGACCAACAAATCATCACAAAAGCAAACTAACCAACTAAATGAATAAATAAACACATATTAATCTAACATATTAAACAATTTGAAAACATATTTACAAAAGGCCCCTTCTGTTAGCGGTTATATTTCAATTTTATTTTTAAATTTACATTTGTCCCCCTTGTGATCAGACATAGAAGTAAAAAAGTCACTGTGAATTTATTTAGTCAATTTACCCGCTGACAGTGGTAAATGCCTACATTACCTGATGTGTTTTGGGAGGAGGGGGAGAGTTCTCCTCTATTTGTGTTTAGAAAGTGTGGAGATATCTTCAGTATAGTCCTCGGCGGACCTCGGCTGCAATGGCAGCTCTGTAGCTTATTTTTTATGATTTTTTTCTCTCTGCTTTCGCTTCGGAGAGAACATGCGAGGAGGGAGGGAAAACACTCCCCGTCCAAGGCCTGCAGATGAGAGAGCAGAGCGGGTAGAAGTTGAACAAAGAAACCAAGAGACATGTTCCAACTATCTATCATCTCAACTGACAGTAAAATAATAGCAATTGTGGTGCCAAGAAGGGGCAAGTGAGGGTTTCCGTCTCATCACACAATGCCTATACTCTGGAGGAAAATGCCTCAGAGGCACGGCTTGAGTGGTATCGTATGCTTTTAGCTGCCTGCACTTTCTCTGTGGAAGATTGACTCTGTGTGACTTGGCACGGGAGCCAATGTCTCGTTTTCCTTTCATGCCCCTCGTCTCTCCCTTCTGTGGAGGGAACCAGGGACTCATTAGTTTCACTTTCACGCCCTTTTGGCCCAGGGTTGTACTTATGTACATCTTACGTCATTTGATAATCAAACATTTCAAAACAAGGTTTAGGGTTTTAAAGGAGAAATCTGGTGTGAAATGGCTGACGTTGTGTTAACACGTGATGCTCAGCGCTAACTTTTGGTTAGGGTTAACCCTACTAGCCAGGCTGTGCCCTCCTAGTGAAGCAACACTTTCAGCGTTGCAACTAGTCAGGTCAACAGCAATGCAAGTACTTTCTGAGTTCCCCTCCCACTTTGTCGGTAAGCAAACAACCATAAGCAAACCAGGTGGGTCAACCATGCCGTTTGGGAAATGTTAATTGTTATGCTCTTGGTCAGACCAAGTCTCGAAGAGATTTGAATGTTGGTGATAATCAGGCTAGCTTAAGGTTAGGGTTAAGGTCAGCGTTAGGGTCAGTTGTCATGGCAACGAACCAAATGACGTAAGAAGTAAGTACAACCCCAGGCCGAAAGGGCATGAATCTAGTGAGTCCCGTGGGAGCCAAATGAGAGTTATCTTCATGGTGTAGCTTACTGCTCCATACACACCAATGTGCGCACAGGCACAGACACACGCATGCATGCATGCACTTTCACACAGACATGCTCTCGCAGTCGCGCACACACACAGACACACACACACACACACACACACACACACACACACACACACACACACACACACACACACACACACACACACACACACACACACACACACACACACACGCCTGCACACAGGCGCGCGCACACACACACACGCAAACACACACACACAGTCACACACATACACACACACACAAACACGAGGCACACACACAAACACACACACACACACGCACAAATAGAGAGAGAGAGAGAGAGAGAGAGAGAGAGAGAGAGAGAGAGAGAGAGAGAGAGAGAGAGAGAGAGAGAGAGAGAGAGAGAAAGGGTTTGGGCACAGAAAAGAAACAAGCATTACTACTCAGTTGCTCTGATAGTCTCTTGTCACCTTTAGTCAGGTTCCTTGGGGGACAGCTTGCCATTGGGACAGACGGCAGACTGACATCTGCCAAAGCCAATCAGGCTGGCTGAGTAGAAGCTCCAATGGTTTGACACCAGCCATTCAGATGGATGGATAGATGGAGACTTGAGGAGCGGCAGCCAGAGAATTACTTTAGAAAAAGGAAAGTTGACGCATTAAATCGCCCCATTAATATATCTGGTTCAGAACAAATAGCCGTTCAGCATGAGTGGTGGATTTAGTTTTTGAATATACGTACTTTATTTCTTTTTGGAAAAAACTCTTTTTAAATTAGCTTGTTTTGCAGAAGTAATGCTTTTGTGAAAGTGTGCAACCCTTCCCCTAGATTGCTTTAGGCTGTTTCAAACTTAGACTCACTTAGTTCTAAAGTAAATGCAAATTCGAATGATATTTAAAATCCTCTCCAAATCTCCAAAAGTAATTGTTTTGGCAAAGGAACTGTTGTGCATTTGTTATGGATATCCTCACATATAATTCAATACGTTTACACACATTGCTGTTTGACCTCTAAGTTTTGACTAACAAAATGTACGGTGTATGATGACGCTCTTAGCCTATTACTTTATACATACAGACAAAATCTACCGTATGGATGTCATCAAAATGTTACTGTAAATTGCATAGCTTCATAATTTGCACCAGTGGGATGCAGTACAAGTTCTTTTAAAGTCTTCGTCCTTGCCGTTCTCGGTACGCTTTTATAGAGACCAATAAAATATGAAATCTAAAGGATGTTTGTCCTTGCTCACTATGTAATGATATCATCTTTTATGTTCCTTCCTGTACCGTACATGTATATTGTCCTTGTTTTAAGAAATTACATTTTCTTAAATAGCTTATATTAAAATGTCATACAGCCCTATTTCTATGTCAAGGAAACAGAACCGCAAGTTGAATGTTATAGCCTAAGCCATGTGATGTTACAGTTTTTCTCGATTGCTTACACACAATTTCTGGTACTTCACACACAATTCTCAGAACATCTCACCCATTTCCCAACTCCCCTAACCAATGTCACTGAACACTAAACATAATTCCTTCTTTACACTCATATTTCAGTTTTAAAACACACTCTTTTCAAACCACTACACACAATTCTCTGGATTACACACAATTTTCATGAAGAAAAACCCTGGTTGTCGCATTGAACACACTGTCATTCAAAATACTAAAATCAACTGCCATACTAAGTTCACTTCCTCATCACATGGGCAAACTCTCTTCATACCGGTTTACAATCTGAAATCATCACCCCATAAGGACACACATTGCATGTCATATTGATGAAAAATGAGTGGATGCAAGGAGAAAACACATTTGTTTAGTTTTTGAACTCAAAAATATGTTATACAAGACATCACTTTCATGTGGTTACCCAATATTTTACAATAAATTAGTGCAATTTTTAAAATGTCAGAAAAATATGTTAAATATATACACATCTGTGTACTCCGAGTCTAAAAACAATATTTCAGTATTTTACTACAGAAAAATACCCTCTTTAGTAAGTAGAACACTGAAGAAAAGTTGAGTTTAGAGTTTTACTTTGTGCATATTAGTGTTCAATGGTTCACATAAGAGTGTATTAAAATGACTGCTTGTGTGTGTCATTTGAGAACAAAATGACCTTTTTAGAAGAGAGTACATTGTTTTGAGACAAGATGTGCATTTTTCAGAGGTAGTGAAGAGTTTTGCCCGTTGTGTGTGAGGTTTGGAGATTTGTGTGTAGAGTTTTGAGAATTCGAGAACTGATTCCGAAAAATGTGTGTAAGTAATCGAAAATACTCAACTACATCATAACAACATTGCTATGACATTAATGAGAGCCTTAAGTAACAGGTTAAGACATAGCCATTACAATTATTAACATAGGCTCTGCGCTAAGGGGTTAATGTGTTTTTTAGTTGTCAATTCTTCAGTGGCGTCTAATGTAACGCACCACTTGTCTTACTTATGTTTCCCCACTCCTCTCTCCTGATAGTGCAGTGTGTTATCATCAGAAAGTGGTCCCTAATTAACTGTGTTCCGTGTCTGGTTTGCTCATTGGGGCGGCAATTTACCAATTGTGACATTGACAGACTATGTGTCCAGAATAGTACAGCAAACCCTTGTCTGTCATGTTTTTCGGCCTTAAAAATGTTCTGTTGCGTGATGTCTTTGTGGAAGCGCATGACAAGACATTCCGAATGTAGACCGTGTAATTCCATGTACGGTATATCCAAAAGGCATATTGCACTGTTCTGTCTAGAAAGGAGAAAATTGTACCAGTTGTCCTCATTTTTCTCATATTTTCTATATTTGATTTATTTATCTTCCTGCAGTAAGAAAAATAAGCAAAAGAGATTTTTTTTTTCTCCAAAGGAATTTAAAGGGACACTGTGCAGGAAATGGCCAAAAAAGGTGCAACTATGCTGCTCATTAAAACTGGGATGCCTATTGCCCAATTTGATCTTTTCATGAAAGTTTACCAAGTAATAAATTATTATTTTCTAGTATGGCCAAAGTACAGTCATTTTGGCAGCTAAAATTTGGCTATTTATGGAAATTCAAAATGGCGGACCATGGAGAAGATCCCCCTTTTCACGTATGAAAAGTGCCTTTTTTCAGTCATAATGAATACTTAAAATTTGGTGGTGGTAAGTATTCATGTAAAATGTAACATTAGTGAATGGGCAGCATGAATTCTGGAAAGAAATAACTAAAATTCTCACACAGTGTCCCTTTAAAGCTGTTTGTTTTCAGTGTGCATGCTCTGTGTTCTTGCACGCAGAGATCACGCCTCTCTCCAGACCTTTCATCCTGTCAGTAAATCTGCTTCACAGAATCAACCAACAAGGTAAATGCACATGCACACACATGTACAGGTGTGTGTGTGTGTGTGTGTGTGTGTGTGTGTGTGTGTGTGTGTGTGTGTGTGTGTGTGTGTGTGTGTGTGTGTGTGTGTGTGTGCGTGCGTGCGTGCGTGCGTGCGTGCGTGCGTGCGTGCGTGCGTGTGTGTGTGTGTGTGTGTGTGTGTGTGTGTGTGCGCGTGCGCGTGCGCGTGCGCGTGCGCGCCTGTGCGTGTATATTTTTTTCTGTATGTTTATATGTGTGTTTATATTTTGTGCGTGGGTGTGTGTTTTGATGTCTTTGTCTGTAGTTGCATATGCATGGATCCTTTTCAAATCAGATTCAGGTCCAATCAGAAGTCATGTAAACAGCACAATTAGAATGAAAACGAGAAATTCCCAACCATCTTAGAAGGGGTGGGACATATTAGGTAAATAACATGCTTTGACTATTGTTAGTTTTAACTTTATTTATTGTTTTACCTTTTTTTCTGCTTTTCATTCATGACCTAATTGGTCATGTGATTTGTATCTAAGGTTGGGGTGGGGTGGGTGACAGTGAATCACAAAAAAAAGAAGGGGTGGGACAGATCCAAATAATTGTCATGTATGCACTCGATTGGATTGTGCTCAGCTACCGTACCCTTCTGTGGATGTTCCCTTTTCAGTCATGAAAACTTGTGCGTGTAGCGGATTTAAATAAATAAATACAGTAGCTCTCATATACAGTAAACCGTGCAGTTGGGTCTGCTGATCACTCTCTCCAATCCCATCGGCCATAACAGTATGCATGTATACACAGCTTGTGTGTGTGGTGGTGTATTGCTCGTGTATAACTTACTCTATTTTTGTTTGGGTTCTTTCCCTTTGTATACTGCCTGTAAGGCAAACAAAAACTTCCGGCACACACTGTGCAAAGACGGTGGCGTGATGCCTCAGGGATCGGGGACAGACATCGCTGTGAGGCAGGCAGGAGGACAGAGGGGGGGAGCGGGGGGGAGAGGGTTGGGGGGGGGGGGGGGGGGTGGGGGAGGGGTGGGGGGCTTCAAACGGGGCTGTACGGTAGTTGCTGTTTGTCTGCTCCGCTCCGAGCACCGAGCCCCGTGCGCTAATTGCCTGTTAGCACTGGGGCCAGGCCTGCAGATGTAGAGCAATCAGCACCAAAGCACGGGGAGGACTCTAGTGATGGGTTTTTCGGCTCTTCTTTGAGATGTGGTTCTATTGGCTCTTCTTACTATGGAGAACCGGCTCTTTTGGCTCCCAAACGGTTCCCTACATGTATGTTAACATTATTAATAGTGGTGGGCCGTTATCGGCGTTAACGTGCTGCGATAATGTGAGACTCTTGTCGCGCGATAAAGAAAATATCGCACGTTAATCTATTCTCAAAATATGGGTTTTGGTATGCACATCACCATAGCGTTCCATTGACAGACGCTTTCAGACTGCGCTCCAGTCGCTTTCTCCTCTCCACCTGTTGCTTCAGCAGACCTACTAAATATGAACAGTGTTTGCATGCTGAAAACATTAATCCCTCTGCCGTGGTAGGTGTTGTGTTGAGTGCTTTTTCATAAGTGGTAGACTAAAGAGATACAATTGTTTGAGGTGAAGCATAGAGACATTATTGTGTGTGAGTAGACCAGCCCGACATAGCCTACATTTCCTCTCGCATTGCATGGAACACATAAACAACTTCCAGAAATCTTGCCTGTGCCATAATTGCAAAATATTCCGTGCGATATGTATTTTGAAGATTGTCAAACTGAAACTACCAATATACTCTCGCTGAATGTTTGTGTTGCATTCGCGCATTTGCGACTCAGTGAGATATTCTCATGTCAGACGGTAATAAACCTCGCGGTTGTCGCGCTTGATTTTTTTTTTGCAAACTGAATTTCGAGTTTCGAATTTCGAGTTGTAACTCCTCTGACATTCTAACTCTGAGAACAACTGTCAGGTTTAGGCCAAATTGCCGTGGGCCAGTGCTGTTGGTTCTACATATCCAGTAGCCTGTTTCTGCTGAGGGCTGCTGAGTTTACTGTGCGCAGAGCTCCTCCCTCTCTTAAAGGAGCCGCTGCTCTTTTTAACAGTCAGTGGCAGATTCTCTCTCTCTCTCTCTCTCTCTCTCTCTCTCTCTCTCTCTCTCTCTCTCTCTCTCTCTCTCTCTCTCTCTCTCTCTATTAGAAATGCTGAATTGTTGAGGTCATTTTTTTTAAATAGCCTAATTGTTTGATAGATTTATCTGTATTTGCCTCTACAAGTTATAGCGCCGTTCATTTTGAAATTTCAGTATCTTATAACTGTAAATGCTTCCTATTGGACACACTTTGCACATATTGCAGTGCGTTTTTTTTCCATCACCAAGTATCAACATGACCATTTTTTGAAGATAAGATGCATTTTGGGGAAAAAAACGTTTTTTTTCCGGCATTATTTCGCTAGCGCGCCATTTCTGAATGAGCCATTTTGATATAGATTAATCTAGATTAATCTAGATTAATTTCAAAATTACAGTGAGATTAATCTAGATTAAAAAAATTAATCTATGCCCACCCCTGATTATTAATAATTTCATGGTTTTAATTTTATTTTACAACATTCTGTTCCATTATTGATATTGTGAAGCACTTTGGGCAGTTTTTGCTGTGTAAAAGCCTTTATGAATTACACATTTACTATAATCAATCTTTAAATAATGACCCAACATACCCAAATACAAAATAAATAAAAAATGTTTTAATACATACTATGTATTTCTGATCGCTGTGAGTGTGTCTGTAACACCTGCTCTCTATCACAGGCACTTTTAAAGGATACAACGAAGAAAAGGAGGGGGAGAGAAGGACAAAACAAACAAAAAAGCTAAAACGGCTCCCCAAAAAAATCCTCAAACAGCTCCCAATTAAGGAGCCGGTTCCTCTCGTTAACATCAAAGAGCTGGTTCTTAGAGCCGTTTCGTTCGCGACCGACGCATCACTAGAGGACTCAGGTCCACAGCAGCACAACAAGCAGCAGCACCAGCCAAGCCAGATGGACACCGGCAGCAGCAGCGCGCACTCTCAGATTACAAATGGAGCTTGCTCACTGTCTCTCTCACTGTCGTTTCTCTCTCTCATAGGTATTTCTCTCTCTCTCTCTCTCTCTCTCTCTCTTGCTCTCTCTCTCACTCTTTCTCTTTCTGCCTCTCACCGTCTCTCTCCTTTTGTGCTTGTGCCAGTTCCTCTCTCTCTCTCTCTCTCTCTCTCTCTCTCTCTCTCTCTCTCTCTCTCTCTCTCTCTCTCTCTCTCTCTCTCTCTCTCCTACATCCTTTCTCTCTGCCTCTCACCACCTCTCTCCCTTTCTTTCCCTGCCTCCCCTCTCTCTCTCTCCCTCTCCCCCCCCGCACCCCCCCCCTCTCTCTCTCTCTTCTCTGGCCCTCTCCTGCTAGCTAGGTGACAAACAAGCCTTTAATTGATACAAACGTGTAACAAACTCTTAACAAAGAACGCGGGTGAGTGTTGGAGTGTGTAGGTTTCTTTCAGCAGATGAGTAGTGTTCCTGAATTAATTACAGTGGGGATTGCTTTCTAAATGAGTCGCGACAACACTGCACGGCTTTGTGGCTGCCCTCCATTGCCCTGCTGGCAAACTACACATGTCGCTCTACACACAGGTGACGCAACAGAGCACTCTCACATGGATTACATGCACTCAGAGAAGGTGTGTGTGTGTGAGCGTGTGTGTGTGTGTGTGTGTGTGTGTGTGTGTGTGTGTGTGTGTGTGTGTGTGTGTGTGTGTGTGTGTGTGTGTGTGTGTGTGTGTGTGTGTGTGTGTGTGTGTAAATGTGTGTGTGTCATTAACAAATGTCAGCAACTCTGCAGGATCTGTGTGTGTGTGTGTGACCGTGTGCGCGCCCCGCGCGCCTGTGTGCATGTGTGTGCACGTGTGTACACATGTCGGTCTGCACACAGGTGACACAATAGAGCACTTTCCACATGGGTTACGTAGTCTATATGCGCTCAGAGAAGGTGTGTTTATGCACAGATAGCTAGGAGGCTCTCCGAATGATTGCCTCACTAACACAATGCAAAAGTGAAACTTGTGTGAAATGACAAACAAAGTCCGTTCCAACATCTATTCATAATGGAATTAGTTTAAGAATCCCCCTATAAGTTCCACCTGATGTTTTGTGTGGGAGCATTGGAGCTCCTTGGACAGGTTACTGGGAGAAACTGCAAGAAGTACTTGAAAAAACTGGAATCGTGTGAGATTCCTGCATGTCTACCTACAGCAGAGATGTGTCTAAACTTGATATCAAACCTCAACCAAGTGTGGTAGCCAATTGACTGGCATAGCATACTGAATGTGGCTAGATAAGATATTGTGTGTTCTGCATTCATAGTCTTTTTTTCTTTATCTGTTTATCTCAGTTCTTCTTTTACCCATATTTGATGTATTCTCAATCATGGATTTGTAGTATTCTGGTTATAGTCAAATCACACAATAATACATTTAAATAATAGTCTATTGAATAGAATTATCTTCATACTGGAACGTGTGCAAGCCAATAGGCTACACAATCTATGAACAGGCATTATGGTTCACAATTCAAGCGAGTTAATATGCATGTGTAAATAATATAATTTTCCTACGGTATGCATTCTACTCTTAGGAACCATGATATGTGGTCCAACATGCTATTTTGGCACATTAGTTCTACGGTTACTGAAGAAAAAAAAAAAGCAGAACAGCATGTTAAAATATTTCACCCAGGAGGATTTACTGTGTTTCTCTGCACTTAAGCGATGAATGAGACAAATATAACTTACAGATAACGCCTCTCAATGACACTTCATTGGACCTCTATCACTGACTGAACGAGCCAGCTAGGATTTGGATCTGATCTCATTTGGAGTCTCGCAGCAGAAGCTAATGCTATATCAAATGCCAAAATTAAATGTCGTGCAATACCGGATGCCAAAAACTTAACTGCAAATCTGCATTTTTTCCTGGAGGGCCTAATTATTTTGGATGGAGCTTCTCATTCATTTACTTTTCGGACTAGTTTGTGTGTGTAGTCAGTCTGCTTGCTGAGAGGGAAGTTATTAACATTGTGCAAGAAGCCTCATTTAAACAGCCCTACTCCCACCCCCTGTGTTAATCAATTGGCCCTTTTTTTCCGACAAAACTGACTCTTAGTCAGCAGTCAAACAGAATTCCCCATCCATCAACACACATGCACACCCACGCACACACACACACACACACACACACACACACACACACACACACACACACACACACACACACACACACACACACACACACACACACACACACACACACACACACGTTTAAAAAATGTGACATCTTGGGAAAATAAAAGGTATATATTTAATCTGGGTCTTATAGCTCATTTCTTGACTATTATTGCCAAATACCGTATACATATTTTGGGATTTCAAAAATTCCATTCAAGTTTTAATTAACTCCTTTA
>NC_085867.1:48465897-48503397 GCF_034702125.1 Engraulis encrasicolus
GGATTTAAGGGGCCCCCCTCATTATTATTAGTGGCGGAGAACTGACTCACCGGTGGGCCCCGCACCCTAGTGGGCCTCTATTTTCAGTGATGTAAAAAAAAAAAAATGGGGGCCCACGAGGGTGCAGGGCCCACCGGGAAATGCCCGCTATGCCAGATGGCCAGTCCAGCCCTGGGTAGACCTACATCATGGTACATTGATGATGTGCTCGCTCGTGGTCAAAATCACATCTGCTGCTGGACTTTTAACACAGCCATATTTGTGTATGGTTGTTCATGATATTGCTTAATCAAATAGCAAATTGCCAATGTTTTCTCATTTCGTGGAATAATTATCCTGCTCAAGTTAATTAGCCTTCCAGGTGGCCATTTGGACTTGGCTTCAGGTGGCTTGGGTTTATGAAGAGGAAACGTAAATCTCTTAATAGAGCATCATCACCGTGAGAAGCAGTAAACCGATTAGTATACCCGTGGTGTTACTCACCTATGAGTCCACAGCTGAAAGATTGCAATGTGTGGAGGGGGTCATCCCTATGTTCCCCGGGTCCTATGTTCCCCGCAACCGGGGAACTTGGGACCCTTTTTTCAAAAAGTAGACTGCTGCCGCATGACAAAGTGCAGGTTGTTGTTGCACTTCTGACAGGTTAGATTTAGGGATAATTTTGGTCAGGGCACACATTTTCACCCTCAGAAAAATTGCATTACTGACAGGTTAGGTTTAGGGATGGTTTTGGGAAGGGCACAATTTGAAAAGTCGGAAACATACAATGCGGGGAACATAGAACCCTTTTTTAGTAAAAGGGTCCTAAGTTCCCCGGTCCCATACAAAGACAGGGGAACATAGGACCTGGGGAACATAGGACCCAGGGAACATAGGACCTGGGGAACATAGGACCCGGGGAACATAGGACCGGGGGAACACAGGACCCGGGGAACACAGGACCCGGGGAACATAGGACCTGGGGAACATAGGACCTGGGGAACATAGGACCCGGGGAACATAGGACCTGGGGAACATAGGACCTGGGGAACATAGGACCCGGGGAACATAGGACCGGGGGAACATAGGACCCGGGGAACATATGTACGCTCCCATGTGGAGACGTGCGTCTTGCACTCATAAACAGTGTTCTGCTGAGGTTTACCCTCCAAACAGGGATAGAGACGGTGCTAAGTGTGTCACAAAGGTAGTTACGTGATAAACCTGGTTTATTATGCCAGGGTTTGCTTTAAATCTGGCTGGGCTACATCACTAGACTACATATAGCGGATGGTTGTTTAGGTACATTGCATTGGTTGTCCCTAGAGCAACCAATGAGTAGTTAGTTTCCATGCTTAACAAGTGCAGCCTTAGGCCGCTTTCACACCAAAGCGGTAAAGCGTCACGGGACGGAAGCAATTTTTAGCGGTAGTGGCGAAAATACATTGAAACGTATCTGTCCTTCCACACCAACCAGCGGTAGTCAGGCGTCAGCGGTGCGTGAGCCGGCTCCGCTCCACGCTGCATTTGGAAAATAGAACTCGAGCGGATTTTGGACGGCAGCGACCGGCGGTGTCCCATTCAAATGAATGGCAAAGTAGCAAGTAAGCTTTGGCTGTGGGGGGGATTTTGAACTGGACTGGCCGCACACACCGACACTGTCGGTGTGAAAGGCCGGATAGAACACACCGGTCGAAACTAAGCAGAAAGACCTCAATCGTCTCGCTGCCGTTCCACCACGCTTTAGTGTGGAGCCGGCCTTAGATGGCGAACCCATCACTATGATCCCAGGAGAACCTTGCGACTTCATGGCTGTCAAATCGTCTTGAATTCATAAATGTCAACAGGCTTTACTCATGCAAGAAACAGTTACATCTCAGTTAAATTCATCAGGCTTTTCACTATGATATTCCCAAAGCGGAAGCATGTGGGACTTGAAGTATATGTTATAGCACTAGCACTTGGCTCACTGTCTATAAATAATGTAAAATAATAATGTAAAATAAATTATCTGTTAAAAACCTCCATACGTAAAGACAGCATGGTATCACTTTCTTCTGAAAAAATATTTATTATTATTATTTATTGATATACAGTATATATTGATTTTAACGTATCTGATAACGGATATTTATTGATATATATTGATTTTAATGTGTCTTGATAGCTGCTATTATTTAGCTCCTAAGAATGTAGTGTATTTGCATGTGCTCGTTTCTTGTGGTAGACATTTGCTCTTTTGCTCTGACGACTGTATGCTCACTCTTAACACACCAATGCAAATGTGACATATTATTTTGTTACACACAATTCTGCAAAGTCTAAGCGTTGTAAGTGGCTGGAGTAACTCAGCACCATCCAGCATCCGCGGCCCACGCTGCCACATATTTAATGAAGCGTTTGAATAAGACTGCGGCGCAGGGGAATGAATATTTTATATGGCAGGGGTAGCTGGAGCAAAGCGTAGCGCACTGAGTGGAGCGAGGGAGAGAGAGAGAGAGAGAGAGAGAGAGAGAGAGAGAGAGAGAGAGAGAGAGAGAGAGAGAGCTCTTTAATTCAGTCACAAGCCGCAAGCCCATCAGCAGTAATACAGTGGGGGTCTGTCGGTGATGAAGCCTCTTAATCTTGGCATTTTTAGCGCTGCTACAGTGAGCCTGATACACAGTGACTTTTTTTTGTACACGACACACACACACACTTTCTTTCTGTCTCTCCTACCCAGAGAAGCAGGAGTGTCAAGTCAGCACACGTTCTCTAACTGTGATCTAACGTTGTGTTGCTGTGGTCTGGGGTATTGGTTTGTTTCCTTTGTTTCGTGTCGTCATCTGCTGATGTTGGGCTCTGATCTGAACACGATGGAACATCTTGCTAATGCTGTATTCTGCCTTCTTACCTATGCTCAATGGATACACATTCCCCTCAGTGTTGTAACAGTTGTGTGCAGGGGGTGGGGGGGGGGTCAGCTGTCCTGGGCCCAGAACGAAGGGGGCCCCAGAATTGGGTTCTCGTTACATTGCATGTATTGGGTGTGGTGGTGGGGAGGGGCATCATGTCCTGGGCCCAGCCAAAGCTGTCGGCGGCCCTGGGTGTGTGCGTCTCTCTCTCTCTTGCTTCCGTTGACAATGGCCTCTGTTCTCAGGGTCGTGGTGAGATCTCCTCTCTTTGTGTTTCCCCCCGCTGATAGGAATCTCTCTCTACTCCAGTTGGCCTGCATGGTGTGTCTTTGTTGAGTGTGTTCTGTTTAAATTGCAGATGAGATATGAAACGTTATGCAGCACATCAGGTTTGTGCTCCATATTGTACTTTTGGTACTGCACTTGAATACTTATAAGTTAACCAAGGAAGCCGACAAGGGGTGACAAAGGGGTATGTTGTCCCGGGCCCAGTGAGATAGGAGGCCCAGAATTGGGTCCCCGTTACATTGTATGTATTGGATAGGGGGTCCTTTCAGATGACTTTGCCCTGGGCCCAACAAAAGCTGTCAGAGGCCCTGCTTATAACCTTGGGTCCTTGTGTTTTCATCAGACGTGTGATGCGTGTTCCTGTTCCTGTTGTTACTGTGTTTGTCATTTTCCCTTGTATTTCACATTTTGACAGTGCTGCTTTGTGTTCTGTTGTTTGTTTAACTAATGATGTGTTTGTTTTGCTAATTGAAGAGCCATGCTACTTTATCACTGTATTGTTGGTTGTTCTACTGTGTGCAGTGGCCTGATGTTGCCGGGCTAGCACTTCCAATTGGCGTAGTTTAGGGACACAATGTGTGCTGGGGCTGAAGAATTCGATGTGGTTGTGTGAAAGAAAGATTGAAAGATGGAAATAAAGGTTGAAAGAGGATACTTACACTAAGTGGAATGGATATGTAATTGTGTAAGAATTTAAAAATAAAAAGTGTCATAAGAGCTGGGATGTTTTTGGACACACATAAGTGTGTATCGTACGTCGTCAGTATAGGACTACCACGGTGAGTGAAAGATGGATTGATTTTTAACAGGTGAGAGTTGGAGTGAGTGTGTGACCGAACATGGAGGGAATGTGTCAGTGAGAGTGTGTGTAGGCTGGAACAAGTGTGTATGAATGTGTGCTAGAAGTACACGTTGGCGGTGGTTTCCCTTTAAGGCACTGCACAAAGTCATCGTAATACACTTGAATGCATGACTCTAAATTCTAAGGTTTTCAATTTTGGCCATAATGCAAACGCATTGAATTGATTTGTGAATAATCCCACAATCAACAACACATTTCCACGAGAACATCTGTAGCGGTTGGGAGTCATACTTAGGATTTTCTATAGCTGCGGCGGCAGGCGTTTTGGTTAAATTGGGATAGGCATATTGGGAGTGTTTATGGGTGCTGATGGGAAATAACTAAGCTTGGGGTCCGTTTCTCGATTCTTGTCGTTGCTAACCGTCTCAAGACCGTCTTACCGTTCAGTTGGATTTAGTGGTGAGCGTCGCTGTCGAGAGAGAGTTGAGTCGCTCTTGCGAAGGACTTTGCTAACGTCGTTAGCAAAGACGCTTTCGAAATACGGTCCCCTGGCTCTTACCGGATCCGCACGTTTCCATGAGCTACATGTGGATCCGGGTGGATTATAATATTCGCCCTGCTTTTAAGTGATCCGACCAATCAGTTACAAAAATGTAGACTAATAAAATATGAGTAATTGATTATATAACAGAGTAATGCGGGAGTTGGCAAACTGCCACACAACTATGACACATGAATAGGCCTACATGTTTGAAGTTGTATAAACAGGTCTAAACGAGGGCCACTTCGGTGCCACCACGGTGCACTCAAAAGGTGTGATGTCACATGACCTACACTTGGATCTGGGCGCGTTATAATATTCGCCCTGCTTCCAGGTGAGCCAACCTGTCAGGTCACATTAGTGGTCGTAGTTTACCATAATGAACAAGGGGGAAAGTAGGGTGCATTCAGCTAAATTGGGACACTTTTCGGCAAATTCAGAAAGACTGATGAAATCTGAGGAAGAACATCAATACATTAACCAAACTTAAGTTTGTTTGCATAAAGTGACTCATAATCTTCCATTTCATGACAAAAAACAAGATGATTAATGTTTTAGTGACAGGTCTGTCATCCTGGATGGAAAAAAATGCATTCAGGCAAAATGGGCCACCTATTCAGGCAAAATGGTAAAACTAACAATTGCACTAAAGAAAAACAAAATTAGTGATGATTTTAATATTCCTCCATTTGTTTTTAGTTTTCAACATATCTGTTTCCAAAAAGATGTCACAACTTCATTAAAAAATGGATGTGCTTACTTGTTTATATCTTGTCTATGTTATTGTATTTTAATATTTGTTTTACCTGTCCAGGGACTGCAGATGGAAATTAGCTATATAGCTATAATCTGGCACAAGCCATCTTTTTACTTCTGTAATGAATGTGTATTGTGCATGGTCCCTGTTGAACTAAACTAAATAAACTAAACTAAACTAAACTAAAAGAGCTCCCCTGACACCTCTATCTTCAATAACAGTCACATTGTTTTTGTAGAAAATATTAATGGCAATTCCCATTGAAAAAAGCGGCCCAAATTACCTGAAAGGGGCGACCCACTTTACCTTAACATGTTCAGCCAAAATGGGCCGATGTGTTTTTTTTGACATTTTTAGGTATTTAAACATCACAATGTTGCCACAGCTATGTTTTTCCAGATTAAGGGCACATATTCGAACCTGAAAACATATCCGTTTTTCCAGTTTTTATCACATCTGTATCACAACAGTATCATCCTTATTTTATCTGGATCATTTCTTATTTTGGCAAGACTGAAATTTACTTTCTTCTGTCACTCTCCATATGAGGGTTCCCCCTGCCCATCAAAAAGTATTATGCTATTTGAATGACTTTAAACAGATATAGTAGTAATGTTGCAACAATTTCAGTACATTTGTGGTGGTTGGTCTGTAGAATTAAAAGAAATGAGACACCCAATGCTTATCCGGCCCAATTTAGCTGATGGTCCAATTTACCTGAACGCACCCTAGTGAAACGTGACAGCTGTTTTCAGACAATGATGGCAGCGTGGACTTGCGTGGACTTGCTTGGATTCTGCAATTTCAACTGTGTTGTCGAATCTGTGAGTAGTTAAAGTAGCATATCATCACAAATCAAAGTCAAGTCAAGTTAAGTGTACTTTATTGTCCAAAATCTATGTAACGGGTTTGGCAGAGAAGTTTGAAATTGAATCTTACCAGTCTCAATGTGCAGTTAAACTAAACATATGAATACAGTAAGACATTGGCAGTAACCACACACACACACACACATGCACGCACAGACACACACGCACGCTCGCACACAGGCACACAGGCACGCACACACACACAGACACGCACGCACACACACACACACACATGCACACACACACATACGCACACCATTTGCAAGTGCATGGCCACAGTATCAGATGGATGTGTGTGGAGCAAATTCAACTCTCATGAGGTCAATTTTTTTTCTGTTTCAAATTTGAGTTCCTAATAAAAAATTGAAAACTTGATCAGAAGAAAAACAAAGGCTCATCAAGAGTAAATCATGAAAAGTACAGATTTTGAGTTACAGGCTGGATGATTCCTTAAATATAGTGGTTTTCAATATAAACCTACCAGGGTGTTGCTAATGTGAAGTGGAACACTGTGTATAGCCGTATTAAAAAGCAATATAGTTTAAGTTATAATTATATACAGTATATAATTATGCAGTACAAACAGTTTGTTGAAATTCAGTGTCAGTTACTTTAGTGTTTATGCGGTTATGAGAGGCACAATAATGAAACATCTCTTGATCTCGTACAAGGCATGACATTTCAACAGGTGGTTTATAAAGTCTGTGGCATCCTTTTTAGACCACTTGAATAAACTGAGATTGACCATTGCCATTGACCATAGCTTGTTAAAAATCCTATAGCTTAACAGTCTCAGTATTACTGACCACAAAAATTGGTCCGTGACTAAGGTCATTCTCTCTCTCTCTCTCCCTCTCTCTCTTACATGCATGCACGTACACACACACACACACACACACACACACACACACACACACACACACACACACACACACACACACACACACACACACACACACACACACACACACACACACACACACCAGACTTGCTCATCACACAGAGAAGACTTGGACAGTCTCTCTCTCTCTCTCTCTCTCTCTCTCTCTCTCTCTCTCTCTCTCTCTCTCTCTCTCTCTCTCTCACACACACACACACACACACATAGCCGACTGTCTCTCTCTCTCTCTCTCTCTCTCTCTCACGCATGCACACATGCACGCACGCACGTAGGCAGGCACGCATGCACACACACACACACACACGCTTGCACAGATCTACTTTGTGTAGCTCCATAGGGGAGTTCCCTTTCAGCACAGTGTTCTTTCCGAGTCTATTCTCCTCAGCCCGTCAGACACAGCAACCTGCTGGGGCTGACCACTCACAGACTTGCACCTGCAATATCAATAACAACTTCTCTGCTACACATTTGTCAGACACACAGTGTTCACCTGTGCACTTTATGTAAGGGTGGACTACTGTATGTACACAGAGTAAAAAAAATTTGTTGTTTTTTTGCAGAGGATGTACTGTTGTCATGCTGCAGTGAAAGCGAATTGAAGGCCCAACTAGGAAACTTAAACTCCCATTATCATTGTGACACAGTAGTCCACAGCACACAAGTGCACACAACGAAATTGCATTCATGCCTCACCCATTCAAGGGGGCAGCCTCCAATGGCACCTGAAAGGGAGTAGTGCGGCGGGATGGTACCATGCTCAGGGCACCTCAGTCATGGAGGAGAGCACTGTTTAATTACTACCCCCACCAGCAGGAGTCGAACTAGCAACCTTTAGGCTACAAGTCTGACGCCCGAACCGCTTATCTATGACTGCCCTGAACTCAGTGAACTTAGCATGCATGGTTGTAATAAGAGTTAGGCCATATAGTAGGGTTGGAAAGGGGGTCCACGCGCACCCCCCGGCTTTTTTTACGCCACCTGATTTTTTTGTATCTTTAGAGTGTCTACTTCCAGAATCTGCCAGGTGCCAAGCTGAAATAATGTCCCATGGCCTTCATTTTTAACCATTTAATGCACCTGACAGGAACCCAACAGATTGAAACAATGACAGAGAATAGGTCATAACGTTTAAAGTAAACTACATACAGAGACAAATTAACACATTTTCTAATACAATATTGACCTGAGGAATGAATTTAAGTTGTTGTTTTTGACTTTTGACAACATTTAAACAGCATTTTTGGTCATAATCAGCAATAATATGGCCCAAAATATGTAGACTCTCAAGTATCTTTTCATTCTTTTGAGTTTCATTGTCTTTTTGTCCACCACCTGCTATTCTTTTATCGTTTGTAGTGTAAATGTGACTATTGTATCGGGTTGTAGGCTGAAATAATGACCCACAGTCTCCATTTTTAAACCTTTAATGCGCCTGACTAGAACCCGGCAGATTGAAACAATGATACTGAATGGGTCATAACTTTGGATGTAAACATCATACAGAGAGATTAAGTCAAGTCAAGTAGTCAAGTAGGTTTTATTGTCAATTTCTTTACATGCACTGGTCATACAAAGAATTTGAAATTACATTTCTTGCTTTCCCATACAGACATAGACTAATTAAGGTAAGGACATAGACAGTATAGACATAGACAGTACTTATACATGGACTTAAGACAGTATGGACATAGACAGTGCTCATACAGACATTTAAAGTGCAAGACTGGACAACAGAAGACTTGTAGAGGACATACATTAAGAGGTATTTGTTGTGTTTTTGTGCTTTTTCCTAAAAAAAGTCCTTTATAGCGTTCTGACATGGTAATAGTAGCATTTTGAAGAAAATAAATATAAAAAGGTCTGTCAAGTACACCAGCAGCAGTGTGTGTGTGTGTGTGTGTGTGTGTGTGTGTGTGTGTGTGTGTGTGTGTGTGTGTGTGTGTGTATGTGTTTAGTGCAGGTAGAAGGTGCGGTGTGCGTCTTGTGTGTGTGTTCGTGTGTCTGTGTGTGTGTGTGTGTGTGTGTGTGTGTGTGTGTGTGTGTGTGTGTGTGTGTGTGTGTGTGTGTGTGTGTGTGTGTGTGTGTGTGTGGGTGTGTCAGTGTGTGTATGCTTGGGTTTAGTGCAGAAAGTGCAGTGTGCTTGTGTGTGTGTGTGTGTGTGTGTGTGTGTGTGTGGTGTGTGTGTGTGTGTGTGTGTGTGTGTGTGTGTGTGTGGTGTGTGTGCATGTTTTGAGTTAGTGCAGGTTGAAAGTTCAGTCACAAGTATAGTAGTGCAGGTGGAATGTTCAGTCGCAGATATGGTGGTGGGGATGGGGGGGGGGGGTTGTCAGTGGCCTTGCTGGCTAGAGGCTGACAGTGGGGGGGGGGGTTGTCAGTGGCCTTGCTGGCCTAGAGGCTGACAGTGGAGGGAGAGTGGGTTGAAGTGTTCAGCATCTTGATCGCTTGGTGCATTGTGCTGCTCGCCAGCCGTGGTACGGGAACGGAGGCGCCTGTACCTCTTTCCAGAGGGCAGGAGGCTGAACAGTTTTGTGTGCAGGGTGGTTTGTGTCTTTGATGATCATCAGTGCTTTTCCGGGTGAGGCGTGTGGTGTAAATGTACTGCAGGGAGGGGAGTGGTACTCCAATGATCTTCTTCGCTGTGTTCACAACACGCTGGAGTGTTCTTCCTGTTTTTCTCTGTGCAGCTTCCTCCCCACACTGTGATGCAGCTGGACACACGACGCTCTCTATGGTTCCTCTGTAGAATGTTGTCATGATGGAGGGTGTAGCACTTGCCTTCTTTAGTTTGCGCAGGAAGTAGAGACGCTGATGGGCCTTCTTCGCCAGTGATGTAGTGTTGGTGGTCCAAGAGAGGTCGTCGCTGATGTGCACTCCAAGGAACTTGGTGCTGCTCACTCTCTCCACAGCATCCCCGTCGATGGTCAGTGGTGGCAGTTGTTTTTGGACCCTTTGGAAGTTGACAACAATCTCCTTGGTCTTGTTGACATTCAACAGGAGGTTGTTGTCTTTGCACCATCTGGCCAGCAGGTCTACTTCTTCTCTGTAGTGAGTCTCATCGCCCTTGTGATGAGGCCCACCAGTGTTGTATCATCCCGCAAACTTCACTAGATGGTTAGTGCTGTGGGTCGTTGTGCAGTCGTGTGTCAGCAGCGTGAACAGCAGGGGCTGAGAACACAGCCTTGCGGAGCCCCCGTGCTCAGGGTCAGGGGTGCTCGAGGTGTTGTTCCCTACCCGTACTGCTTGTGGTCTTTGCATCAGGAAGTCCAGCAGCCAGTTGCAGAGGGAGGTGCTGAAACCTAGTTTGTCCAGTTTTCTGATGAGTTGTTGTGGTATTATGGTATTGAATGCTGAACTGAAGTCAATGAACAGCATTCTCACATATGAGTCTTTATTGTCCAAGTGGGTGAGGGCTGGATGGAGGGCAGAGCAAATTGCATCCTCCGTGGATCGCTTGGCTCGGAATGCGAACTGGTAGGGGTCTAGGGTGGGGGGTAGGGTGGCTTTGATGTGTGACAGGACTAGCCGTTCGAAGCACTTCATGATTATGGGCGTCAGTGCTACAGGACGGTAGTCATTGAAGCATGATGGTGATGATTTCTTCGGCACAGGTATGATGGTAGCAGCTTTGAAAAGTGATGGGATGACTGCTTGCTCCAGAGAGATGTTAAAGATGTCTGTGAAGACATCCTTCAGCTCTTCTGCACAATCCTTCAACACTCGGCCTGGTATGTTGTCTGGGCCAGCTGCTTTGCGTGGGGTTGATGGTGGGCCAGTGTCCTCTTAACACTGGCAGAGGACAGGTAAAGGGGTTGATCATGGGGGAGAGGGGAGTTTTTCTGTGGGTGAGTGTCATTTTGTGCTTCAAAGCGGGCAAAGAAACTATTCAGATCGTTTAGCAGAGAGGTGTTGTTGTCACAGCTTCGTGGTGCAGGCTTATAGTCCGTGATGGCCTGTATGCCCTGCCACAGGCTCTGTGCATCTCTGCTGTCTTTGAAGTGTGTTGTTATTTTGTCTGAGTATTCCTTTTTTGCTTTCCTGATGCCCTGGGACAGGTTAGCCCTTGCTGTCTTTAGGCCAGCTACGTCTCCTGCTCTGAAGGCTTTGTCTCTGGCCCTCAGCAGTCGGTGAACGTCTCCTGTGAACCATGGCTTCTGGTTTGCCCTGGTAGTGATGTGTTTTATTTCTGTAACATCATCGATGCATTTTGTGATGTAGGAGGTCACGGTGTCTGTGTACTCCTCAATGTCAATGTGATTGCTGTGGGTGGCAGTTGTTTTGAAAATGTCCCAGTCTGTGGTTTCAAAGCAGTCCTGAAGTCGTGAGATGGCTCTCCCTCGGCCATTTTCTCACCTCCTTCAGAACTGGTTTTGGTGAGTTTTGCCTTTTGTCTGTAAGCTGGCAGTAGCAGAATTGTCGTGTGGTCTGATGATCCAATGTGGGGGATGGCGCTTTGCCTTGTATGCTCTCTTTCTGATTTGTGTAAACGAGGTCCAGGGTGTTTTGTCTCTTGTTGGGAAGTTGACATGTTGAATGAAATTTTTGGAAGTACTGTTTTTGAGATTTCCGTGGTTGAAATCTCCTAGTACCACTGTGAAGGCATCTGGGTGTGCATCTTGTTGTTCACTGATGCCCCGATGCAGCTCGTTCAGTGCCTCGCTTTTGACGCCATTTTTGTTGCTGGGTGGGAGGTAGACGGCGACTAATAGGATAGCGGAGATTTCTCTGGGTAGATAGAAGGGTCGGCACTTGATAATCATGAACTCCACTCGTGGAGAGCAGTGCCTCTGTACTACCGTAGCATTATTGCACCAAGCATCATGTGTGTAGACACATATTCCTCCTCCTCGTTTTTTCTCTGCAAGGGCTCTGTCCGCTCGGTGGCACGTTAGTTGTTCCAGATGTAAAGCCGAATCGGGTATGCCGTCGTTCAGCCATGATTCGGTAAACACCGTAACGCAGCAGTTCCTCACGGTTTTGTTCGCTGATCTTAGTAGCCGTATGTCATCCATCTTATTGTCCAGAGATCTGACGTTTGCCAAGAGAATTGATGGTATTGCTGGACGAGTTGGGTTGGCTGCAAGCCGTGTCTCGACGCCACCTCGTTTGCCCCTTTTCCTAATTCTTCGGCGTCGGCATAGCAAGGCAGACGGGTCCGATGTAGTCCTATGCCGCCGGAGAATTCCTAGTTCTTCCAGGGTCTTCATTGGTACATCCAATACATTGCTTAAGTTGTCCATTCTTATCTGCAACAGCTGTTGCCGACTGTACGTGCGTTCCGACATATTTTCCGACGATAGACATTCCGAAAGACACATTTTAACACAAATAAACACTGAAAGTTGGGAAAGCAAGGGGCTGCTGCAACCTACGTGCGCCGCCGCCGGAAGCTGTCTAACACATTTCCCCGTACAATGCTGACCTAATGAATGATATTAAGTTCTTGTCTTTGACATTTGACAACATTTGAACTGCATTTTTGGTCATAATTGGCAATGAAATGGCCTTAAATATGTAGACATTCTTTGATCTTTAAATTCTTTTGGGTTATATTTATTTTTCAACACCTGCTCTTGACTTCATAATTTATTTTAAAAAAAGTGTATTAAGAGTATTAAGCTGGAATAATGACCCACAGCGTTCATTTGTAACCCTTGAATGGACCTGAATGGAACGAACAGATTGCAACAATGATACAATTCATTGGGCAGTCATGGGTAAATTGGGCAGTCATGGGTAAGCGGTTAGGGAGTCAGACTTGTATCCCAAAGGTTGCCGGTTCGACTCCCGACCTGCCAGGTTGGTGGGGGGGGAATCAACCAGTGCTCTCCCCCATCCTCCTCCATGACTGAGGTACCCTGAGCATGGTACCGTCCTGCCACACTGCTCCCCAGGGGCGCCACTGAGGGCTGCCCCTTTGCATGTGTAGCGGGTGGAATTGCATTCTATCACCCATTTCCCGAAATTTGCATTGATTGGAGGAGCGGGTTTGCTTGATTACGGGGCGGACTCCAACTTTCCATAATTAGACTGCAGTGAGACACAGAAGCCCTTTCGCTTCCTTCCGTTCCACCACTGACCGGGGGTTGTGTTGTTGATGTCGGGGAGGACACTCTAGCTGGTGCTTCTCGCTGTAAGCGAGTGCGTTGACTCGTACAGGTAAGGAGCATTCTTTTCGCTATAGGGCCTTGCATTTGGGGAGGGTTCTCCGATTTGCCTCTAATGTGCGCTCTCCTGTCGTGCAGTCTCTCCTGCTGTAATTGCTCGTGGCTCGGCTTGTGGCTGGAGCACTGAAGTCCTCCGAGTAGTGCGCGAAGCGTGTGCAAGGTAGGATAAGTGATCTTTTTATTACGCTGACAGTAGGCCGCTTTGTTACCTGTAAATATGGGTCAAACTCTGTCTTAATTATTTTTAGCTTCTGCTACGGAGATCTTTGCGCCATCACGATTCAGATTGAGGCTACGTGCGCAGTATAACCACTCGGTATGTAGCCTATACATGATGCTGGTAATCCCTATTGTTAAAATTTCTGTATCCGTCGGCCTAATTGTTATACCCCATGTTTACAGGGCGGGGAGTGACCAGCAACTAGGGTGACTCCGCGGCATCACAGGCTGCTGCTCTGTTTGGGAACATAGTCCCCTTTTGGGTTACTGCTTTCCACTGGCGCAACAGGTCGTGGGCTACTGTGGTCGGGTTCTATCGACGCAGCGCAGACCCCCAGCAATGCGCACTCTCACCTGCTGACTACCTGCACTCGCGGCAACACCGCTGACCGCATAGGCTATTTTGTGTTTAAGTTTTGATTTGATTTATTTTGTGGTTGCATAGGTGGCAATGTGCAACACCCCTATTTTGTGATTATTTTGTGGACGTGGGGTATTCGTGAGAGGCATACCCCTCACATGTTTCTGCTGTGTTATTTCTGTTGTCTTACCAAATTCAACTGAAGACATTCTGTTTTATTTGGTTTTTGTTTCTTTTTTTTTGTTTTCTATTAGTTGGGTTGATTAATTTTGTTGGACCTGACCTGACTGGGTCTTCTGAGGTCTGTTCCCTCAGATTGCAGCAGCCTAACTGCATTGGGGGGACTGGCTTCTCCAGTCCCAGTGGGTCTCTGTCTGTCTGTCTGTGTGTGTGTGGTGTGTGCGTGTGGTGTCTCTGTGTGTGTGTGAGCGTGTGTGTTCAGTGGTGGTTACTTAACATTGGTCTACTTTATCCTTTCAACCAGGGTGGCTGCACTCCTTCGGCGCAGTGTCTCCTCGAGCAGCATTGACATAGCAAAGTTAAGTAGAGTGGAATGCATTAGTCTGTACTAAATTGACATAGCCTATACACTGTACTCGATCCTGTGTCTCAAGCCCCTTTTCTCTCTTCTATATTTTGGACAGGTGTGGTTGGAGCGAGGCAACCGGCAGGCAGACCTTGGTGGTGGACCCCTCTTCACTTTCTTTGTTGTGCCGCACGACGGGTGTTTATCTTATTATTTTTGTGTGTTTTGTGTTTTTTTTATTATTCCTTCACGAGTGGTGTATATTCTGGGACTTCCTCTTCTCTCGCTCTACTGCCCGGTAAGCCTATGCCCCACCCCCAGTTAGTTTCATAACATTTGCACAGGCTTCTCTCTAGTGTGGCTATCAGGTTAGCATATTAGTGGAGTTGCAGCCGCCCTGAGTAGTTCCTTACAATAGTAGTGGAGCAATTGAAATTGTTATCTATTTTTATTGTGCTCAAGCAACTGTAACCCTTCCTGTTGAGGAGCGCCCTCACAGTTTGTAAAGTGGCTACCTGTGTTTATTGAGAAACTAAGAAAAAGAAAAGAGAGTGAATGAAAAATTGACCTGACAGAATTAATAAAAATTGGTCTTGTTTGAACCCTATGTCTCCTCCTTGAAGTGTGCACGAACCTGGGGATCTGTGAATATCTGTTGGGTAACAGGGGGTTAGTGGGTGTCCCGAGGTGACCCCCCCTCGGGTGGCGTAGTCGCAATTGGTAAAATTTCCTGGCCAATACTACACATGGGTGAGGCATAAATGCAATTTCGTTGTGTGTAGTGTGCAGTGTTCACTTGTGTGCTGTGGAGTGTTGTGTCACAATGACAATGGGAGTTGGAGTTTCCCAATGGGCTTTCACTTTCTTTCTTTCAATGGGGGTTAATTTTTGAAGTAAACCACAGTACAGAGAAAAGGTAACCCATTTTCCCATACAATACTGACCCAAGGAATGCAATGAACAATTTTTTGCCTTTTTTATCAACTTTTAAATGCGTTTCTGGACAAAAACTGCATTTTAAAAAAGCCCTATATAAATTAAACTGTCATTCTATTTTGGAGGGCCACAGCAGCAAGCAACCCATCCACACTAGTGTTTTGTAGGTGCATGACTACCTGAATAATGCACTATCCTGATCCAAGTGACCAGATTTGTAAAGTTTGTCAGCCATGAGTGTGTTTTACACTGGCATGTTTCTCTGTCCTGTACATTTGGCATGCCAAACAGTCTATGTCTGCAGACAAACGTGAAAGACACATCTTCATGTTCAGCTACAAATTACATGTGGAGGTTTTGCAATAAGAAAAAGGAAAGAATATATGCACACCACAGATGCTCCCTTTGTCTTGAGACACCTGACGAAGACCTTACAGGTCGAGACGTTGTGTCAGCTTTTCACACGTTAAATCACGACAAGGGAGCTTCTGTGGTGTGCGGATAGTCTTTCCTTTTTTCTTGTGTCTTCTTTCATGTCCTGCACCCACAGCAATTGCTTTTTTGGGATGTGCCTTTACCTCACATTTTTTGAAGGTTTTGCTAATAATTCTTAAAGAAGCCTATTTCTTGAACATCTGAATGATGATGGTGCACTAGTTGGTTATTAAGTGGAAGATATATTTTTGAAAATGAGATACTGTTTCAATCAGAAACTCAATAACATAATCAAATGTATACTTTAAATGAGCAATGAGAAGCACCCAATAAAACTTGAAAGAATGAAAAAAGACCATGTTTTTTCTACACATTTTGTGTATTTTAAGGCTGTTTTTGTCCAGGAACACGGTTTAAAGGTTGATGACAGTCCTTCACAAGTGCTTCATTGCATTTCTTGGTTCAGTATTTTATGGAAAATGGGTTAGCTTTTGTTCTCTTCGTGGCTTAATTAAAAAGTCAACCCACACTATGTCTTTTTTATAAAATATTATATGTTTAAATGTTGTCAAATGTCAAATTAACAACTTAATTTCATTCTTCAGGTCAGTATTGTATAGCAAAATGTGTTCATTTGTCTCTGTATATAGTTTACTTCAAAAGTTATGACCCATTCTGTATCATTGTTTCAATCTGTTCCAGTCAGGCGCATGATAGGGTTAACAATGGAGACTGTGGGTCCTCATTTCAGCCTAAACCCGATATAATACTCACATGTACACTGCAAATGATAAAGGAGGAGCCGGTGCTGGACTAAAGACAATACAATTCGATAGAATGAAAAGATACTTGAGCTTCAACATATTTTAGGCCATTTTATTGCCAATTATGACCCAAAATGCAGTTCAAATGTTGTGAAATGTCAAAGACAACAACTTCATATCATTCCTCAGGTCAATATTGTATGGGAAAATGTGTTAATTTGTCTCTGTATGTAGTTTACTTAAAAAGTTATGACCCATTCTGTATCATTGTTTCATTCAGTCAGGCGCATTAACCCTTTGAGGAGTAAGGAATTTCTAGAGGTTCTTCTAGATTTTTACTGGAACACTCTACAGCTCCTATAGACGTCTGTGTTAAAAATCTCGCAAAGACATTATGACATCATAATGAGAACTCAAAATTTGGGCAAAATTCTAATCACATATTTGTGATGGTACTCCTCAAAGGGTTAAAGGGTCAAAAATGGAGACTGGGGGTCATAATTTCAGCTTAATACCCTATTTAATACTAAAATTCACAGTGCAAATGATAAAGGAAATGCAGCTGGTGAAAGAAAGACAACAAAACTCAAAAGAATGAAAAGATAGTTGAGTGTCTACATATTTTGGGTCATTTTATTGATGTTTATGAGCAAATACGCTGTTTAAATGTTGTCAAAAGTCAAAAACAATAACTTAAATTCATTCCTCAGGTCAATATTGTATGGGAAAATATATTAATTTGTCTCTGTATGTACAGGTCCTTCTCAAATAATTAGCATATTGTGTTAAAGTTCATTTTTCCCCCATAATGTAATGATAAAAAAATAAACTTTCATATGTTTTACATTCATTGCACACCAACTGAAATATTTCAGGTCTTGTTTTGTTTTAATATTGATGATTTTGGCATACAACTCATGAAAACCCAAAATTTCCATCTCAATAAATTAGCATATCATGAAAAGGTTGTCTAAACAAGCCATTAACCTAATAATCTGAATTAACCAATTAACTCTAAACACTGGTAAAAGCTTCCTGAGGCTTTAAAAGTCTCAGCCTTGTTCATTACTCAAAACCGCAGTCATGGGTTAGACTGCTGACCTGACTGTGTTTAACATTGAAGTCAATGGCAGTGGCGTTGCATGAGGGTTATGAAAGCCCAGATATCATTGATGCTTAGCTGTCAGCTGTTTTTTGTTCTTTGATCTGGTGACCCACACTTCCCTCTTCATTATACTCCACAGATTTCCATACCAAGTTTTTCTATTTTTAAGAAAAAACAATTCTAATTTGCCAGACATGAAACCCCATTGAAAGTCAATGGAATGTTCTGTCTGGCAAGTTAGAATTGATTTTTCTTAGAAATGGAAAAACTTGGTATGGAAATCTATGGAGTTATGACCTATTCTCTGTCATTGTTTCAATCTGTTGGGTTCCTGTCAGGTGCATTAAATGGTTAAAAATGAAGGCCATGGGACATTATTTCAGCTTGGCACCTGGCAGATTCTGGAAGTAGACACTCTAAAGATAAAAAAAAATCAGGTGGCATAAAAAAAAGCCGGGGGGTGCGCGTGGACCCCCCTTTCCAACCCTACTAATACCGCCGTACATCAACCATACAATACCGTATTGGCCCAATATACAGTATAACACAGGGTTTTTTTACTCTAAGCACCTTGAAAAGGGAGGTCGTCTCATATTCAAGAAATAAGCCAAAATAGCTGAAAAAACAGTCTTTTAACTGAACCTGAATGATTCAGCCATCATTTCTCACAACAATACCACAACACTCAATAATGAAGAACTGAGGAAATTGTTCTGTCCACATTATATTTGTAGATTCTATCCTTGTTGTGTTATGAATGGTAATCGATGTACCATATATCTGTTGTCAATGTCAATGTGGTGCTTATAGACAGCGTGTGCTTGCTTTTACTTGCCTTCCATTTAGAGGTCACATGTGCTGATACACACACACACACACACACACACACGTACACGCACACGCACACGCACACACACACACACACACACACACACACACACACACACACACAATATAGTTCAAGTCAATTGTCAGTTTTCAAGTCCTTTCATCCAAAAGGCTGGGCCATAACACAGCTTCTCACAGAAAGTTCTACAGAAAGTTTTTATTGTTCTGAAATAAAGTCAATTGTACAGCAATTGTACAGCTCAATTCAAGTTATTTGCTTTAGCTCCGTCTCCACAAAGCCAGAACTATGAACAAACATGTATTGAATTCATGTAGTAGAATGGAGAGCCAGAGAGGGCTGTCTGTGTGCTTTTGTCTGTGTATGTGTACATGCACATGTCTGTTTGTGCATGTGTGGGTATGTGTGCACAAATGGATGTGTGTGTGTGTGTGTGTGTGTGTGTGTGTGTGTGTGTGTGTGTGTGTGTGTGTGTGTGTGTGTGTGTGTGTGTGTGTGTGTGTGTGTGTGTGTGTCTTTATATGTGAATGTGAAGATGCGTGTTGATATCTGGCTCTGTGTGTTTGTAGAAGCATTGGTGCTGTTGAGTACACACAGTGCAGTCCAGGGCCGGTTTTTAGCATAGGCCGGCTAGGCGGTCGCCTAGAGCGCCATGTGAAGAAGGAGCGCCGAAATGGCGCTCTCCTATGCGTAATTTTGCGATATGAAGTTTTTTTATGAAGTCGCAATCAACAAAGAGTGGCGAAAGCGCTCCTCACGGCAAAGCGCCCCTCAGCCAATAGTAATATCTCTTCCAACTGTCTCTGGGAAGTCTGTGAACCAATAAACAGACAGTTCTGAGAAAGGGGGAGGGACGAGTGACAGCTTGCGATCTATTTTGAATTTGGAGACTCACTCGAGAGACAGAGGGGGCAAGCGCAAACAGTAGTGCTGCTCTGCTGGATGGAGATTATTATGTTCTCATTAAACCACTCATTGCATGATGCAGGAGTTTCAGAGGGTGTTTTGGAACTATGTGATTTAATCAGCAACCGTTTGTGATTATGGAAAGCCTAATAGTTATGAGGTTACTATTTGGAATTGGAGAGAAAAAGAGCTTTGTTTTTGATCAGAGAAATCGCTAGTTAGCATGCTAACATTAGCCAAGTATGAAGCAATGAAATCCAGTAAAGTAGCTGTTAGTTCACTACTCACTAACACCCACCTGATATCATAATACTTGCTTAGGTTGACAAGCAATGTAAAGTAAGACTGGTGCAATGTTTAAAACAATTTTAGCTGCCATATCTCCTTCCATCCACATGAATTACCTGCTTGTTGTAAGCTTAAAAAAACATTAATTTCCAGACCAGAATGACATAGCCTACATTAATCATGTAACAGAACCATGCACAGCAGACAAGTGAGGCTATTTACTATATTTTGTATATTATGAAATTCAATAGCGTGACAGCTCTTCTCCCTTTCTCTCACCCTGTCCCTCCAAACACATCTAGCCCCCTTCTCATTCTCCTACTCACAAATGCACCACTATTTTTCCAGTCCAGAAATGAAATTGGTTTGGAAGACAGCACAAATGTGTAGCTTATTAAAATTGTTATGCTGCCATGCTTTGTGATGCTGTAGATAATGTAGATCAATGCAGACCTCCTTGGTAGGCTTATTGTCTACACATGCATTTTACATGCAAATGTACTGTATCACTCTCCTGGCATTTCAATTTCACGTTACAATTCAAACACATTGATAACCTCCCTCTCATCTGGTTTTGGGGGCCGCACCACCATCACATCCACATTCACATCCACAGTGAAGCAACTTTCATGCGACTCAATCTGATGTGTTGGTCGCCTGTCAAAAAGAACCACAAATCCATTTGATGAAAAACGGTTATTGTTCTTGATGCTATTTAGTTAAGCTTACTATGATATTAGTCTTGTGTTCTGTGAGGTATAAGAAAGTTTTTTTTTTCTTTCAAAGGTAAGGGGGGGGGGGGGGGGGACAGTTTCCCAGCTGTCAGCCTAGCCACAACAACTTTTGAGGGACTGTTTTTCATTCACCATCCCAATTGCAAATGAGAAAAAGACTCTACAACTGAGCTTTTGCAAGATATTGAAATATAATGCTGTTGTCAGTGATGTCACCATGACGAGAAGCAAGTGGAGGAGGCAAGTGGAGGAGGCAAGGTCGCATATTGCAACGCACTCTTTATCTACCGTTAAAGCAGCTGAATCAACCACATCTATGGACAGACAACTGGTGACAAGTAACATTAGATAACTAATTGTTTTTCCATCACTTACACTAAATTGGATTGACAAATTCATATTTATTTTTATTGTGAGCGTAATAATTTAATACGTATAGCCATTCAGGGTACAAAAGGGACAGCTGTCACGGGCCCGGGGACAGAGGGGGCCCAAAATTGGGTTCTCTTCTCATTACATTATGTATTGGGTGGGAGGCCATTTCAGATGACTTTGTCCTCGGCCCAGCCAAAGCTGTTGTGTTGGCTGTAGCCTTCGGCAGGGGGGCTAAAGCATTTTCATGATTCTCTTTGTAGGAATGCAGACTAATGGCTGACCCAAGGAAATAAAAGTACTTTGCTACGACAGTAAGGCTGCCTCACGACGAACACGGCTTTAGGGGTGTCTTGTTAAGACAGTAAGACTGCCTCAGGATGAACTCCCAAGGCAGGCTTTAGGAGTGTTTTGTGTCTGGACAGAGATCAAAGACCATATGCCTATTCCCTCGTTTTAGGTGAAACTATTTAAGTGGACTTATATTTATAGTGTAAAGACAGGCGGTGTCAATGCACACAACCATGGGCCATGCATGGCACCGATGGCAAAGCCTTAATAGAAGATCTCCACAGCTACACAAACGACACATATGGCACTTGATAAACAATCACTGCATCAAACAATAGGCCTATCTACATGAATTACATTCCAACCAATTCATACTGTGTTTGCATGACCAAAAATTAACCTCCTAAGACACTTCCCCTTTCATAAATTAGCTGTTGTCAGAATGGCAACGACCAAGTCGTAATGTATTACTAAACGCCATAGTGGTGTAATAGTACTATGGTAGTTACATTTTTTCAGTGACTTTTACCGTGTCGGACGGTGACTAGTCTACACAAATGAAATAAGTAGGCTGAAATTTCAACATCCAATTCTCATGCTGCTATTGGGAACTTTGTTGAACATATCACAGCCTGTGCGAATTCCAATAAGGCCTGTGTTCCCACTCCCCCCTAATATTAAAGGGGTATGCCACTATATTTGGGCTGAATACGGTTAAAATCGTTGCCCTGGGTTTATAAAGGTGGTAAAGTGTCTTATTTTTCATGTTAGGCGTTGTCTTGTTTTAAGGAGGGAGTAAGTATCTAAGCTAGTGAGAGTCAATGGATCACACATGCTACAGTGATCCATTGACTTTCACTTGCTTAGCTGCATACTCCCTCTTTTAACTTGTCTAAAGCAAGACTACGCTTAACATGAAAAATAAGACACTTTACCACCTTTATAAACCCCACGCAAAGCCCCAAAATACTGGCATACCCCTTTAACACCGGTCAGACATTCATGACACAGAAGGTAGGCACGATGATCCATAAGAGCTCCCCGGGGGTACAGCAGGCATTTTATGGGCCTCTCTCCATTTACAGTGAATTATAGAGGGGCTTTACTGTGAGCAGAAACAAATAAATGTAATAATAAAAAAAAAACATAGCGCTCCGCTGGTGTTAAACGGCATTTGCTCTGTAAAACACCCTTCCCCACTGTGTCTGGACGGTGGATTTGTATGTAGGACGATTTAATATCCTCCAAAAGAAGCTTATTATTCCTGGAGTAAGAGCACACGATGGCAAGAGCTTTGTGAACAGCTCAGCAAGTGCGGTGCGGTGGCATAATTTCTGCTGATGGAGCAGGTTTCGTGAAATTACACAGTATTAGCCCATGGGCTATTCTCCATCAGCTGACGCTGACCACTTTCTCCAACACTCCCCTCCCCTCCGCATAACATGGCGCGGCTCAAGGTTTGTCACTGGGCATTTTAAATAGGCCTGAAACTTTATTAAGGTGGGGATAGCTAATTACGCTAATGAATAGTTCTAATGGAATTATATTGCTGTTTTAGGCTTCCAGGTGTTGTTCTGTCTGAGGCTAAACAATGGCAATGCTGATTAACATTATAATTAAGAGTGTTTGTTTTCAAACAAAGAGCAGAGTCAAGGCAAAGTCAAAGAAAAGTCAGCAGTGGTGACCTCAATACTGGCATGTTAATAATGAATTGCTTGTCGCCAGAATAGCCGTGTTTCAAAAAAGGAGGCTGCGCCTAGCCAGTCTGTGCCCTCCTAGTGACACAACACCTTCAGCATTGCTACTAGTCAGGTCAAGAGCAATGCAAGTTCTTTCTGAGCTTCCGAAAAATCGGGAACTCCTCCCACTTTGTCAGGAAGCAAACAGCCACTAGCAAACAAAGGGAGGCGGGTAAACCATGCCGTTTGGGAAATGTTCATTGTTATGCTCTTGGTCAGACCAAGTCTCGAAGTCGATAATAATCAGGCCTGACCTTGCATACTTTATGCGTTTGGGCGTGTGCCTTCTTCAGTGCACACACTGAAACATGTTTGTACAATAAAAATTCACAGCATGCAAGGTGCAGCCTCCTTTTTTGAAACATTGAGTTGAACATTTACGCCAGCACCCTCACAGTTTTAGTATTTAAGTAAGAGTGATGCCTGCTCCACGCTGAACAATTGGCCAGAATAGCCATCTCATCTAGTAGCTGTGCTGAATGCTTGGGTGTTAGTGATATGTTTTGTTAGTAGTTGCTAGGTTGTGTTTGTTGCCTAGGTAATTGTCCAATCATAACACATTTAATGTGCCAAAATTCCACTGCCGTTTAGCACTATACAAGCAATATGAATTACTTTCACTTTCAAGAGCTTTCATTTCTATCCTCTTATGATTGTTATATTTTTAAGTTTAATTGGGCTGCACCAATATATATATATATATTTTACATTTCTAAGCCATTTCTTATGAACCCTTTGTCTTATATCTATACAGCATTATCACATCATCATAACGAGTAATACTGTATAACATGCTGAGCAAAGGTCAGTTAGTGAATCCTGGGCTGTTTTTGGGCATTTTGACCTTTGGATGTGGCAATATTATTTATGGGCCGAGTTGTTTCTTGTCATGGTACAGAACATTGGTGTTTCACACCACTTAACAGCGAAAATGTAGAGGCAGCAAGCAGGTCCATAGAAAAAAGACTCTCGCTGACGTTCAGTTTAGAAATGTATTTAATAATGAAGGCATGTCAGCTGCAATATACATGTATATCCCATTGGTTTCTCAGCAGATCATATGATTTTTGCACAAGAATGTGAGCATGGCCTAGGTATTACTGGCATTTTAATGTCAAGCTATTAAAGGTCAAATATTTCTGTGTGTAAATATTATTTCTGTACTCTGAAATACCAAAGGTATGGAAAGGAATGCTCTTAAACATTTAGTACAGTGCTGGAAGGTTGGAAAAGCCCGGATAAATGGGCTGGTAGTTCACATACAATACAACCGCACCAAAATGGTTGAATAGCTGAATAGCAACTCTAGGAAAATAAATACATAAATAATACAATACAGACAGGTTTGGGGGAACAGAATATTGGAATGCTATGTGCATTTAAGAAAACTTAAAGGGCTAAATATATTGGTGAAATGAGCCTTGATTAGATAAGATCAGATGAGATTAATTAAGGGCAGAGTGTTAAATAACTCATATGTGTGGAGGGAGGGAAGTGGAGGGAAGCACAGCAAAAGCACATGTTATAAATTATATTGCACCGGGATGATTGGATATTAACATTGAACCCTCTGGAAATGATGGAAACAGCAATGACTTTCTATTAACTGTTTGGCAATACTGAATGTGACTGTATGAGTGATATTTCAACAGAGGTGAGCTGCAGTGAGCTGTAACTGTGGAAACACACTGTCGGTATTGGAACGCGTGGAAAGATGCGGAAGTAATTTACTTTGTATGGGAGAGCAGGCGGCAGAAGCGTTAAAAGCAGCAAACATGTTTCTAGAGGCAAGGCGTCAAAAGCGTCAAAAACCGAGGGCTTCAAAAGTTGAACTTCATCTAAAAATATGTAATGAGCTCGGCGGCAGCCAATGGAATGTTCACATTTTTCTAAACACGAGCTTCGGTTGGTCGAGGTTCCTGGCTGAACGCTTCAGGTTGAATCGTTTGCCGCGTCCAACGCCCCTGACCAGTGCTTTCCAGGTGGGAGTCATCAGCGTTTTAGCTCTTTCAACGCCCGCGGTGTGATGGCGGCATAAGTGTATGGTGGCATCACTGCTGCCCAAGAAAGGAGATATTGGTTTCTGTGTTACAGTAATCAAAGTAAGGGGCTGCCTATGTTGTCCTGTGATTGTGAGGAGAGAAATTAGGCAAGTCTTCCCACCTGTATTGCCAGATTGGGCGGTTCTCTGCTCAAATGGGTTGCTTTGGATGACCATCTGCTGGTAGAAAAAGGGTGTTGGGCCCGTTTTTCTGAACCTTTAGTGCACTAGTGCCAATATTTGAGCTTTTTTTCGGCAGAGAATTGTCAGTCAAATCTGGCAACCCTTCGGTCTATTCCCAGAGCAATACAGCCTTGCAATTGAGCCACTGTTAAATAATAATAATAATACATAGGCCTACGTTTTATAAAGCGCTTTATGATACTCAAAGTCACTTTACAAATAAGAAAACATGTACAGTAGACAATACAAACATATGGGGGAAAAAACAGGACAATGAGAGACAACATAGAACAACAACAACAACAATGGATCAGGGAGGAGGGCAGCGGTGGTGATTGGGTAGGCCTACTGCAATGCCCAATAGTATTTGTGGTATCCTGAGATCCTACAGGGACCACCTTTTGTGTTATTGATGATGTAACCACTTTATTGTGGGTAGAATCATTCTCTCTCTCTCTCTCTCTCTCTCTCTCTCTCTCTCTCTCTCTCTCTCTCTCTCTCTCTCTCTCTCTCTCTCTCACACACACGCACACGCACACACACACAAGCCATCAGTACAGGAAATGGACTGTCCAGGCAACAAGCCGCTCTGGAAATGCCTGACTGAGAGCACAATGGTTCTCTACCTCTCACATGCGCACAACACACGCACGCACACACACACACACACCTACTTTAAGGTGCTTCAGGGGTACTTCAGTGGCAAGGGAGAGTCAGTCTGACTTTGCACATGTCGCACACAACAGCAGTCTGTACAGGCCTACCTGGCTGCCATTATAAATTAAATTAATAATCCTGCAACCCCCGCTGTGCAGCATCCCCGAAGAGGGAGAATGTTTCACACCATCTGTGTGTGTGTGTGATCGTGTGTGTGTGTGTGTGTGTGTGATCGTGTGTGCGTGCAAGCGCACACATGTGTTTACTTTACAGTGCAGTTCTCAATAAATGGAAGCTGTCTTGTGGTCCTTTCATGCTCTGTTCTCGTGTTGTGTGGCCTTGCTGGCAGGGTAGCACACTGTATGGATGGACACACACAGAGTTGAGTGGTGGACAGATAAATGGACGGACGACTGACACTGACTGAGACAATCGGGAGGTAGAAAGATAGACAGGGAGAAAGAGAAGAGGTGGGATCGAGGGAGAGGAGTGCATGATAAAGACAGGAGCTATAGAAGAATAAAAAAGAGAAGTGGAATGTAATAACCCTAGCACTCAAGAAATCCCTCAGATCCCACCCCAGGAGTGTGTGTGTGTGTGTGTGTGTGTGCGTGTGTATGTGTGTGTGCAGGGCTGCCGACGGAGGGGGACAAAGGGGTATGTTGTGGGGGGCCCAGGGAGATAGAAGGCCCAGAGTTGGGTCCCCATTCGTATGTATTGGGTAGGGGGCCCTTTCAGATGACTTTGTCCCGGGCCCAGCAAAAGCTGTCAGCAGCCGCGTGCGTGTGTGTGTGTGCGTGATGTGTTTTCAAGGGCTGTGTGCGGGTTCAGCCTCCAATCTGTTAGGTCACCATCATGCTGTGCAGCGGCCTTCCTGCAGAGCTGACATCCTCCTCCCACACACACACACACACACACACACACACACACACACACACACACACACTCTTCGTGCCTGACATCAAGAGACACAACACCAAAGAAACTGAATTTACCTTGCCTACAGAAAGCCACACACTGCTTTATTAATGAAGTACAATACGGTATAGGGCATATGAAAGGCACTGTGATTACCTCTACAGCAGACCACTGAGCAGTGATGAGGAAACGGAGTGTTCTAGAACCCTTACCACATTCCGGAATGTCTAATATCTGGCCTCAGGCTGTAGAATATAGAATGTCTGGCCGTCCTCACACTGGAGACTACATGATGTCTGACCTGGGGCTTCATAATGTATAAAGCCTGGCAGTACTCTACTCCCCTGCAGTACAATTGGTGTCAGAAGTGGGACGGCTTACCTTGAGGCTATCGGAGGTGCGCCCCATAGTGTGTAAGCTGTATTGCCATGTAAGGCTATTTAATTATAGTGGATAATGTCCACAGTGTTGTTCAAAAGAGCGCGGAAAAAAAGGAAGCTTGATTTTTTTTTCATTTTGGTATAGTTTTTCAGGCAATTGAATGTCCTACAATATTCAGATCGGTCAATAACATTCAGATGCGGAGCAAAACAACAAACCCAACTTATTAATTACCTGAATAACACATTTTATGTAAATTCAGGCCGACCAGAGGGATTTATTACCAAAACCATAGCAACACAAATCAATCCTAGACTAGAGACGCAACAGGCAGCACTCCCAAACAGAGATCCTCTTGCGAGCAACATGGAACAAGCAGCTATTAACCCATTTTAGCCTAAGTCCTTTTTGGGAAAAGGTGCCCTCTCCCTATTAAATCCTAAATATGTCAGCCTACGAAGCACAGCAAATCATGAAATTAGTTGCATTAAAATCTTAATTCTTTTTATACAGTATATATAAGATATAGTTTCTTTGTTGATTTTTAAGCACCGTGAGCATCTGCACTTTACCAATTTCGTTGTACCTGTACAATGACAATAGAGTTTCATTCATTCATTCATTCATTCATTCATTCATTCATTCATTCATTTATTCATTTAAAAGCTAATACCCTCATTTTGCACTACAATGTGTTCATTCAGCTCTAACATACCCACATTTTTAATAAAACTCCTCAAATATCAAAAACTTGAATACAGCGTATATGTCGCTCCAGGACACAATGGGTTAAACTGAGCGTTTCATGACATGGAGCCTTTAGGGATTCTTCTACAGTGGCAATTGAATGATTCCTCAATGAACAATGAGCTTTGGACAGTGGAATACCGGAATTGGCTGCATGGCAACAATACATAAATACTGTATTCATATAGCATTGGTGAACAAGAGAAGGAGCGAAAGAGAGTGTGTGCTCGTGAGAGAGATAGACTGATAGGCAGATGGAGGGAGAGGATGAAGCTAAGCCACAGATGAGAGAAAACAATCCGATCTAAATGTTAAATGACAGCCCGTGCCATCACTCGCAAGCTATTTTGCATGAAACGGCACACTATAAACCATGGACAAGGTTTGTGACTAACCTTTTGTTGTAAGCTTCAGTGTGCAGACCCCAGGGGGAATTCAGCTACTGACTTATCACGGTTTGTGTATTAGGCTACCACTGCCAGTAACTCACCTTCGGCACAAAGTAGAAAGCTGGATTCCTAAAATCGAGAAAAAATGGACACACAGATGTGCATAATTCCGACAAGCAGTGCAAAACCAGTGTGCATCACATGCTTTGAAAGTATTGACGAAATTTGGCTGCTCAATGTGCTATAAATATTTTAAATGAGTGGAGACAAACAAGCTCAAAAAAGTCCAGCTGCTAAAATGACTAACACAACATGTATTAATGACCATCTTAACAACGTGCAAATGAATGTTCTCCTAGGTCATTTGCCTTTTTGGGATAATAAAATCGTTTGGTGATGTGACAGTTGCTACGGAAATGTGAGAGAGGAAATGCAGCAATGCCGATGCCTGCTGCGAGATATTAGGTTCTATTTCCACCCTCTTGCTCTTTGCTGTGCCTGGCTAACCCAAACAATGTGTGTGTGTATTACTTCGCTGTGCCCGGCCCAAAGGGCTGCTGCTGTTCTCTCATTTGCTATCTCGTACTTGCTTGCTCTCTCTCTCTCTCTCTCTCTCTCTCTCTCTCTCTCTCTCTCTCTCTCTCTCTCTCTCTCCATTTCTCCCTCAACAAAACTTTCTATCGACCACTATTTCTTTTCCCTTTTTATTGTCCTCGTTGTCCCCAGTAACCAAAACCATTGTATGCTTTGAAAAAATGGAATTAATTCGGGAATGCGAAGCGCCATGACGTTTTGAAACAAATCTGCAGCAACAGTTCCACATGTGCAGAAGAATCATAAGCTACAAAATAAAGTCCAATTGCTAACATAGCTAACGCTACATGAATTAATGACCATCGTCATAAATGTGCAGACGAATGTTCGTGACGTGGGTTTGGGGGCAATTAAAACTTTTGGTGATGCAACGGTTGCAATGAGTGTCACTGACACTGCCCAGCCTTTGGTTTTATACTGGTATGATAATGAGGAAGACTCAGCTGTGAACGTTGGCCAAAGCTGTGCTCAAACAGTTTGAACCATAACAAACAACAATGGTTTGGTTCCACCTACAGCCTTCTGGTATCTGATAGGAGTGTAGTGTTCTCACATTTAGGGCCCTTCTCAAACCCTAGGACAGTGCACTTCCAAGTGTATCAGCCTAATTAGTCACACCCAGTGATTGGATACTCTTTATTAGTCACACCCAGTGATTGGATATTCCGTAGAGTTCACCAAAGAGTATCCAATCACTGGGTGTGACTAATTAGGCTGATACACTTGGAAGTGCACTGTCCTAGGGTTTGAGAAGGGCCCAGAGTCTCCCTCGCCAGGCTACATTTGAAAGACATCAGGTCAGCTGTTGGCAAATCAATACAAACGATTTAAGAACCCCAATACATAGGCTGAATCTCAAATGGCGCACTTGTGCACTTTAGTGTTCAGGTTTCAGTGCGTATGCCGTATTAGTTACGCACTGAAACATAGTGCCCGAAGTGCACAAGTGCGCCATTTGAGATCCAGCCATACAGTACATCTCCACTCTTTGCCCATCCCCAGTCAACAGGACTCTGTGTCTCTGGTTGACAGTATAGTCTATTCCATATGCATCCTGCTTTGATAAGCAGCAATCGCTAGAGTTGGAGCAATGGCTTCATGAGGTACTCTTTATCGAGCAAACATTTCCGGTTTGGAATCATCTGAACGCAACGGTAATCAAATATGCATGCAAATGCGCCTTACCTGTCACACATCTTCACCACAAACTCCAATGGCCGTGATGCTGTTTCAGGATTCGGAGGCAAAAGGTTGCATGGAAAGCCTATATCTGGATTGCACCTAAATATTAAAAAATGCGTTCTCTTTCCACTAAAAGACAATTATTCTATTACTGAGCTTGAAGGTATTCCCGTATCAGATAAGGTCACCTATCTGGGTATAAACATCTGCAAAGATCAGACAGAAAGAGTTAACTGCAATTTTCATCCTCTCGTCCCTAAAATTAAAAACCGATTTAATTTATGGTTAATGAGAGACCTTTCTATCAAAGGACGCATATTACTTTCTAAAACAGAAGGCTTGTCTCGCCTAGTTTATCCTGCTAGAGTTCTTGATACCCCAAAATCCTTTGTCAAAGAAGTAGACTCATCCTTGTTTAACTTTATATGGAAAAATAAACCACACTATCTCAACAGACAAGTACTAAGTAACCCTTATGATCGTGGTGGACTAAATGCACTAGATTTTCACTCCTCCAATATAATGTTCAAGATAAATTGGATTAAAGACTATATTAAAAACAAGAACAAGATATGGTACCTTATTCCAAACCTGATCTTCCAAAAAGTTGGTGGTTTAGAATTCCTTCTCCACTGTAATTTCCAGGTCAATAAGCTCCCCATTAAATTATCTAATTTTCATAAACAAGTCCTCCTCTGTTGGCTTTTAACTTACACACACAATTTCTCACCTCACAAACAGTTTATTTGGAACAATCACCTCATTACATTCAAAAAGAAATCCTTATTTTTTGAAAACTGGATTAGTAATAACATATTGTTTGTTTCTCAGTTAATGAACAATCAAGGTTTTTTCCTTACATATCTAGAATTTTTAAATACATTTTCTATCCCAATTCAGCCTAGAGAGTACAGTATTGTATTTGATGCTATTCCCAATGGCTTTACGAGAATACTATCTACAGCTCCATGTGAGCAGTCCAATCCACACATTAATAATCTATTTCTCAATGGTGTAAACATTAGAGATAGAAAATGTAACAATAAATGGTTAAGACAGATGATACAAAAACCTGTTACTCCAAGGTGTAAAAGTTATTGGAATGGCTTATTTGATGATGTTATTTGGGATAAGATTTGGCCTGCCCTTAATAAATATGTACTAAATAACAAAATTAAGGAAGTTTCATTTAAAATATTACATTTGATTTACCCCACAAACACACTTTTACAACGATTCAAAGTAGGTGTGCCAGATGTATGTGTTTTTTGTGGTATTATGTCTGAATCTGTTTGTCATTTATTTTACGAGTATTTTTACTCAAGATTTTTCTGGATTGAGGTTGAGCGTCTGTGTTGTGAGGTATGGTTGTGTAGTGTTTCTTTAAGTATGAAAGATATTTTACTTTAATTTGAAAGAGAGGATCTATGTGAACCATATGTTTTTATTTTGAATTTGTTAATAGTCTTAGGGAAATACCACATTCACAAATGCAAATGGGGAGGAAGAAACCCTTCTTTTGTTTGTTTCAAGAAAGAACTGAAATTTTATTTTAAATCCCTTGAAGGACTGAACAGCAAAAAAGCTGAAAGAACTATTGCCTTAATGGCTATTTATGGCTTTTTTCCCTCTATTTATTAATATGTGTACGATACCCCGCTTTCTCAATGTTTGTATCTAATCTTTTCTTACAATAAAAAAAAAAAAAAAAAAAAGTTGCATGGAAAGCCTGGAATGTGTGTGTCTTGAGGTATGTCTTTTCCGATCTACAGTATATCAGGTCCTACCAACAGTACATTATAATTAGGGGTCGAATAACATAAAATAATAATAAATATTGCGTATCGGCCAAAACCACACGTGTATCGGCCAATACGATACACTTAAAAAAACACAAATTTCGGCTGATGTCGATATATCGGTCTATCCATAATTATAATGATCTGGATGCCTTGAGAAGTATGAGGTGACAGGTCTATTGCAGTGGCATGTGTAGATGTCAGACTGTTTGTTCAGAAGCCTTATGAAGCCATTTTCACCAAGTCTTTCATTATAAAGGGGATGGGATTTTCAGCATTTAGTACAATAATTGCACCCATATTTTGAACTGGTTGTGAGAAGGATTGAAAATAGGCTTAAAGGGGGGCATGCTGTGGCATTTTGGGCTTGCATGCCCACCCACGGGGATCCCGGTTCGAGTCCGGCCGGGGTCATTTCCCAATCCTCCCCTGTCTCTCTGTCCCATTCGCTTCCTGTGTCCATCTTCAACTGTCCTGTCAAATAAAGGCATAAAAAGCCCATTAAAAAAAAAGTGCTTGAAATTAAGCCTCATTTAAGCTGAGCGAAAGCCTATGTATGACGTCATGGATGCTTTGACCAGTAATAAAGTCTGTGGTACGAGCGAAAAGTGGAGATACAGTATACTCAGTCTGCACAGATTTCTGGACAGGTCTTCCACCCATTGCACAGTCTTACCACCAGCTGACCAAATGTGGATGGCATTGGATTGAATTCCATGGAGGGTAAAAATGCTACCAATATGGCCTTACCTGCAGAATGCTATATGGCTGCATGTGTGAAAAAGTCACTATACCCGACACACCAAGACCATCTAAATTCACCAGAGTGATTACGAAAATGTCCCAAATGTCACCAAAGAGTTAATGATGGCGGTCATCCAGAATTTAAAGAGGCCTGCATACTTTTTGAAGATAGTCCTGTCTAAGGAGTACCTGTGCCAATTACTTGTATCACTTGTACTTACTTGTATCACACACTGAACTATGATTGTTTTTATGCTCCTATAAGCTGACAATACAAACACAGGTTTTCAAAACCCTTTTTGATTCATTCAACATCTGCATCAGCACCCATCGACATTTCACTAAGATAATAATAGTATATTTTATGCCACCCTTGTATGTCGACATTTTTTACCGTGTCGCCAATGTTATCACTTTTGCAACTGGACCACACTTTGTTGCTCATATGTCCAAACGTTTTATAATTATGCATGGTTATGAATATACACCATTGTACCAGTATTAATCCATTGTTTTGACTATTCCACACTAATAAAACTGTCCAAAGACGTGTGCACTTTGTCGTTTGCAACACAAACACTAAACTTTTACCATACAATTATTTCCTCAATTGTGATTTCAGTGTATGCTGTGATTTTCCCGTTTGATTCCTTGTGCAAAGTTTGTAGCACCGAACAGTTCAACAGACAATGTTTCAAAACAACAGTGTTTATTGAAAAAAAAATCACATTTACAAATAACAATATTAAGCACAAGAGCAAAACATTAAGAGCATATTAAAAAAGTACAACTGACCCTACCTATTGCAAAAGAAAAAAAGTGCAAATAGGCAAGTTAATCACAGTGCGCGCACATGGTTCTTTGTCCAAAACAAAAACACTGACCCAATGTTTTAAAAATGCAGTTTCACAATTGTCAATTACAATTTAAAAAAAGGTGCCAAAAAAAAAACAAGGTGCAAAAAAGTTCACTGCCCATCTTCAACATCGTCCAACAGTTGCAACAACTCTTCATCCTGTTCGTGGTGCACCGGACGACCTAACGCTGCGAACCGTACCACCAGGCTCTCTTCATTGAGGGTTGCAACCGCTTCGCCGTGGTCCATCACATGGTCTTCCAGGGCGACTCCATCATGAGCCATAGCCACCAACATGTTCTCGCGGACGAAGTTGAACACTGACGAGTTGGTTGACGACAGCGCCATTTCTTCTCCATTGCTTGGGACTAAAACAAGCACCCCACTGTACACAAACGCGTACATATTGCTGCGCTGAAGCATTTTGCACCTTTTGCAACAGTGGTTTGTGCATTTCGTTGAAAAGTTATCTTGTGCTGAATGGTACCTCTTGCATCTGAGCTTCGTCGCCAACTGAACCCCAGACACCTGCCCCTGAATGGTGGATTCCGCTCTAACAGGAGTGTTCACTGTAGAAGGCTGTCCAACTAGCTGAACGGTCGCCACAGTCATGCTCTGTGTGCAGGTTAACACGGTGCGTTGCCCTTCTCTCCTAGTAGACAAGGCAGAGAACCTGTACGACCGTCCCTCTGTAACTTCCATCACAAGCCGCTCCCAAACACTCAACGAGGTTTGGCCAGTGGGGTCACACGCATCAAACACCTTGAGCTCGGTGGGGATTCCATTCAACGGCACCACACAGCTGGCTGCCTCTTGCAAAATATGCCCCACCTGTAGATTGCAAACAAGAGTGACAAAATGAATCCTCCGTAAAATGTAGCCTACAAAACAAATTCACATGTGCCGACTTCATAAGCATATACACAGACACACACACACAAACAACCCAACGTACCCGCTGCCTCTGGCTGACTTCTGCCTTTTTGGGGCGGAAGGTCAACGACTCTGCGGGCTCCATCCTTGTCCTTGCCGACACTACCACATCGAAGCCGTTGGAGTCTCTGTTACCTTAAAACACAAGTGCAACATTTTACCAACTGAATCTTGAAGAAAAACGTTATGATATTGCAAAAGAATCACACCGAAAGCACTTTATCGACTTTTTGGTAGTCGACCAGTTTCACAGGCCGCTGCGTTTCTGTAGCCTGCTGGAAGAGAACAGGCTTTTCCGACGAGAAGCAGACCACTCGCCAATACTCCTCTTCTGCGGTTTGCAGAGTGGCTTCAAAGTACCGACTGCTGCTTCTTTTGGAAACTTTAACCGGTGAGATGCCATGCAGAAAGCATTGAACTTCCTCGACCTCGACCTTAATTCGCTTCGACAGGCCCGGTGACGCCATTCCGCAGTTCTTCTTTCTTCAATATCTCACTTCAAACTTCTTCTTGAGATCTTCTTTGCCGCTCCTTCGATGTGTGTTCTAGACCAGTGGTTCCCAACCTTTTTCTTCAGGGACCCATGTTTTTACCATTGTAAGCTTTGGTGACCCAGCTGCGCGAGTGTCTGCACAAGAGGGAGTCACGATACCCTCTGTTTTCTGTGAAAACTCATTTTAGTTATTTTATTCCTCAATTCGTCTTAGGTCAAATAGGCCTATAGAATAAATGTTTAATGTAACACTTACATTTTGTTGCTTCTATGCATATATATGCATAAATGCTTTGTCATTCATTCAACATGGGCTATATATGGTACCCCTTAAAATCAGAAGGGCTTCGCGACCCCCTGCGGATCTCTGGTGACCCATAGGTTGGGTCCCGACCCATAGGTTGGGAACCACAGTTCTAGACAACCGCGACATCTCTGATTTAAATATGATTTGGCCCGCCTACCGCCGTGAAACGCGCCATTATGACAGGCTCTGAAGGATCGAGCTGCAGCCAATCACAAAGTAGACCGTCTAACCATGAATGACATCACAATTTTTCACAACTTTCACATCACAACTAGCTTCAATTCAATGCATCTCTGTTCGTTTGTTTACAATCCCTCAACTAGCTCACAAAAATCCTACACAAAAACGCAACCACTAATCAATATTACGTCACCCTAGCCTGATAAACCAGCCTAAATGTGAGACCGGAGTAATTTAGTCTGGCCCCGATGAACGATACCTCCGAAGATTGTTGATGAGAACAACCTGTTGTTTTTTCAAACCGTGCCGGCACTTTGACCAATCGGCGATCTTTGCCGTTGATGTGCTTTCCCAATGGTGTTGCGAGATTCGTCCTCACTCCCTCAAAACCCCGCCCGCTTTGATTCAAAACAAATATCTGCGTTGTGATTGGGTTTGCCAGACTCAGGGCACAGTGTTCAAAACGTTCTCAGATCCGAGGTCAGACCCACTCGCAGCTGGAACATTTTTGGCGTCCAGCGGGTGGCGCTGGTTTACCAGGTCACCCAATATCTGCCACCGTCTACTATGATTTTTTCAATATATCATTCCATTCTTTCAATCATGACATTCCTCCAACCTCAATTCATAGCGAATTCAATACAACACCTCCTTGGTGGACTATAGCGCCAAGCCTCAACACATGGTAGCCATAACCTTATTGTTGTCGTAAAATACAAACATGTAAACTTACCAACAACATGGTTGCACTATAAGAAATCAGTAACAGCCAACATTGACACTCTTATACAAACTTCCACGCCATCGAAACACCACACCAATAACAACGTGATCCACATCAAATAACTTTAATTTACCTAACCTACAGGTATATTAACCCTCAAACACAGTTTACTATCGCTTCTCCGTGTGATGCATTCTGTTTATGTAGGCATCTCTCTCTCTCTCCCTCTCTCTCTCTCTCTCTCTTCCCAAACTACAGGACACTATAGAAACAAAGGTGTAACACAGTGGTCTCCAATTATTTTTCAGCAAGGGCCAATTGATGTAGAGCAAGTGAGGCTGCAGGTCAAACCAACGCCCTAACCCAGGGATGTCCAACTCAGGCCCAGGGGCCATTTTATTCGGCCCGCGAGATCATTTCAAATATCTGTTACAGTTGGCCCACATACACCTTAATGTATAGCGTAACATGACTTGAACATGAAATTTGCTGTGTCACGGGATGTGCAAATACATTTGAACTAACAAATATGATGGGAAATAGTGTATGTGAAATGTAACTATGAAAGTAAATATGAAGTGCATGTGCACACAATTTTAGTCCATTTTAAAAAATAAATGTTGAGTTCGGCCCGCGACTTCGTTCCAGATTTTTTTTTTGGCCCTCAGTCAATTTGAGTTTGACACCCCTGCCCTAACCCAATGAGAAACAAGTTAGATGTCTAGGATAGAGAACAGATTTTCGTTTTTCCGTTTTCCCTTCTTGTCAATGTCTGTTATGAGACTATAGACATAAGATCTAACGCTCTGTAAATGCTTTGGAGAGATGTCACCTTCAACGTTTTAGTGATCGATTATCACACACATTTATGTTATTTTGTCATGGCGGGCCAAATGTTTGCCATGCCCGGGCCGGATTTGGCCCGTGGGCCTTTGTTTGGAGACCAAGGGTGTAACAGATGGGTGGATAATATGAATGAATGCAAGTATGGGTGGACTCAAGCTAAAGTATGAGTGCAGTGCAGAATCAGGAAGTAGTTAGTGATCATTTTACTATGAAACTGGTGCTGATTTCAAAGTGATGATGCTGTCTAATGTTCATCATTCATCATCATCAAAATCACAATTTATTTTGGATAGAGCCTCATTACTCCCTCTTCGTCTGGATGCATCTCTCTCTCTCTCTCTCTCTCTGTACGTGTGTGTGTGTGCGTGTGTGTGTGTGCGTGTATATTTGAACGTTTGAGACTTATTCTCCCTCTCGGACCCCTCTCTGTTTAATTATATGTTACACACAAATGCTTGTGTACGCGAGTGTGTGCAAGCGTGCATGCGTCCGTACGTCTGTGTATTGTGTGTGAGCGCATGTGTGTGTTTATGCGTGTACGCTTACAGTGTATGTGACAGGAGAACAGAGACAACAGGTGCAAGCCAGAAGACAGCTGTTATTATGGTGAATACAGGACAACATTTTCCCCCAGACAGAAAGACTACAAAGACGAACCATCGTGGGTTGCATCTCCAACAGATGGGGACAAATAGCTGGTGGATGGTGGGTGGATACTCCAGAGTCCACAAATAAACATGTTTAATAATATGTTAGCAGGGTGCTGACAGCTTTGGCTGGTCCTGGGACAAAGTTTGAATTTTAGAAT